>NC_083240.1:18870608-19173639 GCF_032191835.1 Heteronotia binoei
GACAGAGACTGTAACAAAAATGCCGCATTACACACTTTCAGTCTGACCTAAAGACTTAAACCAAACTTAAGATTAATTAACGGAACTGAAGCACTGCCATTTGGCCTATGACTCAGGATGTCCAAGTGGAAAAAATAACTCTGCTACTCACAGGTGGGCACAGCATGCTGTGCCTGTTTCTCAGATATAAAAAATGGTCTGGGCGTTTCAGCTATATCAGCACATTATGATCAAACTACAAAAAAAGCAAGAATACTCATTTCTGTATAGAGGAATGTTGCCCAAAACATATTGGTCCAGTGATCCAGAGCCCTGCGCTTATCTGGGGTACAAGCCAAGCACACAATGGCTTGCACACCAGCTGTCTTCCAGCAAAGTACATCTGATACAATGCCCAACCAATTTTAGTCTAAGCAAGATTTTTCCACGGATGCACTCAGGACACTGAAATATGTGCACATACTCGTCCCTCCCCCCACTATGCAACGAAGTCAAATACTTCTTTCCTGCGACGTTACCTCCACTATCTCTCCTTGCACAGGAGCATTGGAATACTGTGGTCGACGGCCATAGGGCCGACGCATGTAGTAAGGCGGGTACCGCCTCCTGCGGTAGGGGCGGCGCTGTTGAGACTGGCCTTCTGGCAAACTCTCCGACCCCTCATTCTTTTCTCCGCTCTCACTGTTTTGGTAATTTTGCTGGTAGTTGCGTGGAGGACCTCTACGCCGTGGATATCGTCTGTACTGGTTACGGTCTGCCGCGTATTTACTGCCTTGCACTGGAACTCCGCCAGGGCCTGTAACGTTGGCTGCCTCCGCTCCCTGAAAACAGCCATCACAGAACACCATGAACAGGTCAGCACACGTAAGCACCAAAACATCCATATTCCATAACCAAACAAGAAATGCAGCTCATCATTTTGGCTGCATCCACTTCCTGGCTCATCCAGACAAGGCAAAACTCAAAAGAGCAAAGCAGGGGCCATTTAAGCATAACCAGCTCACCTTTTCTCCTTCAACCACATCAAACTCCACAGTCTCTCCATCTCCTACGCTGCGAAGGTACTTCCTGGGGTTATTCTTCTTGATAGCAGTCTGATGGCGAAATAGATCAGATTTAGACTTTCAAATGAAAACAGCGAAGCTTTAACAAGTATGAAGACAGTTTTCTAGATTAGATGCCAAAAGTATTAAGAGAGCAGGATGGGGAAAAATCTATCCACAGTCTAAAATGTAAATAAGGACAATATCTGACCTATGCTGTTAATTTAACAAGGCTGCAACCGTGGAAGGTATTTTCACTGCTTCATGGTTCACAGACTTAGCCATCTGAAACAGCTGGGTTGTATGGAAGCAGGTGCTCATAGATGACATAGTTTCTGGGTCCCTTCCAGCCTTACAGGCTGTGTACCAGAGACATCAAAATCAGAAGAACAGGGATATTCTAGTAATGTCTCCCAGAAATCCACATAAAACAGGGAAGTCATTTTAGCAGCTCACACAGGTGCCATATTAGCCTCTCTAATCAGACCCATAGAGCAAAATTCTGCTTCCCAAGCCTGTGTTTTCAGCCAACCATGTGATCACGCACATTAAACTGACCTTCACAGTTTGCTTACTAAACGCTTTTCAGTGTCAATAGTAACAGCTGCGCTTAGAGAGAAATTATATAGTGCTGACAACATTTTCCTGGTACTCTACCCCTGAACAAGCAACTGCCACTGACCCTAATTGCAAATTTAACTCTCTGTGTGGTCCTAACACCCTAGTTCTTCAGAAATAGTAGACGAGGACAGCAGACAGTTCCTGTGGGACCTGCACCCATCTCCTTGAGGTAAACATTCTCACGAGTCTTATGACAGGTGAGTTTGCCAAACCCTAGTGACAGGCAATGGTAATCCAGGCTTGAGTAGTGTTAATTTCGTGACAAACTGCTGCATGGGAAAAAGCAGCAGCCAAAGGAGGCTTAAGCTCAGGAAATACAAAATTCTCTCCCATACAACTGATTCAAATGGCAGACTGTTGCAAAAAATTGTAATTTCTGCCAGAGGACTTCATTTTGTTTTTTTAAACAAACACAGATGTGAATTCAGTTATGAGCTATACAAAAAAGTGGGCCAAAGGCTATCATTCATTAGGCCCACAAACACAATGGAACAGCAGGCATGGCAGCCAGTCCTTAAGTACATATGCAGCACACTGTGAGAGTACAGGTCTTCCAACAACTGAACCAACCAACACCCAGCTCCCCAAGTCAAATCAAAACACTGTCTCATTTCATCAGAAACGAGCATATCTATCTGTACAAGCAAATGGCCTCACCTGGTGGACAAACACATCTTCCTTGGTGTCATTCCTGCAGCAAAACAAAATATTTTTCAGTTCAGAAAACACTGCACAAGGAAAACAGCATTCTCCAGCAAGGAGTGGTATTAAGTCTTGGGCAGAGGCCAGGCTGTGGCTTTGGGGTACTGCCAAGGACCAACTCATATATCACATCCCTCCTCCTGTCCCCGCCCATAACTTTCATGGACTAAAAATACATGTAAGCGTGTAAGCTTGGAAGTTTCATATTTCTTCCTGAAAACTGTAGTTCTGCATATAATAGTCAAGCAGTCTCAACCAAAGAGTCAAAATGCTTTTTGGACGCACGACAGCTCTTTCCTGCAGAAGCACTTACATTAATATTTTATTTACATATCACTTTTTAAAACACATATATAAATCTTACTTTTTACTAAGGGCATTTTCTTGGCAAGGTAGGTACTATTTAAAAACAGCACAAAATATAAGCAGCTGGTATAGGTAGACCCTCAAAGCACCAACTATAGTAACCAACATTTCCTATAGTGTATTCATTACACAGCTTAATGTGGACTAGATGTTTGCAGGTAGAAACAGGTGAGGGGTGGCAGGAATAGGCACACCCAGCCCCCTGCTTCCAGTAAAAGCTCTTATCACTCAGTGTATTGCAACAGCAGCATCTGCTGGACACAGTTTACAGCCACACATGGGAAGGGCTACAGGTAGGGCAGTTATTCCAAGCCTACTGTGCCAAAAGATGAAGGGCCATAACCTCGTGCAGGGCCCAGCAGTTTATATGGCATCACAGACATTCACAAAAGCAATTAACATACCAACAAAATTCAGTGACCGAGCTGATCTAAACCTCCATTTTACCTATAGCTTCTTTCAGACCCTGTGCGTCTTTTTATCACACACTGTTCAAGTGATCTCATGGTACTCCATGACAATTTCAAGGCACACGTTTAATGGGACCTCCTTGTTTATGTTTCTAGCTCAGCTTGTTTCAGTACTGCTGCCCAGCAAGACCTTCCTCAATTGCTTGGCCTGAGATCGACACTGCTGAGACCTGGCAAAGAAGCCATGAAGGGCCAAATGGTAATGACTTTATTATTATTACTGTTCTGTCATCTCCATGGCTAATAACAATTTTAAAAAATTACTGCCATCAGCAAGGGAGACCCATTTATGGAGTAGGAGAGTGAAGCAGCACTTCTTTTCAAAGGCCCCACTCACTTTGCACATAATGACAACCAGGAGTAAAGAAAAAGCTGTGTGTGAATTCACACAACCTAAATCAAGGCATGCCTATGTTCCAAGGCAAATGTATGCAAGACTCTGCAAATGTCACTTTCGAGACACGCCATTACAGAAGAAGTGTGAGATGGAGGAATTATGTAGGCTCCAGTGATTGCATTTTCACTGGCTGTGTGTTTTTCATCTGATGTGTCTTAGAAGATTAAAGAAACTGAGAGTCCTTGGGGCATCTCTCTAGGTTAGGCCTAATGACCTGTAATCTAATTAAGTGTGCACCTCTTTTGAAAAACAACTATGGTTAACCATCTAGCTGTCACTGAGCAATTTTTTTCACATTACTGTGGGTTGGTGAAGGATATTTTAGTTTAATTTTGATCTGCTGCTTTTCTTAATTAAAATTCTGTTGCATTTAACATTTTTGTTTGCAGGCTGTTTTTTTTTTTAAACTCATAACTGCAGCAAGTTGAAATGTATACTTTAAAAGCCAAACAAACCTTACACACCAGTGGTTTGTGTTTAGATTGCTCATCTATACTTGCAGTTCAAAAGCCAGCAACAAGTTGCTATTAAACATATGTTCCCTCCATTGGCCTGTGTATTGCCTCTTTTGCTTGGGACTGAAGTACCCAAATTCTCTTGGAAAACCAAGCAACGAATCAGATCAAGAGCCTGAGCACCCCCCTAAGCCCAGCTTCTCTTCCACAGTGGGTCTCCTGAGCTATGCTCAACTGGCAAGCCCTTGCAGAAGAACTACTGCCTGGACGATTACTTTATTTAATACTTGTTCACAGGGAGCTGGCATCTGCCAAATTCTACCTCATCTCCAGTGCCCAAGTCTTGTTTGGTAATCCACAACTATTAAGGTGGACTATGCAAAAAGCATATTGATAGCAGATTCAGATCCACACTAACCTCGCTGAGATATACAGAAAAAAGTATAAGCAAAATAAACTGAGACAATGGGCCAAAAGGCCACCTAAGGACTTTAATTCTACCTATGCAATCATAACCTTTTTTAAAAATACAAAAGTTAAGACTTTGGCAGAATGAACTCCTTACCTGTTGATGAAGCCATAGCCGTTCCTTACGTTGAACCATTTCACTGTCCCCAAAACCTTCGTTGCTAAAAAAGAAAAAAAAACCCATGCAGGTTATGATGTGCAAGAGTTGGCAGGGCATCACCACGTGCTTCTACACTATATTGGGAGGAGCCAGATTTATACTTGATGCTGCTGGATTGCAACATTAAGGGAGAGCAGATGTAAACTTTCACATTGCTTCCAACAGCATGTGTTAAAGGAGTCTGTTCACACAGTTGGTGGCAGTAAGCAAAGAAGCCTCAGTTCACTAAGTAGCTTTACAGGCAAGCCACTATCGGGGGAGGGGGGGCACTGCTCCAGTGGATCTATTCAATAATAATTTTGAACGGATATACCATACAAAGGCTATTATAATTAGCACTGCAATTCCAAGGGTCAGCAGTGATGATTCAGCTCAAACTTCACCTGACCTACAAACTCACTATGAAGTCTGTCAAGCCACTATCCTTTCAAAATTACCCCCCAACCCCAGAAACATGAGAAACAAGCCTACTTGACAAGTTTGTTTGGAAAGCTATAACACAACAAACTTGTCAGGTAGGCCAGCAGCACTATTTCCATGTTTCAGGATTGGGGAGATGACTCCTAGTGTTGAAATGCTCCATATACAAGCAAATGCTAGAATCTTAGGGACTTAATATAGTATATATTTACAGGTTTACAATATAACGAAGCACATAGGACTGAAGGCAAAGGAAAAAATACATTCGTATACAAAATGCATTGTTTTCTAAGTTAACCATGTACACTTTTTGAGATGACAGATACTGAACGTACACATGCTCAGAAATAAGTTCTACTGAATTCAGCTGGACTTGGTTCCAAGTATATATGCACACAATTGGAATTTTAGGGTTTTATTCAAGCCTGCAACATGCAGAACTGCAAGGATGAAAACTCATTATTGATTCCAGTGGGCTTTACAAATCCTGATGCTCTAAGCAAACAAGGGAGAAGACAAATTACGTATTGTAGGATTACTAACTGGCCAGGGAAATTAAAATAAATAAATTTTGCCATGGCTCCTTCCCACCATTTAATAAACAAGGAAACCCTTAATCCATGCCTCCTTTAACAGAAGCTTTCATCACCACCACTTTGTTCATTGTGGGGCCTTCTCTGCTACAGCTCCAGAAAACTCTAGATCTCTCTTTTATATAAATAATAGATTACTTTTACTTCTTCGTTGCTTAGCTATATAACTGTTGCTGTTTTAAAAGCAATTGCCTCCCAAGGTGCTCACACTAGGAAACACCATGCAAATATTTTAAATAAGTCTAATGAGCAGGGGAAGCTCTTCCTGGAGCCTCCAGACAACCAAAAGGCAGTAGGCTTTTCTGGTAGCCTTCAAACACACGTGTGAATTTCACAGTGCCCTGCAAGGCGCCATTACTAAAAACTTTTGAAAAAAAGGAAGAGGCAGGCCATAAACCTATTTTCATCCTCAGCAATTTAAAGGGAACGACGGAGAACCATCCCCTTTTAGTCCATGCTCCTAAACAGGAGGCAATAAGATAGACACCCCCCTTATCTCAAAGGGCCCCCACGTAGGAGCCGACATGTTGAACCGTCACCTCGACCACACCCCCTCCCACACAGGCGGACGCGTTCCCCCTCCCTTTTTTTGCGACAGCGGGGCGCGCACGCGTGCAAAGGGAAAGGAGCGAGCCGAGACGTCTCAGCCGCCGGGGCGCGCGCTCAGGCCTGCCATAGTGGGGGGAGATTAAGAGACCGACCAGAGAGAGGGAGACGAGCCGCGCGCGCCCTTTAGCCAGCCAATCAGCGGGCAGTGAAGGCGAAAGGGGGGGTTGAAAAGAACGTGAGGGAGAGGAAAGGATAAGAGAACGAGAAGCGCGCGCGCGCGCAGTGACCACCAGGCGCGCGAGGTACGGGGGGGGAAAGGAGGCGCCCGCGCGGCCCGCCAGCCACTCAGCCCCCAGCCAGGACGACGCCCCGCCCCCTCCTCCTCCCCCCGCCCGTCGTGCCTCGTTTTCTCCCTCTCTCCCCCCTCACCGATGACCTTCTTGTCCCCGCCGGCGGGGGGCGCCGCCGAGCCCAAGCCGCCGTTGGTGCCGTTGCCGCCACCGCCGCCTCCTCCGCCGGTGCCGTTACTGGGCTTGGCGTCTGGGACGACGGGGGCCGCGGCCGCTGCCAAAGACACGGGGGCCGCTGTGGCCACCGCGGCGGGTAGTGGGGCGGCGGCGGCGGGGGGCGCCTGGGTCTCGGCCTCGCTGCTCATGGCGACGGTGGCTGCCGGTGGACGGTGGTGGTGACTGGCTCACAGCAGCAGCAGCGCCGCCGCCTCCCGCGCGGTGTTGATGGTGACTCGGGGGCCGGCCGTTGGCGGGGGGGGCTGCTCCCTTACTCCGGGCTCGCTGGGCTCCGCTCTCCGCTCCCGATACCGATCGAACTGGCCACAATGGCGGCGCGCACTGGCTAGCCACCCCGCACGCACCGCCCACCCCGTCGCGGCCATTGGCTGGCGGGGCATGCCACTCAGGGGAAGTGCGCACCCATAGGCTCAGCGCCGCGCGCGGCGACGATTTGCCGCTCCCGGTTGGATCGCCTCTCGTGCCAGTCAAAATTCTCGCGAGGTTGTTGGCCGGTTTCCGATTCCTCCCCGCCCTCTCTCCCCTCCCCTCTTTTTCCCCCCTTAAAGGCTTTGCTTTCTATCGCTTGCTTGGCGCTGCCTCCGGGGCTGCTTGGATTCCGGTCTTGATTGGCTGAGCGCCCCGCTTTGTCCCCGCCCCCCCGAGGGAAGACCCAGCCAGGAAATGCCATTTCTTGTGACCATAGATGGGGACCATGTGGCCGAAGGAGGCCAGGCCGAGGCACGCCAGGGACTTCCCTGAGCAGCCCCGGCTCTGCATGCCCCCCCCCCTCCAAGCGCTCCTCCCCTCCGGTCTCCGGGCCTCCTGCTCTTGGAATGGATCGGAGCCCATGCGTTGCCTCTAATCTCGCCGGCAGACAAAGATGGCTCGAGTTCAGCGCTGTGGCTTTGTAGTGACTCCTTTTCCTTCGGCCGTCGCGGCTGAAGGAAGCGGGTTCGACAAGGGGACTTTTTGTTAGCAATCAGGAGCCCGAATAAAGCAATTCCTGGATCAGTCGGTTATATCGCATCCGTTCCCGTGTCTCTATACAGTATTTGTGAATTTTCTGCATTGTGCGGGGGGTTGGACTAGATGACACTGGAGATCCCTTCCGACTCTGATTCTTGTCGATCTGGTTTATATGGGCAACGTGTAAAGGGACCAGTGTTCCCTCTAAGCTGAGTTAGCGTGAACTAGCTCACACATTTTTAGCCTCCAGCTCACACGTTTTTGGCTTAGCTCGGGAAGGATGACCCCAGAGCACACTAATTTATACAGGAGCTCACAACTTTAATGCCAGTAGCTCACAAAGTAGAATTTTTGCTCACAAGACTCTGCAGCTTAGAGGGAACGTTGGAAGGGACCTCTTAGCCCATCAGACTGCTGGTCTCTCTATATCACTGTTGTTTTAATGGGTAGAGCCTCTTCAGGGATTTTCCCTGATTCCGATACCTTACAACTGGCCAGGGATTAACCTGCATTCAAGCAAGTACTGTACACGTGGAATCTCATTTGCTTCTAGTAGTCAGAGCTGCTTCAGAGTCTAAGCATTGTTGCCAACACATGATAACTCTGCAAGAGGGTATATGGTTACCAGCCTCCAAGAGGGGCCTGGAGATCTCCCAGACTTACAACGGATTTGCAGAGAACAGTTCCCCTGAAGAAAATGGCAGCTCTGGAGAATGCAGTCTCTCTATGGCAGTTTACTCTAAAGAGAGCTCTCCCCAAACAGTCGGATCTTGAGGAATTCCCCATCCCAGAGTTGGCAGCCCTAAGGGCATACCATGGATTGAGCCTGAATTGCTTCTATTATGTGCCATCATTACAGCCCCTCCTCTAGATTTCCACCCCTAAGGCTATTTCTTGAAAACGAATAATCCTGGCGTGTCTGGACAAAGCACTATCCAAACTATTCCTGATTGGCTTTAGTTGCATCCAGCAGCAAATTGTTATTGTTTTCTATGACATCACCAAGGAATTCAGGATGATGTGCATGGCTACTCCCACCCCACCCCCCACTTTGGCCTTGCAGTGTCCGCTAGGTGGCTTTGCTGTAAGATGGCAACAGGCCCAGGAACACCTTGTCAACTTTGTTGGGGGGCAGGGATTGGAGCCCAGATCTCTCTGGGTTTGGCCCAATGTTCTAGCCACTATGCCACACCACCTCCTGCCCAAGAAAGGTGTGTCCTCATATACACTCTCCTCGGCCACTTATTACATACAATAATTTACAGTCTTTGCTTTGACCCTAATAGATGTGTCACCTGAACAAGCCATTGAAGAGAGTTTGGCTGAAGCAGGATCTAAATTCCCAAAGCTCAGCCTTCTACCAAATTTTAGTATCAATCCTGAAGCGTGATAAGCTATCTATTATATAAACAGGAACAGCTTTTCAAAAACGAGCTTTCTTGTGCGAGTAGCAGCCCTGGGGGAATCCCAGAGAATTATTTGATTTGTATCCGCCCTCCCCGCTGAATTATACTCATCTCTCATCCGGGGGAAAGCATAGATGACTGGGGAAAGCAATGTAAATGGCAAACCACCCCATAAAAAGTGCCGTGAAAATGTTGTGAAAGCGACGTCACTCCAGAGTCGGAAACGACTGGTGCTTGCACAGGGGACCTTTCCTTTCCTCTTGTCCCTTATCCCATGCAGCAATCCTTGACTCTCCACCTTACCTGTCACTTCTACGAGCTCCTCTTTCCTGACTTCCCCGGCCTTTTTTCTGCTCTCTGAGATGTTTGCCCCATTAACTCTGCCATCCTAGGCAGAATTGTGCTATTCCTCCGCCGCCATAGCCATTCAAATCAATGGGTCCAGAGGGGTGCAACTCTTCCTCCCCATCCCTGCCCCCCCAAGACATCCTGAAGCTCTGCTTTCTTCATCTCTGTCCCTTCTCTTTCACGGCTCCACATGCCCGGAACTTCCTCCCTAGTAGCAGCAATGACTGAGGACTGCTGAATGGAACTACTTGTCATGGCTTCCTGGAAATCTTCTGGCCGGCCATTGCAAGAAAGAGGACTGTGGGCTAGATAAATCTCAGGGATGAATTAGGGTAATACGTAAGAACGTAAGAGAAGCCATGTTGGATCAGGCCAATGGCCCATCCAGTCCACACTCCATGTCACACAGTGGCCAAAAAACCAGGCACCATCAGGAGATCCACCGGTGGGACCAGGACACTAGAAGCCCTCCCACTGTTGCCCCCACACACACACACCAAGAATACAGAGCATCACTGCCCCAGACAGAACAACAATACACTGTGACTAATAGCCACTGACGGACCTGGATACATTGGGGGATGGAGCCTGGAAAATGTGGTGTTTGGAAAGGGGAGGGACTTCTGCATGTTACAATACCATAGTCTACCCTCCAAAGCAGCCATTTTCTCCAGAGGACCTGATCTGTGTAGCCTGGGAAACAACTGTAATAGCAGGAGGTCTCCAGGTGCCACCTGGAGGATGGCAATCCTCGGGCTGATCAGCTGGGCTTCTATGCTTTCCTGACGTTTGTGGCCCTCCCCTTTCCCCTCCAAACCTACTTTTCCACAGAACCTGTAGATCTCAAATTTAGTTTTCCCTCCCAACTGAAACCATTCCGTGTAAATGAAACCGCTTCTACTCCTTCAGTGAGGTTACCATACGTCTCTCCCCCCACAACTCTAAATTTAGGTCTCTGTGCCAAGGCCTTTTCTTCCCACCCACACTTCTTTGCACTTGCACAACTCCATAAGTGTATTTGTGCGATGAGGTTCCTTTTTTTGCAGCCCCAATGAATTAAGAGAAAGCAAACATCATCCCACAAAATGAATGGGGAGCTGCAGCAAACAGGAAGGAGTTACAAAAAGCAGGCTCTCCTGGGGGGGAATTCTGAAGGGATGGATATGGCTAGGCCTCCTCCAGAAGAAGCCTGCATGACTCCAATCAGTCTTTGGCCTGAGTCTCTTGCATGCTTAATTCCATGCAAGCAAGCCTCTTGGACAGATTTCCACACAAGTGTAAGATGCCGGGTGGCTGTAGATCTGTGTGTTCACACTGGCAACTCTCCTTTAAAGAGTCCAATTGTGTAAGCATGCAGAACAGCTGTGCTTATCTCCCTAAACCAGCCTCCACTGTGTCACTACAGTTGTAACGATCCAGCAAATTAAAGCACGATGTTCAGTTTCTAAAGTGCAGAATGCTACATTTCTAGCCCAAAAAGGACAAAAAACACTCCCAAAAACTCAGCAACAGAATTATCTATATTAAAGTGGGAAGTTTAAACATACAGCAAAAGTTTCATGAAGGAGAATATAACACCACAGTCCGCTACAAGTCCAATAAACAAAATATTTTGAAACAAAGCTGACAAAGATGACTTCCACAATGTGCAAGGAATTCCAACACTTTGTCTTCCAGTCAGTACCTGAAGATACCCATAATCAATAATGACTGATTGCAAAGCAAAACAACTATAATTATTTTTGTCATCTCCTGTGCGAATCTCTCTCCGCGTCTCTACTTCTAGTTTGATATCAACAATTCCGGATTGTTCCTTTTTCAAACGATGGTAACACACTCCAAAAAGTGGGATCAGAAATATAGTCAGTGACCACTGAATATAAACAGTTTTCGGATGGAGGACAAGCACCTATGCAGACATACAAGGCACATTGGCAATACAATACAATATAGTACTCTTGAGCACTGCATAGGTGTTTTGAGCTCCATTTGAAAATGGAGGTCTGCATAGATGTTTGTGTTTATTGGACTTGTGGAGGACTGTGGTATTATATTCTGCTTTACGGAACTTTTGTTATATGTTTAGACTTTCTACTTTAACATGGACAATTCTGTTGCTGAATTTTTGGAGCGTTTTTTGTCCTTTTGTGCTCTTAGCCTCCCAGCCCTGGTTGTTTGGTGAGCCAGTTTGGTATAGTGGTTAAGTGTGCGGACTCTTATCTGGGAGAATCAGGTTTGATTCCCCACTCCTCCACTTAAAGCTGCTGGAATGGCCTTGGGTCAGCCACAGCTCTCACAGAGATTGTCTTTGAAAGGGCAGCTGCTGTAACAGCTGTCTCAGCCCCACCTACCTCACAGGGTGTCTGTCGTGGGGGGAGAAGATAAAGGAGATTGTAAGCCGCTCTGAGTCTCTGGTTCAGAGAGAAGGGCGGGGTATAAATCTGCAGTCTTCTTCTACATTTCTAGCCAAAGCAGATGGCAGCAGGCAAAACACCCTGAAGTCCATAACTAGGATGTGAGCCTTACTTTAATTCAGTTGGTCAGGCGTCTGTTTCACCTCGGATCAGGGTGGCAAGCGGCAGTGTCTTTCAGGCAGGCTGGTTTGACTTGGTCGTTGCAGCACAGCCGTACTCTGGAGTGCAGGCCTGAGAAAAAGCTCAAGAGTGTGCGCTTGCGGCAAGGAAAAATCACCTCTGACGAGTCTACAGCGCAGTCATCAGGGGATGAATTACAGGCAGGCCATCTTTTTGCTCACTCTATACCTGCACGTGTTTTGCATGTCCTCAGCCTGTGCTACTGTTTTGTTCTCGACCTTCCCAGCATCACAGTGCCTGTCTTTCCGTCTCTCTCCTTTCAGGGAGGCAGCGTCCATCCTCCAAACCACACACCTCCGTAGCAAAATAAAACCTGCTTCTGATGTCCGTTCAGCTAATCGGGTCACACCTTTTCCCCACCCGTTCTCGTGCCTCTCGCAGCCCTGCAGACCACGCGCCTGGCGTGGAAGTGATCGCTGTGGCTGGACTCTGCTGATGAGACCAAATGGTGGCCCCGAAAAACTTCTGGAGCCGATGGCAAGCGCGTGCTGCTGGAATGACAGGTGCTTAAATAAAAACCCTTTTTATTTACAATGGCAAAAAACAACAACAGATGTGTGGAATGCGGGAAGCATGAAGGGAAGCAGGGAAGGAGCGACTGAGAGGTTCTGGTGGTCCGAGTCGAAAGGGGAAACTCTTCTGGAAGCAGGAAAAGGAGAGAATCAGTCATAAAACTGCAGAAGCTACCTGGAACATATTCAATGGTGCCCCACGTATAATGTCCCACAGAGCTTCTGGATCCTGCCTAGGTCTCCAGAGATCCGCAGCCAGGAAAATGAGTTCGTTCGTAACTGGGTACTCATTCAATTCACCGGCTACTCCTTCTGGTATGTAGCCAATGGCTCCTTGTGAGTTATCAAAATGGAAAGGTTGTATCTATTCTGCATTTAATTTTCTTTATGAAGGGAATTTAGTGTTACGGTAACCCCGTGCGACAACCTGGTTGAATTCAGCCATCTTCACAATTCATGCATAGCTGTATGATATTTTTATACATACTTCTCCCTCCTGCAAGGGGCAAAGAGCTACTGCGAAGGCTGAATTCCCACCTGCTGTCTGCTGGAAAAACTTGATTGGCTTTCAGACTCGGCTATGTAGGGTGCTGCTGACATGAAGTCCCACCACAGGGGCTAGAAACTTGCTTTTTAAAACACGCAGCCTCTAAGGAAGCTGAAATCTCTGGCTCTGCTCTTCATATACAATGCCCTGCACACCCTATTCATGTAAGCCCTCCCACCCAACCCCAGCTCCACCCATTTTGCACCCTTCCCTCCCACAAGCAGAAGAACCTTCCCCCCTAGGCTACAACTGCTTCAGCCACACAGGAGAATGGAGGGGTGTGGTGCATACCTGATAGTCCACTGCCTACATCTCACCACACTGAGCGATCACCACGGGCAGCTTGGGTTTGTTGTTCGGACCAGTAGGCACATTCTGTGGAGGGGGAAAGGTCAGGTTAGTCTGGTCCTAGCAGAGCTCTTAATCTGCAAGTTCTATGATAAAAGATTATGTATGCAAGTTATGCGATTAAAGATGCCTTCTACCAAGTCAGTCTGTTGTCCACATAGCCCAGCACTGGCCACTTTGGCAAACAGTGGCTCTTCTGGGGCAGGGGTGTCCCAACTGTGGCTCTTTCACACATATTGTGTGGTTCTCAAAGCCCCCACCGCCCGTTGGCTGGCTTGGAGAAGGTAGATCGTTTCTCCAAGTCAAGCCAGCTGGCAGCTTGAAGAATGCATTTAAAATTGAAATTGCTTTCTTTTCACCTCTCCCCCATCTATTTGCTTTCTTTCCATCTTCCTTCCCTCTCTCCCTATCTTGTTGCTCTGACGTTCATGTCTTGCGGCTCTCAAACACCTGACGTTTATTCTATGTGGCTCTTACGTTAATCAAGTTTGGTCACCCCTGCTCTGGGGTCTTCAGCCTTTGCCAGTCTCTGCTCCCGGGATCCTTTGAATGAGAGAAGCTGAGAACTGAATCTGGAGCTTCCTGCATGCCAGTCATTCCCTCTCTCACGATGCCTCTGTGGCCTCTCAGTTAATGACAGGCCGCTGTTTTTCAACTGGAAACTGGCCTGCCATTGCCCCCTTGCCGAATCGCAGGCGCTCCATAACCGAGATGCCCTCACGTCTCTTCAATATGTTTATAAGCCTGCTTTCCTCCTGCAATGGGGATCCAAACCAGGGCACATCATCCCTCCTCCACTGTTAACCGCTCAACGACCCTGCGAGGTAGATTAGGCTGAGAGAGAATGACTGGTCCAAAGTCACATCCACGGCACAGTGGGGATTCCAACCCGGTTCTCCAAGGTCCTAGTCTGACCCGCTGAGCACTAAACCACACTGGCTGCCTTTTGCCCTGACCTGGATAGCCCGATCTCATCGGAGCGACTCTGGCAAGTACTTCAATGGGAGACGTCCTGGGAATACCAGTAGTCGGGAGGTGGAGGCAGGTTTTATTCAGCCACTTCTCTGGAATATCCTCCAGGCCCCCAGTAGGGGTCAGTCACCAGAGGTCGCTATGACTTTCAGGTGCAGACAGACACACATTAAAATGTTTTCTAAAAGAAAGAAAATCACACTGGCTGTCTTTTGACTAGTGGTGCCAATTTTATGAGAGCATGGGCTGTCCATGAGGAGGCCCTGTTTGTGTAACAAAATACACTTCCAGACTACGACTGGGAGAAGACTGGCACTTAAGGATATAGAAACTGTAGAGAGCTTTGGAAGGGCTTGACTGGCCCCCTTCAGAGAGTTCTGGCACAGGCTTTTGCCTATACCACTGATTTGTGTGATTCACTCTGTTTCTAGGGTCAAGCTTCTGGAAATTTTGAATTTATTTATTGTTGCTAAGGAATGATTAGAGATCAGGATTAGACACCCAGAATAACCCCCAAAGCAGCAGAAGATGGGGGACTCGGCTTCCTCTGGGATCCTTCACCAGCCAACGTGTGCACGTTTCCATGCTTTCCGTCTACCTCAATGAGGGTTAGAAACATGTTTCAGAAAGCTACACCTTTCCGCATCATACACGCCTGTCGTGCACCTTTTGTGGCCTCGACACACTTGTGCAGCCCCAAACTCAAATACTCACTTCGATTTTTCTCATGACGAGCAGCCCGTCGATTATTTTACCTGCCGGGTTAAAAAAACAAGAATGATGTCAGTTTCAAGAAGCTTGCAACAAAATTAAACATCCGATGGCCACACATGAGAAGGTGGGGAGACAGGGTACATAAAATGGTCAATCTCACCAAGAGCTGGGGGAGTCCAATGCTAGAAGAGCATCTGTAGAAACCTGTGAATGTTCTATTTCCCAGAATTCACCCTGGACTCCAAAGGATTCTGGAATCCCTCTCAAAGAGGCCGCTGCAGATGATTCTAGGCCCCCAGTGTATCTGGACAGCGTCTGCTTGCACCAGGGGGCTGAGGGGCACATAAGGCTGTTCCTTCACAGGGCATTATCAGTGATTCACAATCATGGTGGCAACTGCCGTCCTCTGCTTAAACAGACGCAAGTAAAGTCGAGAGAATCCCTATCTGTCAATCTTTTGGACCCTATCCAATTTCAAAGATAACCGCATTTTAAAAACTGCTTATAAGAGATCGACGTGCAGCCACGTAAAGCTGCCTTTGAAAAACATCTGTGGACATCTGTTGGTGCAAAAGCCAGCCATGTTTGCTTGACAGGGGAACGCATTTCCAGTATAATTTTTATCTTCACCCAATACCTACTTGCTAGAGGACAAGCCTTCGAGTGGGGGTGGGGGGCGGGGGAAGAACCTCTCCATTTTAACACTTCCGGCATTTAAAGGATTAACGTCTGGTTCATTTCATTTGACATAAATGCCACCCGCATATAATCTTGGAACACTTTTTCCCGGGTATTATGTTGATAAGAACGTATTTTGATCTAAGCACGTTTGATCAATTATGTCCCTGGGCCTTGGAGGGATTTACAACTAATTAAAAAAGAAGAAGCCTATGCTGAAGCTCCACTGAGAGAAAGAAAGAGACTATCTGACTTACAGCAGGTACTACGGACTATACCAAAGGTGGCCAAACTGTGGCTTGGGAGCCACATGTGGCTTTTTCACACATATTGTGTGCAGGCCCATAGCCACCAGGGAGCGGGGGGGCATGGCCCTCCCACCCAACCCCCCCTGGGGCCTTTATGGCCCCTCTGTTCCCCAGCCCCCGCTCTCTCAGCTCTGGTTTGGCAGCCCCCACCCCACTCCGTGGGCGCCTCCCCCCTCCCTCCCATCTCACCAACGCGGGGAAACAGTGAAGAGCGGGCTTCAGAAGCTATTTCAAGGTGCCCCCCCCCGCCGGTCACGTGACTGGCAAGAAAAGCAGCTCCGAGGCTGGTGGTTCGTACGCCGGCTTTCTGGAGCGACCAGCACTGAACTTGCTGAGAAGAAGATATTGGATTTATATCCCGCCCTCCACTCCGAAGAGTCTCAGAGCGGCTCACAATCTCCTTTATCTCCCTCCCCCACAACAGACACCCTGTGAGGTGGGTGGGGCTGGAGAGGGCTCTCACAGCAGCTGCCCTTTCAAGGACAACCTCTGCCAGGGCTATGGCTGACCCAAGGCCATGCTAGCAGGTGCAAGTGGAGGAGTGGGGAATCAAACCCGGTTCTCCCAGATAAGAGTCCGCACACTTAACCACTACACCAACCCGGCCTCGGAGCGGCTTTTCCAGCCAGTCACGTGATCGGTGGGGGCGGGCTGCCTTGAAATAGCCCCTGAAGCCCGCTTTTCACTGTTTCCTCGCGTTGGTGAGTTGGAAGGGAGGGGGGGAGGTGCGGTGCGGAGGGGGGTGGGGCCACCAGAGTGGTGCGGAGATTGGGCCAGAGCGGGGGCCACTGGGGGGGGGCCCTCTGTCCAAAATTTTTTCCCATGGGCTCCCCCCATTTGGAATTTTCTGGCTACCGGCCTGATTGTGTGGCTCTTGAAGCCCCACCACCCTGTCAGCCAGTTTGGAGAAGGCCAGTTTAAATCACTTCGCAAAGCCAGCCAGCAGCTTGGAGAATGCATTTAAAGTTAAAGTTGCTTTCTTTCCACCTCTCCCTCCCCCATCTATTTGCCTGCCTCCCTTCCTGCCTTGTGGCTCTCAAACATCTGACGGTCATGCTTTGTGGCTCTCCGACCTATGATGTGGATTCTGTGTGGCTCTTACATTAAGCAAGTTTGGCCACCCCTGCACTATACGTTCTAAAGCAAGGGAATGAGTATCAAAGTAGCTGCTAGACCTGTATGTGCAAACTTGCTGACAGACATACCAGTGAGTGAGAAGTGAAAGCATGGGGAAAGGTTGGGAAGTTTCAACTTCATTCCAAGCGTATTGAAGGAAAGGAACAAGACCCTTTGCTAGATTCTGCAGCATAAATTACTTTTTCCTTCCATGCTGTTTTAATAAATTATCACACTGGGGCAAACTATGGAATGTGACAAGAAACACAAGCAATCGAAACACATCTGGAGACAACTCTGCTCTCTAGAACACATAACCAGTTCTAGATGCTCATCCAGGCTCTGAGCTTTATACCCTCCCCCCACCCCAGGGCAAGCAGCTTGTGCAGCCACGGGGTTTTTCAAAAGTGGGTTGTGATACGTCGAGGTGGGGGGGTGTTCTAAGGGCATAAAAGTGCTAACTCTCCCCTGGCATGCCAAAAGCCACTCTCTCCATCCACAGCCGGAGCCCAAGAGATGCCCACTCACCGAAGACGACGTGCTTCCCGTCCAGCCAGTCACACTTGGAGCACGTGATGAAGAACTGGCAGCCGTTGGTGCTTGGGCCGCTGTTTGCCTAGCAGGAAAGGCACACAAAAATCAGGGGGGGAGAAGCCATCTCTTGATCTGAGAGGGCGTGCTCCCACACCCAAGCTATCACAGTTGTGGGATGGGCGGGGAGTGGGAACAGAGCAAAAGGAAACTGCGGAAAGTGGCTTTGCTGCTATAGTCTCCTCGCTTTCCCCCTGCCTAAGCAACCTCCCAGGGAAAAGCTACGATGGAGAGAGTCATGTATGCAGCCCTGGGCTGGCTCCAGGCAGGCAGGGGGCAGAAATGCACAAACTGAGCTTGCAAAAGTGGCTCTCTGGCAATTGCCAACAAAGCATGTTTCGGTTATTTCTACTATCTTTCTCCCCAACAGGGACCCAAAGTGGCTGACATCGTTCTCCTCTCCTCCCTTTAATGCTCACAACCACCCTGTGGGGTAGGTCAGGCTGAGAGAGTGTGACTGGCCCAGGGTCACCCAGCCAAATTCCACCGCAGGGCAGGGATTCGAACCTGAGTCTCCTGGATTCTAGTCTGACACTCTTAACCACTGTACCACACTGGTTCTCATATGAACATATGAAGCTGCCTTCTACTGAATCAGACCCTCGGTCCATAAGTCAGTATTGTCTACTCAGACTGGCAGCGGCTCTCCAGGGTCTCAAGCTGAGATTTTTCACGCCTATTTGCTTGGACCCTTTTTAGTTAGGGATGCTGGGGATTGAACCTGGGACCTTCTGCTTACCAAGCAGATGCTCTACCACTGAGCCACCATCCCTCCCCTCGAGACATCTGAACTCTGCCACGAAGCCTGAGCGACTGGAGCGCAGAAAAGGTACAGAAAGGGATTCTGAACAGAGCGGCTTCAGGCAGGGCAACTCAAGGATTCGCCTTCTGTGATTCCGCACAGGCGCACTTGCTCCCATGGGTCAGAAGGGATTACTGGAACCTCTCTTAAGTCGGCCCAAACAAGGCCAAGACCAGCCGGAAGGCAGTACCATCTGCACCCCGAGACCAAATTTAATCAAGCGCCTTCTCGTTCAGAAGCTTAAGTTCCGAGTAATTGCTTCTGAGCCTAGTCGAGGATGAAGTCTGGCCAGCAAATTATCTCGCCGAGCTGAAGGATTACGACTTTGTCTTCTCCACTGGAGTGCTCTATCGTCTCCTCGCTCTCTCAGAGCCCCTGTCTAGTTTCCTGCAACCGGCTTCACACAGGGCTATGATTTCTAAGCCCTCCCACTGATCTTTCATGAAGCAAAGCTGTGTTTGCGCTAAGACCGCTCCGGATCCTTCACCAACTTATTACTGGAAGATTCTCCGGCCACAGGAAAGTGCATTGGTAGCACCTGAATCCCATGTTTCCTCCAAAAAGTTCAGCAGATAGTCCATGGGGAAGCGTACATACAGTTCACCCACTGACTTTCAAGCATGAATGGGGATTCAACCCTAGTGCTCCTTGGTCCCACACTGTAGCTCCACGTGTGAGGTTTTCCAGTACAAAAATGCAGTTGAGGACACCAACCTACCATTGACGTTCCTTCTCTTTTTAAGTCACGTGGTACAGTTCACCAAACTTGCCGTTACCCTGTCCCCGAGAAGAAGCCATCCCACGTTAAGCCAGGGTTGGGGCATTCAGACCCAGTTCTGTTCACCTTGAGACTTACCATAGACAACAAGCCAGGAGCTGAGTGTTTTAGCTTGAAGTTCTCATCAGCAAAGGGACCCCGGTATATACTGGCCACTCCGGTCCCATCTCCCTGTTTGAAGAAGAGGGCAGGTATTCAATAACACCTTCCCAAGCACAGGCTGCCAAAAAAGCGGTACAACTGCTGGGGCAAGAACATTTTCATTTGAAGAGCTCCGCAAAGATCTCCACAAACTGGGCGAGTTGGCAAAATGTGGCAGATGAAGCCCAGTGTTGGTAAGCATCAAGTGATGCATATTAAAACAAAAGATTCCCAACTTCTCGTGTAGGTTAACAGGGTTTGAGCTTGCAGAGACTGAGAGAAAAAGATCTTGGGGTTGTAGTGGATGGCTCCATGAAAGTGTCAACCCCGTGTGCCCGTGACGTGAAAAAGGCAAACTTTTATGTCAGGATGAGGAAAGGGATTGAAAATGAAACAGCCAATGTCACAATGCCCGTATAGATCTATGGTGTGGCCTCACTTGGAATACTTCTGGTTCTGGCCACCGTATCTCAAAAATGAGATCGCAAAGCTGGGAAAAGTGCAGAGGAGGGCAACCAAGACTGGAGCACTTTCTCTATGAGGAAAGGCTGAAGAGTCTGGTATCTTTCCGTTTAGAAAAGAGACGACTAAGAGGGTACACGTCAGGTCTATAAAATTATGCATAAGTTGGAGAGATTCCAACTGTAATAAACTTTCAAATGACGTTTAAATGCTCTGTCCAGACAATCCACACAGACCTGTACACATTTATGAAGATTAATTTATTCTGCTTTAGGTACCCACGGGAGAGGGACACTTGGGCACATGAAGCCGCCTTATACTGAAATCAGACCCTCTTGGTCCATCACAGTCAGTACTGCCTACTCAGCCTGGCAGTGGTTCTTCAGGGTCTCAGGCTGAGGTCTTTCCCATCACCTACTGCCTGGTCTTTTTTTAGCTGGAGATTCCAGGGATCGAACCTGGGACTTTCTGCACGCTGAGCAGATGCTCTACCACTGAGCCACCAGCCCGTACCCTTAGGGACAAGGAGGACTGCGAAAGTCTTCAGACACCCTGTCTTCTCGGAGATTGTTTTGCCAGGTGCTATTCACATACTTTCAAAGGTAACTTGTTAGCCGTATAGACTTAGACCTTCCTTTTTTTTTTTTTAAATGAAGCTGTGATCCTGAAGCAACTGAATGTGCCCCTTATGCCATATTATCAGGACTTTTTTGTAGGAGGAGCTCCTTTGCATATTAGGCCACACACCCCTGATGTAGCCAGTCCTCCAAGAGCTTACAGGGCTCTTAGTACAGGGCCTACTGTAAGCTCCAGGAGGATTGGCTACATCAAGTGGTGTGGCCTAATATGCAAGAGTTCCTGCTACAAAAAAAAGGCCCTGCATATTATTATGTCTTTGCAGAATGCATGTCTATCACCTTGCTAGTTTCTGACGAGGGGATTAAAGGATCTAAAGCAGCCAGCTCTGCCCAGAATAAGAAAATAAACCCAGCGAGATCAGCCAAGTGAGGGAGGTTTTGTCATTTCAGGCTGAACCGATAAAATATGTCATTGGACTGGAAGGAAGGAGAGGGTGAACCTGTTAAGTGCACAAAACTGATCAAGAAGCCAAAGGGGCTTAAGGAGCTGTTGTTCAGTTCTGAGAGCCAACTTCGCTTGCAGAAAGAGAAAAGGTCACACCGAACAAACAAGGAAAGGGAACCTTGTGAGAAAGCGCACAGGGCACCTGTGTCACGAGGCTGATAAAGCCCTGGTCTTATTTTGCATCACCTGCTGATTGTTGCAGAAGCGTTTTTTTTTTTTTTTAATTATTTGTATTGCAGGCAAGATTCAGAGGACATCTGCATTTGCCCTGGCCTCCCACGCCAGACTCTCCAAGCTCCTTTTAGTCTTGGGAGATGCCTACATGGAAAACTGGGTGGGATTCCCCATATTAACTTCCTTTGATGGTACTTTTCAAGCTTCCTGCGTTCCAGGTTCCCTATGGCAGTCTTTGCCAGCCCCGCCCATTGCAAAGCATTCTGGGATGCCTGGGGGGGGAGGTTCCCAGGCACATCCTGTGGAGGGTTGGTGAGGTAGCCCCCTCATGACCCGAGAACCTCAGCTCCTTCCAGCTGTGCGCTGCAAGAGTTTTGGCAAGGCTGCTTTGGGGGCGACTGTTCAGTTTTTGGAATGGGCTTAAGAGAAAAGGTCCCACGTTGAGCAAACAAGGAAAGGGCACCTTGGGAGAAGGCATGCGCGGCACCTGCCTCGTGATGCTAAGCCCTGGCTGTTGCTGAGCTTCTAACTGAAATGCGCGGTTTGGAAACCTCCACCTTCAGGCCTGGGTAGGGATGTCTCAGGTGAGCAGGACCCCTGGCTCCTCCTTCCTGCTCTGTGGAATATACTGCAGGCTCCGCCTTCTCAGACAACTCAGGCACAACCTGAGCGCCCTGCCCTGGATGGCCCCGGCAAGCCTGACCTTGTCAGGTCTCGGAAGCTAAGCAGGGTTGACCCTGGCAAGTACTTGGAAGCGGTGTTTCCTCTGAGCTGAGTTGGTGGGAGCTAGCTCACAGTTTTTTAGGCTCCGGCTTGCAGATTTTCGTCTTCGCTCAGGAAAGATGGCCCCGGAGCAAACTGATTGATGCAGCAGCTCACAACTTTCATGCCAGCAGCCTCTGAAGTAGAATTTTTGCTCACGAGACTCCACAGCTTAGAGGGAGCATTGCTTGGAAGGGAGACCTCTTTGGAATACCGGGAGTTGGGAGGCAGGGGCAGGCTTTTTTCCTCCACCTTCCTGAATAGTCTCCAGGCCCCCAAGAAGGGGTCAGTCACCAGAGGTCACCATGACATCCAGGTGCACACATGAAAATACCAACAAGAAAAAAAAAGAGCAACCTGAGTTACACTGCAGTCTGCGTCAGGACACAAATTCTAATTATTTGTTACTGTTGATGATTCCAATTTTACAATTTTATATATATATATAAAATTAACTGTTAACACATTCATACTCTTAAAAAAAGGAGATTCAGTCAGACATCAGTAAATCCAGGTAAAAATTGTAATAGGTTACAGAAGACCTGAGGATCTACAGATGATGACGAAAGGTATTTCGGCTTGTTAGAATGGCAGGTGTGAGATAAAAACCATCTAAGTATCTGGTGTAATGAGAAAACTGCATTATTTTTTTTTAAACTGTTCTGGCCTTAAAGAATTGGCTTAAAAAAATGAATGACCATCTTCTACCTCGACTAAGGCTTCTGTGTAACTCTGAAGTTTGCACACTTGGGCACTGAGACCAAAGAGCTTAGCAAACTCTGTTACGGCTACTCAGTTTTATGAAGGGGAGAGAACAGAACCTTCTGCAGCTCGCCTCAGGCAGAGGACCAGGCTGTGCCCACCTTGGCAGTAAGAGGCAGGAGCCGGAGGAGAAGAGAGAAGCTACACAAGTTCCATGAGCAAGCGCCAGATGTCTGTTGCCTTCAAAAGCAGCAAAGAAGAGTGAAAGTGACCACCTACATTTACAAAGTCGCCTCCTTGGATCATGAAATCTTTGATAACCCTTGAAAAGAAAAAAGGGGAAGAGGGGATTGAGAACCTTGAACAATGTTGCTCCATAGATCTGGGATCCAGCTTGAATCCTTTTAACAATGCACCCACTTTTGCATTTCTCTCCCCCATACCCCAGTCTCTCTACATCCATCTTCTCTTTCCCCTTAGTGTTTATTAACATGAAAGGGAGCTGTGGCTTATATGGAGAACCTGAGATCTGGTCCATGACTCAGTTTGGTCCCGACCTACCAGCTGAAGGCTGCTGGGGTAACACAGGTACAGATCTGTTCTCTTCTCTGGAAGGGCGAGAAGCCCACCAATGGCTTGCCAGTCCTCCAGGGGCCTTGCTGCCAGTCCTATAGCAAAGCTTCCTTCACTGGCCCCAAGATGCTGCCCCCTGCAGGCCCTGTGGCATAATGACTAGCACCCTTCGGAACTAGACACGAAGACCCATTTCCCACCAGCCTTATGCCGCTCTCACGCTCCTCTTCTCCAGGGGGCTTCCGTTGGACTTTGCACCATCTGCCCCGGGGCTGCAACGCGCTTCGCCTTTTTCGTGCGGCAAACAGAAACTGGTTGTTAGAGGATCTTGTTTGCTGAATGAAAAGAGGCGGAGCGAGTTGCAGCCTCGGGGCAGCTTGTGCGAAATCTGACAGAAGCCTCGCTGAGAAGAGGAGAAACTCTTGCCACTGAACGGGCAGAGGGCAACCATGCCATTTGCTCGTGAATCTGCCTGCTTTGCCGCTTGTCCAGAGAGCCGAGTGCTGCAAGAGAGGCTGGAAAAATTAGGCCCACCAGATTGGCAGCGTCCGTCTAGGCTTACCAGAGAACCGCATCGTGCCGTACTGATTCCTCCTCCCCATCCAATGGATGAGGAGTAACATCACCCCAAGAGAGGGAGGATGCACCGGGATCCCCTGAAGTCACGAGGGAAAGTGGAAGGGAATCCCAGTGCCCCCCCCCAAAAAAAAACAGTCCCATCCCTCAGTGGGTCAAGGAAAAGGAGGCAATATTCCCCACAGCTGCAAGGATGCCTGGCCTTTGCTTGAGAGGGAGAATTGAAATCTCTCTTTCTGTTTCTCTCCCTTTTGGAGTAGAAAGAGTGCCTTTGGTTCTGAACTGGAAAAACCACTGTGTCCCAGCTATCAGGAGTGGAAGATACCTCTGCCAACTCAAAAAAAGGGGTTGCCCTTAAATCCCATTCTGGAAATTGCTTCTGCAGCTGAAATTCACAGTAACACTCTTTGTTCTGTTTAAACCAAGAGAAGGAGAAGATTGTAGATTTATACCCTGCCCTTCTCTCTGAATCAGAGTCTCAGAGCAGCTTAAAATCTGCTTTATCCTCTTCCCCCACAACAGACACCCTGTGAAGTGAGTGGGGCTGAGAGAGCTCTCTCAGAAGCTGTCTTGTCAAGGACAACTCTTGCAAGAGCAATGGCTGACCCAAAGCCATTCCAGCAGGTGCATGTGGAGGAGTGGGGAATCAAACCCGGTTCTCCCAGATAAGAGTCCGCCTACTTAACCACTACACCAAGCTGGCTGTCCAGAGAAAGAGGGGACCTTCTCTGGTGAACGTACATTAGAATTGCTAATCCCCAGTTGGGGGCAGGGGATCCCCCAGTTTGGAGGCCCTCCCCCCACTTCAGGGTTATCAGAAAGTGAGGACGGGAGGAGGGAAATGTCTGCTGGGCACTCCATTATACCCTATGTGGAGACCGATTCCCATATAGTATAATGGACAATTGATCCGTGGGTTTCTAGGGCTCTGTGGGTGCTGTTTTTTGAGACAGAAGCACCAATTTTCAACTCAAGTGCCTCTCATCAAAACAACCCCCAAGTTTCAAAAAGATTGGAGCAGGGGGTCCAATTCTATGAGCCCCCAAAGAAGGTGCCCCTATCCTTCATTATTTCCAGTGGAAGGAAGGCATTTAAAAGGCGTGTGGTCCCTTTAAATCTTTGGAGCTCTTGTCACACCCTTGTCCTGGCTCCACCCCTAAAGTCTCCTGCCTCCACCCCCAAAGTCCCCAGGTATTTCTCAAATCAGACCTGGCAACCCTCATGCACATTCACACACTGAGAACACTGCTCCCCTCTGCTGAGCACCTCTCTTGTGCAGCTGGCTTAAAGGGAAGTTACAGGATCAGCAAGTGGCTTTAAGTTGAAATCCAAACAAACAGTACCTGTGGAACGTGCTGCCCTTGTAACCAATGGGAACGCCATCTTTCCTAGAACACAGAGAAAGAGACGCTGGGAACTGGGGCAAACTCGAGAGTCCACGAACCAGGACCAGAACCACATGCTTTTTGAGGGGAGGGGGCAAAATTAAAAATTAACACCCCTCTTATAGGCCCATTCTATCTTATGGGCCCATAGAAGAGAATGGACTCCATACCCAATTTGGCGCCCCCTCTCTGGCGGCACCTGGGGCAAGTGCCCCCTCTGCCCCCCCCCCCCCCCATCAGGCCCTGGCATGAACCAATACATGGAGGTTCGGTCTGCAGGGAGCCACCCGCCTCCAAACTCCAGCGAGCTCTCTTTATACCAACAGAGCAAAGTGAGTCATGTGCTCCTGGGTCAAGCAGCGTTCTTGTGGCTCCTGAACCTCCACAAGGGAGCCAGGCCTTGAAAATGGATGTGCCAGAAAGCGCCGAGAGAGATGCGGAGTCCTCCCCCTTCCAGCCCTACCTTGCTTGCGTTGGCCTTGGCTGGGCTGAAAGGTGGCCTTCTTAGCCACTCCGTGCATCGTTACGTAGTTCCCAAACCTGCCCCACCTTTTCAGAGCAGAGGAAAATGGGCAAAGCCCCTAATGCTTCATGGCTTTCTTGTTTCCTTGGAAGTTTCTACTCCCAGTCTTAACTTCTGCAGCTCACTCACAACTGGTCTTTTAAGATATATACAGGAGGCTTCCCAGCCCAAGTTTTGATAATCCCCAGAGAGCACATGTGGAAGAAATGAACTCCAGAGGCAGGGACACAAAGACATAGAGGGAGAAGACTGCAGATTTATACCCCGCCCTTCTCTCTGAATCAGAGACTCAGAGCGGCTTACAATCTCCTATATCTTCTCCCCCCACTACAGACACCCTGTGAGGTGGGTGGGGCTGAGAGGGCTCTCACAGCAGCTGCCCTTTCAAGGACAACTCCTGCGATAGCTATGGCTAACACAAGGCCATTCCAGCAGCTGTAAGTGAAGGAGTGGGGAATCAAACCCGGTTCTTCCAGATTAAGAGTCCGCACACTTAACCGCTACACCAAACTGGAGAAAGACCAATGCAATTATTTGTGGCAGCCTCCGAAGAGTTGCCATGCTAGTCTGTTGCAACTGGAACATCTTGTGACATCTTAAAAGACTGGCTGTGGCAGAAACTTCTGTGGACTAGAGGCCGTTTCATCGGATGCACAAAACTATTTTCAGCTGATGGATCTCTCTCTACCCAGGCACAAAAAGAAGAAAGTTGTGTTTTCTCAAAAAAGGAAACCAGATGGGACTGCGGTCCAAGAGAAGGGATCTTACATTTTCAGCGTGGATCAGGAATGAAAACATGATCTGGCCCAAAGAACTAAAGGTCTAGACAGAGCAGGGGTGACCCACACCCAACCACTGATGGCACAACAACACAAGTGCCCCAAGTGTGCCAACAAAAGGACGACGCTTCATGGCTCTGGTCCACAAAGGCTTCTGACACAGTAGATGTACTTAGTCCTTAAGGGGTACAAGACTCACTGCAGCTTTCATAACCTTTGTGCACTCCATGGAAACGTTAAAGACATCAAAGGTTTCTGACCCTCAAGACCTACCACTGCCAACTGAACTGGCTTGTCCCAGCCGCTCCGGAATAAGCTCCGTGAGTTAGGCTTTGTCTGAGCCCTTTCTGCTTCATGCCCAAGGGCAGGGCAACAACACCCCTTCCCGTGTGTGAGTTTCCCCTCTGCCAAAGTGAGAAGCCACTATTTGGTTCGAGAAGTGCCTCGGCACCTCAACAGAGGGGACTGCCGCTGCGAGAATGAAGTTCTCTTCCCGTGTGCGTCTTTTGGAACTCAGCCTGTGTCACCAGTTTTCCAGCTTGCTTGATTTGCATGAGATCAACGTACCTGAATTCGCCGGTACAAAACTGCCTGGGAGGGAGAGAGAAAGGGGGGGGGGGCGGAGAGAGAGACAGCTGTGAGTCAAATCCATTCAGTGGCTGATTGAGGGCACTTGAGCTACTTGGACAAAAGCAATCTAAATCTCAGAAGGGCAAGCAAGGCTGTTTCTACACTTAACAGAAGATCCTCTCTCGGTGCACATTTAAAACGTTCATCTACATTGCATACTGCCGTCACTTCTGTCTTGCTTTGCATTATCTTAAGTTGTCTACACTCATTTTCTTGAATTGGCACCAAAAGTGGTTTCACTCTGGAGTTGCTCCTCACTTTAGAACAGGAGTTTTCTGCAGGCAGATTCGATGCTCATAAAATCAGAATCAACCCTGAGTGTAGAAACAGCCCAAGTTACAACTTTAAGGATCATTTCTGCAACAAATAATCCCCAAAGGAAAGGAACACCGAAGAAAACCCAGCCCGCAAGCCGGCAAAAAGCTCTGCAAGCAGGCCACCTGGAAAAGTACAGTTGCCAACGAGCCTGGAGAAAAATGTCCTCTCTACCCTTTTGCGGTTGTTGTTTGCCGTTGTTGTTTTTGCTACTGACTTATGGCGACCCCTGGAGGGGTTTTCATGGCAAGAGATGTTCAGAGGTGGTTTGCCATTGCCTGCCTCCGCATCACAACCCTGGACTTCCTTGGAGGTCTCCCATCCAAATACTAGGCCCGAGTCGATGCTGCTCACAGCTTCTCAGATCTGATGAGATCAGGCTGGCCTGGGCTATCCGAGTCAGATCCTGTCCCCTTAATAGCAGGAGGGATTTGAGGGGGTTTTGAGGTGTTTTTTAACTCCGGTTTTAATTGAAATTTTGAAAACTATAATTGTAAGCCGCCTTGAACCACAAGGAAGAGTGCGGTATAAATGTTTTAATAAATAAGTAGTGGGCAGTTGAAGCTTCTCATAGCATAGAAGTAAATCATCCCCGTGTTTTTTTAATAGCAGGAACTTCCTTGCATATTAGGCCACGCACCTCTGATGCAGCCAATCCTTCTGGAGCTTACAGTAGGCCCTGTACGAAGAGCCCTGCAAGCTCTTGAAGGTTTGGCTACATGGGGGGGTAGCCTGATATGCAAAGGAGTTCCTGCTATAAAAGCCCTGATCATATCCCATTTACTCTCTTTTAAAGGGACAGGGCACTTTTTTCTCTAGGCCTGCCGGCTATCCTGCTGACAGGTGGAGGGGTCCAGTGGTGTGCCAGCTACAGCTATTTCTTCCTTGGGTACACCCTGCCTGAGCATCTGCAACTAACAATGGGAGGAGAAATTCCTCCCGCCCCTTCTCAGATGAGCCTCTGGCTTAGCCCTGAAGCCTTTTTCTAGACTAAGGGGAGCCAGGGCTTTTTTGTAGCAGGAACTCCTTTGCATATTAGACCACACACCCCTGATGTAGCTAATCCCTCTGGAGCTTAAAGTAGGCCCTGTAAGCTCCAGGAGGATTGGCTACATCAGGGGTGTGTGGCCTAATATGCAAAGGAGCTCCTGCTACAAAAAAGCCCTGGGGAGCACAAGGAAAAGAATGGTGCCCCCCCCACATTAGCTGCCACTTCCTTTTGTCTTCTCAAGCAAGACGTGGCCCTGGAGACAGAGGAGTGGCATGAACCAGAGCACTGTCTGAGCAATTCAAGAAGGAAAGCTGGGAAATTGGGTGTCGGCCTTCAGGAGGCCAGGTTCAGCCTCGGGGCTGCCATTCGCCAACCAATGTTCTTACGCGCTGGGAGATAAAATTCCTGGATTTATTGTTACTCTGCTACTGGTCCTGCCAACGGGCACCGTGTGTCGTGCCAGGGTGGAGAGCAAACCAGTCTAACCAGCGGTTGCATGATTTGCCACAAGATGTGTGTGTGGTTTTTTAGGAGGAGAGAGAAAGGAAACCACTGCCAAAATGTCAGGCTGGGGGAAAAACAACAACAACCAAGATTGTCACAATTTAACCAAGCAAATCAGAGGCAGTCCAATCATCCGTAATGAAGGGGGCCTTTCAGGAATCAGCAAAATAACGGGGATTTAGTCAGGATGTTTTACTTCATATGTTAAAACAAGCACAAACTGGTTGCTAACACATATCATTATGATTCCTTATTTCCATGTGCAGTGATTTCGGTTTTCTGTGTGGTTATATGATGAATTAGGTGGCTACAAAGCAGCACAACCACTGTACACCTTGATTCCTCCAGAACTGCTTTTTACCTAAGCCCACACCTTTTGAAAATGGAGGCCAGACTAAGCCTGGTCTAAACATGTCACAAAATAAGGCGGTAGAGCCCTGACGTGATATAACGGACTGTACCACCTTAGGTTGTAGGTGGAACAGTCATTCTCCCCAAATAAAAACTATGAAAATAAACAGCCCACCAGGGAGAAAAGTTCTAGCCTAGCCCTTTGCTTGCTGTGCTAGTTTTCCACTTAAAAGAAAATTATTAATTTAGCAGACCTTTGTAGAATGGTACCCTTCAACTGCAGTCCAAAGTAGCATGGTCTATATTATCACCTCAGCACTCTGACACTTCCTTATATCTCAGAGACCCAGGCCTAATTCGAGATCATACCAACCCATACAATTCTACCATTTTACAATATGGATGCCTAAAATTTTGACTTACATGCAGAAATATAAAAAAGGTAAAGGCAGTCCCCCTGTCGTTTCCGACTCTGGGGTGACGTCGCATCACGATGTTTTCAAGGCAGGCTTTGGTTTGCCATTGCCTTCCCCAGTCAGCTACACTTTTCCCCCAGCAAGCTGGGCACTCATTTTACCAACCCTGGAAGGATGGAAGGCTGAGTTGAGCTGGCTACCTGAACCCAGCTTCCACCAGGATCTAACTCAGATCGTGAGCAGAGAGTTCAGACTGCAATACTGCAGCTTTATCACTCTGCGCCATGGGGCTGGTTATGCAGAAGTATACAGATACACAAAAGCTACAAATACACTTGGAAGCTGCTTCACGACAGCATGGCAATTTGACACCAAGATCCAGCATGGTTAGTGGTTAGATTGTCAAACCAGGATCTGGGAGACGCAGGTGTGAATTCCCCATCTGCCGTGGAAGCTTGCTGGGTGACCTTGGCCAATCACATGCCCTCAAGCCTAACCTACCTCACAGGGTTGTTATGGGATGATACAGAGAGGAGCACAAAGCAAACTGCTTTGGGTTCTCTTTGGCGGGGAAAGGTGGGGTATAAATGAAGCAAGTAAATTTTGTACAGACTCGTGTAAGGCTGCTGTCTCAAAAGTCCCAGTGCTGCTTTCCTTCAAAACTGAAACCAACCACCGATTAATCATGATTCGTCCTGCCATGACTTGGGTAAGCCTAAAAAGGCACCCTAACAATTCAAGGGGTAGGGATGAGTTTAATAGCAAGATTTCTCTCTTCATTAGATGGCTAGCAATGAGTCCCAAACCCATTCCATCCTTAGCCCTTCTGGTTTTGCGCTGGTTTGCCAACACAAAGTATAGACAGCTTTCACCCAAGAAACAGTAAGCGGTAGAGTCACGCCACTCTGTACCCAGAGATGATAAGAGCCTGCGGAGACAAGAACAGCTAGTTCACAGGTTCTGTTAACCAATGTTGTTGTTCAGTCGCACAGTCGAGTTCAACTCTTTGCAACCCCATGGACAAAGTCACGCCAGGCCCTCCTGTCTTCCACTATCCTCCAAAGTCTGCTCAAATTTGTGTTTGTTACATCAGTAATGCTGTCCAGCCATCTCATCTTTTGCCGTCCCCTTCTTCTTTTGCCTTCTGTCTTTCCCAGCATCAGGATCTTCTCCAGGGAGTGCTCCCTTCTCAGTTGGTAGCCAAAGTATTTGAGCTTCAGCTTCAGCATCTGACCTTCCAGGGAACAGTCAGGGTTGATTTCCCTTAGGACTGACGGATTGGATCTTGCAGTCTGAGGAACACTCAAGAACCTTCTCCAGCACCACATCTCAAAAGCATCTATTCTTCTGTGCTCGGCCTTCCTTATGGTCCAGCTCTCACAGTCATACGTTACTACTGGGAATACCATCACTTTGACTATACGGACTTTTGTTGGCAGGGTGATGTCTCTACTTTTTATTATACTGCCTAGGTTCACCATAGCTGTCCTCCGAAAGAGCAAACGTCTTTACTGTTAACCAATGGAAAGGCAAAATTTGAAAGGTGGGGCCTCGATGCAGAACTATGGAGCTGGACTCCTCCAGCATCTCTGTGTGGCCCAATCCACATTTGCCTGGCATTAACCACAAGAGTGAAAATGTCCCTCAAGGTGCCAGAAGCAACACATGGAAAAAGCGTAGAAACAGAGACTAAGGACTATCAACAAATCTTGAGCTTCTCGTACATTATAGAAAAACCACCACAGCGCAATCACATGAAAATGTGAAGCTGCCCTATACTGAATAACTCCCAAAGTCAGTGTTGTCCACTCAGATTGGAAGCGACTCAGTCTAAGGTTCTGGGCAGAGGTCTCACATCACTTATGACGTATTCCTTTTAATTGCAGATGTTGGGGATTGGATTTGGGACTTTCTGCATGCCAAGCAGATGCTCTGCCACCGAGACACAGACCCTCTGCTGTAGAGTCACTCCAGAACAAATCCACTGAATTCAAACTGGAGTGACTGTGCATAGGATTGCAGTGTCATTAGAGCTGCCAACTTTGGCCAGGGAAATTCCTGGTGATTTGGGGTTGAAGACTATGGAGGGGGGAAATGTGGAGAGGGATTTCAACTAGGCTGTAGAGCATACCATAGAGTCTGCTCTCAAAAGCTGGCATTTCCTCCAAGGGAACTGATCTCTGTATGCTGGAAATCAGTTCTAACTGTGAGGTGCCAAGGCCTCCCCTGGAGGTCACCAACTTTTGGTCGTATGCTGGTCAAGTGATTAGCTGTTACCAGAACACTTTGAAGGGGAGGGATGGTGGTTCAGTGGTAGAACATCTGCTTGGTAAGCAGAAGGTCCCAGATTCAATCCCCAGCATCTCCAACTAAAAAGGGTCCAGGCAAATAGGTGTGAAAAACCTCAGCTTGAGACCCTGGAGAGCTGCTGCCAGTCTGAGTAGACAATACTGACTTTGATGGACCCAGGGTCTGATTCAGTACAAGGCAGCTTCATATGTTCATATAAGTGTACACTGAAACCAAGCACCTCCCTGCACAAAAAGTTTACATAACAAAATTTGAGCAAGGGGTAGAGTGGGATGAGTGCTCCTTGCTGTTAAGCCCTGCAGGAACTGGAGGGAGTGCTGATTTTCTCCCATCACCTATGACAGCAGAGATCTCCTAGATCTCCTCTATGGCTCCAAGCCTATGGAACCAACTTCCAGAGGAAATGCGGGCCCTGCAGGACCTTGAACAGTTCCGCAGGGCCTGCAAGACCATCCTCTTCCGATTGGCTTTCGCTGACGAAAAAGGAAATTGTCAAGAAAACCGCCATCATAAAAGTAAACATAGCACTAATACATTTTATTAATTTTAAAAATTTAATCAGAATTTTAATTAAACTGTTAAACGTAGTTTTATTCAATTTTGTATAATCAATGTATGAATCATGTTGTTAGCCGCCCTGAGCCTGCTCCGGCGGGGAGGGCGGGATACAAATAAAAATTGTTGTTATTGTTAGAAGTGTCAGAGTGCTCCATGTTTTTTTAATTATTATTTTGCAATATATTTCATCTGCTGTTCATTTCTCCAGTTTTGTAGAAATGGTTGTTCCAGCCACCATTTGCTGAACTAGTTTTTAAGACCAAATCAATACGTTCCCCTGAAAAATGAATACATCTCATGACCAAACTAAAATTTAAAAAACAAAACCTTCCCAAAGCACAGTATTTAGCAGCAACCAAAATAGGGTTCTAGCAGCTTAACTTGGCCCACTCTATAAAGCTTTGTACAAACCAGTGATTTTACTTTAAAAACATTGTCCTTTTTACTTCAAAAACACTGCTACATATTTTAACTGAGTGTATACACACACCCATTCACAGGTACTTTGGCTTTATAGTTTTAATAGCATAAAAAGAAACAGCCACTGACTGTGTTCTAGATTAAAGCCCAAAGAGTGAGGGTCATTTAGTGAGCTGTTCGCATTTCGCAGACTTTAAGAAAAAAAAAGCAGATCTGATAAAAGTGATAATGGTTCATTAATTAAAACGAAGCAGCACCATTTGTTTCTAGGATGGATATCAATTCCAAGCTAACCGAGAAGTGTACTGAGACAAAGCAGGAGTCAAGGTGCACCTTTAAGACCATCAAAGTTTTATTCAGAATGTAAGCTTTTGTGCACCCTAAGCCCTCTTCATCAGAGGAGGACTCAGATACAGTGAGAAGAGCTACATACAGCTGGTAGGCAGTGGTGTAGCATGCAAAGTGGTACAAATTTAAAATCCAGGGACAGAATAGCAAAAATAACATGTCGAGCAAACCTTTGATCTGGGTAGCATGAGCGCGAGAAACAAAAAAAACAGTAACATGTCAAAAGGTGAGAATGTCTGCTAATCACTCTACTGTTTATAAGCCTGGGCCAAAATGAGGCCCTTTCTTTCTCAGAAGTTTTTCCCATCCAACTAATTCACCTTTTAACATGTAATGAGTGTAATGTATCGCTCCGAGTCAAGGGACCCCGGAACGACCTGCCTTAGCCAGTCGGCGGTTACTCGCGTGCCTCCACCCCTTAAGAGCAGAGAGAACCACTCTACCCCTCAGGCCTCTATGGTGCTAGGCCTCAAAAGCTATGCGTAAAACGAGCGACTCCCGGCATACACTTCCGGTCTTAAACGGAAACGCGGCCATGATTTTCCCACAGAGCGGACTCTCTATGCCATCTTTCCTCTATGATGAAGCGTTCAGGCGGCTACACTCCGAGGGAAGTTTCATTCCGGAAGCGCCGAAGAATGCAGGATGGCGTCGCTCTAGCCACATGGCGTCGCTCTAGCCTCTATGGCTACCCCCCCCCCCAACTCGGCATGGCGGCCTACCTGAAATTCTCTGCCGTTTTGGGCACCACGTCGGCGAAGAGCTCCACCTTCATGCGGCCGACCTCCTGGGCGAGAGCGGAAGATCAGACCGGCGTCTCCCTCGCACGCGCCGCTCCCCCCGCCCTGCCCCGCCGCCTCAAGGCGCCTACCTGGCCTCCGATGGTGATGTCGAAAAACACCACGGGGTTGTTAGGATTGGATGCGAGCACCGCCATGGTGACCAACTCTGACCTGGAAGACGATCGGCTCAGCCACCCATGGGGATCAAAACGGCCTTTTGGCGTCACTTCCGATTCAGCTGGCCGCCGCCATTTGCGGGGCAGCAAGCAGGACCGCGTTATCCTCACTGTCCCCTTCTCTTTGCCTCGATTATGTGTCGCTTTGTTGGCCCTAATAAATAATAATAGTTGTTATTGTTGATAATAATGAACAGTACTATGGAGTTTACTTCCTGTTTTTTGCCTAGGATGCCCTTCTAATAATGTTTGTTTCTCTCTCTCTCTCTGTCTATATATATATATGTGTGTGTGTGTGTGTGTATGCCTCTGGTGACTGGGGCCTGGAAGATATTTAAAATGTGACTGAAAAAAACTTGCTCCCATGTCTTGGCTGCTGGTATTTCAAGGAAGTCTCCCATCCAAGTACTAACCACAGTCCAACCTGCTTAGTTTCCAAGATCTGATGCAATCACGCTTGCCTGGGCTGTCCTGGTTAGGATACCCTTCTGATAGCAGTGATAATTTAAAGGGAAAAAATCTGTCAATTCAGAACCACAAGTGTTGAGTTTCACTTCAGCATCTGCCTGTGTGGCCCTTATACCCAAAAGTTTCCACATACCCCAAAGGGATACATAAAGCCCTACACTTCCGGCTGCAAACCGAAAACAGTCATAGTAAAGGGAATAGGATGTTGTTCCCTCCACCTCTCTTCCCTATTATTTTTAGTTAGGTCCCATTCTTTCGGCATGAAAATGTAAGGAAACCCACCTTCTCTCATCCTCTTTAGCATTACTCTCTCCCAACTACCCTCCCTTTAACCCACCACTAAACATCAGTTGGCATTAAAACAACTCCACAAAAAACGATTCCACATGAGCTCCTCCTGATGGTTGCAATGCCACACTGGATCGCTACATCAAATGCTTCCACTTGTAGAGCCCAAACTGATGTGATCAACAAACATACCACACATAGCAAAATCTCAACCATGCTGATAGGTTGAGATGGCTACCCACCCCCAACACTGATATTATAATCCAGACTGATAACTTCTGTTTCAATCTATCTGAAGCATTGTGCCCGCACACGAAAGCTTATGCCTTGACTAAAACTGTTGGTCTTAAAGGTGCCACTGAATTTGAATTCTGGTCTTTCCCAACCTGTCCATGGGAAAGGACCACAGCTCAGTGGTAGTGCATGTGCTTGGCATGCAGAGGTCCTGGGGTTCAATCTTCAGCATCTCCCGTTAAAAGGATCAGGTCATGGATGATATGAAAAACCTCCACCTAAGACCCTGGAAAGCCACTGCCAGTCCAATTAGACAGTACTGACTCTTATGGACCAATGGTCTGGTTCAGTATAGGGCAGCTTCATGTGCTTTTCTTTGTCAAGAGAAGGAACCTCTAATCATACAGCAATTCCAGGAAGGAAGTCTTTTGTTACAGAACAAGCAAAAGTCTTGTGGCTTCTTAAAAGCCTTTGTGGAAACCTGTTTGTCTTTCACTGGGTCACACTTTAAGTGGTGTTTGCAAAGCACTTATCTCTTCTGTTGTTTTAACAGCTATGATAAACAAACAATACAAGGGGACAAAGTGGCTTCTGGGAGTTTGCAGAATGCTTATGTTTTTAAAGACATACCAAACAACCATGGAATTACAACAGCCCCTGCAGTTTTGCCTTTAGATTATAAATATTTTAGGGTGGGAGCCTTCCTTTTCCCCTCCTGCTGCTCAAATGCCAGGTACACTGAAAACATTCTTCAAATACCTTTTAAATCTCACTTTGAAACCAGAATAAAATGATTATATGAATCCATTCAACATTTAAGAGGATGGAAGAGGAGCTTTTTCGGGTAGGACTTTGCCCCACTGAAGTCAAGATGAATTTGTGAGGTTTAGAGGCTACAGTGGGATCCTTAACCTTTATTTGCAGGCATGAACGGATGCTGGATGAAAAGGGAAAGAAAGCTTGGACTCCAGCTAAAAGACCTGGTTCAGAAACAGTGCAGACGTTTTAAATAATATATTCTTTAAAAATCCAGTACAAAATCAGTGTCATAACTACAACTGTACAAGTCCAATTTAAAAAGTATTCCAAAGAATCTTGAGTTTATACAACGGCTGTGGAAAGTTGCTTCCTGGGATCCCTTCTACAATTCTTCATCTTCCTTCCGTCGTCTTAGACCAGAGCTGTTAAATTCATTTGTTATGAGGTCCCAATCTGACATAAATGTCACATTGTTGGGCCAGGCGCTGTGTGCCATAAAATGTAGGCAAACCCAATTAACAATGTTATTTCTTACTCAAAATACAAACATGCTTAAAACATTAACACTTTTACAGTATTTCCTTCCCACTTCCACTGTCCATTACCCATTAGCACTGGGAGAGTATACAAGTACATAATGCACAGCCTCTGTTGTCTGGCAGTAAAGGTAAACAGTTCATGGGATAGATAAGAGCCCTGGATGGGCCGGTTCTGGTCTGCAGGTTGTAAGTTTGACACCCTGGCCTTAGCCGTTATCAGAGCAAGAGGGCTGCTCCTGTTCCTCCTTGTGGCAGTCTGTGGTATCGCCAGGAGAGGCTACATTTAGGTAACCAATCTCCAAAGGTTGGGAAGGCAAAGGTGAGAGTGGAGAGCTCTCTGCTGCGTCCTCAGGTCTGACACCCTGAATGGCTTTCAGGAGGCTGAACGAGTCCAACAGGCCCACTGGAGAGAAGCTGGAAAAGAAATCAGTCCCATGATTGCCGAGCAGGTCTACTGAATCAACTGCATCATTTCTACCTACCCATTTTCGAGGTGGTGGCTGAACAGGAGTTGCTTGCTCGAGGCTACTGATGGAGTTCATGGCAGAGGCGAGATTCAAACCAAGGACTTCTCACCTTGTTTTCTCAGGTTTTCACCGGAGGGGGTGAACTTGAGAATGAGACTTTATTCCTCACTTGTTGTGGGGATGGGCAAACAAAACAGGGGAAAGGAAAAGCCAGCAGGCATTCTGCAACTCACGCACACAGAGTACAGGTACCATACCTTATGCTGGGGAGGGGCAGAACTTTGCTTTGCAGCTGACATTCAGGGAAGCCGACAGTCTTCAGTTCCTGGGAAAAAGTTTAGCATAAACAGAGCAAGAAATTAAATCACGTTTTTAACTGTTAAATTTTGGCTTTCTTGGGCTGTCAAAAAAAAAAATCAGGAACAACAAAGATGGAAACACTATCAGTGAGAGGGGAGACACAAAAGGGCAAAATGAAGGCTGCACACATGCATTTCTTCTTTGGCCAGAAATTAAAGACACATAGCCTGTGATCACAAATGCTAAATAATGCAGTTTCAACCCACTTTCAATGCACTTTCCAACTGGATTTTACTGTGCAAACTGACAAAACCCAGTTTGAAAGCGGATTTAAAGTGGGTTGAAACTGCATTACTCAGCATGTGTGATTGCAGCCATCGTGGCACAAAATCAGACCAATTCCCAGCTTCATTCACCATCATGCTGCCTAAACAAAGGACTCCTGGTGCCTCTGCAAAATGACATCATTGGGGGGAAACCATGGCTTTTTTAAGCATGCTCCTTCTCTCTTCAACATTTTAGCATAATTGCACTCAAAACCTTACTTTTATTTTGAGCAGAAGCTTTTAAATTTGTGTGTGTGCTTTCTCTCCAAGAATCAGTGAATAGTGGGGCGTGCAGTTGTTGCGCAAACAAAATGGCACTTTTGCTCAAAGCCACACTGCATCATGGCTTTGTTGGTAATAAATACATTTATCATGCACACTGCATTCCAGAATACAGGACTGGGTGCTATTATCTGAGCTTTTGGTACAAAAAGGTTTAAGTATCACAAGTATCCATAATTCCAGATGGGGAGCTATGTGAATATGGGACAGCAAAACAAGAGACCAGGCTACTTGCCTGAGGCACAGTTCATTTTGTAAGGTACAAGTACACTTCGCACATCTGCTGAGGCGAGTTCTAACTCATGAAACCTTATGCCGGAATATTACCCACAGCGTATTGATGAAACTCTCTGTCTAGCGCAGTGATGCTCTGTATTCTTAGTGCTTGGGGGGGAAACAGTGGGAGGGCTTCTAGTGTCCTGGTCCCACTGATGGACCTCCTGACAGCACCTGGGTTCTTTTGGTCACTGTGTGAAACAGAGTGTTGGACCGGATGGGCCATTAGACTGATCTAACATGGCTTCTCTTATGTTCTTATAATAAATTCTGGCAGTTCCTTAAAGGTGCCTCTGATCTCCTATTACAGGATGACACTTATAATGCTCACAGATGATGGGACAAGCACTTCAGAACATGATGGGACAAGCACTTCAGAATTAATATGTTATGTTGTTCATGGAAGTATGGTAGATTCTGGTTAAGTTGTATTATTTTCAGAAGAGGGTTTTATGAATTACCAGGACAGCAACCCCTAAACTGAATTCTGGGTTTAGTGTATATTTCACTGGCCAATTTAAACTTAAGCAAAAAAGCATCAGGGAAAAGGTGGGTGAGATCAGATTTCAGGAAGCTGGTGAGAAAATAACAGGAAGAAAAGCACTGGAAAACAAAGGAGAAGTGGCAGGCTGGTTGAAGGTGGGCTGCAAGACACCAAGGAGGAAAGGAGGTCTGGGATCAGTCCTTACCCCTAGTGGCGTGAGAGGAGGCATGCCAGTGGATGGTGGGAGTGGGGTCCCGCCACAGACAGGACTTGAGCCGGTTGTTCTTACTTCTAAGCTGTGGTTGTGAATATTTCGCACGGCACGCTCCAAGGTGCCCACGTGACTTCTCAGCTGCAGGGTGTGTTCTTGGAGCTTCTTGTTTTCTTCGTCCAAGAATCGTACTCTGAAAATAACCGCGGAAAGAACCTGTCAATATCACATCTTCCCAACAACAAACTGCAGGTGCTGTTCAAATAATTTGCTTTGGTCTCACTTGACAGGAAAAAGAAGGAATAGACACAGAATAACCAATCCTTCTGCTGGAACTGCAAAAGCTGTTCTATACCAGAGAAACATTTGGCAAACAGGTACACTGAACCAAATGCCTGATGTTACTGGAGGCTTCTATTGCTGACTGCTTGTTTTAAGGACTGCTGTTTGGACGATAGATAGTCATTGTGTCGTTGCTGGTTAGTTCTTTTCTTGACAGTTTTAGGCCTTTGGGCTTAGAGTGCTCTTTCTGCAGAAAAGCAGGGCAGAAATCCTTCAAATAATAACCACTGTTACTATTCCTTCACAATTCTCTACCACCTGTTGCGTGCTAGGTATTGTACATAAAGCAAAATATTCAAATGGTCTCCTCTGGATATCATACTGGAAATAAGGAAGGACAGACTGAAAAACATGTTGTAAATATGAAACATAGGGACTCTGAGTTACCCTCCAGCATTCTCCAATTTTGCTCTCATTTGGACCCCAGAAAGCTAAATGGTACGGCTGAATTTAGAATACTATGTACAGTTCTAGTTGACACACGGTAAAGCTAGAAAGGGGGAAGGAAAGAGCAAGCAAAATGGCCAAGAGATCTGAGCACTTCCACTACTAGGAAAAGTTTCTGACCTTGGAGAAAAGATGGCTAAAGGGGAAACAGATTTAAGAAATTACACATGCAGTACAGAAAGTGGAGAGAAAAATTTGCCTCACTCTTTCTCCCATAAAACTAGAATTCATGGGTGCCCAAAGAATTTGATGGCCAGTAGACTCAGGACAAACAACAGCAAATCCTTCTTCTTCCAAGAAGAATTTACTATCACAGGATGTTTGAGGGGGGGGGGGGGAAGGAAGGGAGAGAAATGTACTTATCTAGTTTCTTGTATGGACATGCATTGTTATGTTATGTAATCTTACCTAGAATAGAAACAAAAGAACTTAGTCTTAATTTAGATAATAGATAAGACTGTATTAATCTACAGATTATCTATCTGTACTGTTTTATTCATTTATATCTGTTATTTGTATTTAAATGCATTATTATAATCATTTTAAAAAATTAAAAAAAAGTTAAGTTGACTTTAAAAGGGGATCAGGAAAATGCAGGAGATGTCTATTAAGGGCTACCAGCCACAATGACTAAATGGAACCCCCAAGCTCAGAAATGGTAACACTCTAAATAACTGGTCTGGGAAGGAACAGGGAGGCTTTGGCCTTTTGGCAGCACCTGCTTGGCTACTGTGCAGAATATGATGCTGGAGCAGATGGACCATTGGTCTGATCTAGCAGGGCTGCTCTTGTAATCTTTGACAATGCCTCTTTGAGTAGCCAGTGTGATTTGTGTTAAAACAAATGAATAAAATGTGTTCAGGTTTGTTTGCAGTACCCCCCTCTTTCCTCTAATTCACATGATTAAACTGCATGTTTTCATCGGCTTTAATATGATTTTTAAAGGGCGGTTACCTGTTTTGGGTTGTGGAAATGACCAGCCTGTTGCACCGCTCGACTTCTTCTTGCTCGTGGAGTTGTTGCAAGAGCTCCCTTTTCTCTTGTAGCAAGGTCTCGTTCTCTGCGGTCACCTGTCTGATCAGCTGCTGGTCCTGTGTTCAGGAGAAGCCAAGGCAGAAAACCTGGGTTGTTGTCCCAAAGGTCTTCTAGGCATTCTGCGCACACCCCTCCTTCTACAGTTGCCCTTAAAGTCTCCTAAGTGTTTAACCCCAAAAGGCATGAAGAAAAACAGAACAGATCCAGTGAAACACCTGCACAGTTAGGTATTACACAAACAGCTCTTTTTTGAGAGGCATCAATCTACAAATTAACTATAATTAGTTCTATTTATATTGTAATCTATCCTCCAATTATTCTTTATTCAAACATGGAGAGCCAGTTTGGTGTAGTGGTTAAGTGTGCGGACTCTTATTTGGGAGAACCGGATTTGATTCCCCACTCCTCCACTTGCAGCTGCTGGAATGGCCTTGGGTCAGCCATAGCTCTGGCAGAGCTATCCTTGAAAGGGTAGCTGCTGTGAGAGCCCTCTCAGCCCCACCCACCTCACAGGGGGGTCTGTTGTGGGGGGAGAAGATATAGGAGATTGTAAGCCGCTCCGAGTCTCTGATTCAGGGAGAAGGGCGGGGTATAAATCTGCAGTCTTCTTCTTCTTCCCTTTCTCCAAAGAGAGCAGCCTAATTGGCCAGGCTTAGCCCAAGCTTGTTAGTGCTCGGGAATCAAAGTGGGGTTTGGCCATTGTCATTGCTTGGCTGGGAGACCACAAAGGAAGACTGAGGTTGTTATGCAACCATCTCTACTTACCTGCTGCCTGGAATACCCCATGGTGGGGTTGCAATGGGTTAAATCATAGAGTTGGAAGGGACCGCCATGGTCATTTAGTCCAACAATGCAGGAAATTCACAAATACCTCCCCATACCCCGTGAGTGACCCCTGTTCCATGCCCTGAAGATGGCAAAAGGCCTCCAGGATCCCTGGAAAAACTGGCCTGGAGGAAAACTGCCTGACCCCAAAGTGGTGATCAGCATTTCCCTGGGCATGTAAGAAAGGGCCATAAGAACTAGGCACTGATGCAACCCTGCCTGCTCTCTCTCCCTCTCACAATCTGCCTAAGTTCATAGAATCAGCACTGCTGTCAGATGGCCACCGAGCCTCTGTTTTAAAAACCTCCAAAGAAGGAAAGCCCACCACCTCCCAAGGAATCCTGTTCCTCTACCTACTGGGACTGGTTGACTGCGACTCAGCAGCACATTCTTCTTCCTCTAATGTGGTTCTACACCTCCCCCACTTTTGTCTTCAAACACCCCTATGGTTGACCAGGCAGACAAAGATATTTAGATATTTATACCACGTTTTTCTCCCAGGGAGGACTCCAATGCAGCTTTTCACATTGCATTCCCCACCTCCATTTTTTAACCTCACAACCACCGCCCTGCGAGGTGTGTCATGCTGAGAGAGAGTGATTGGTCCAAGATTCGCTTCAAGGGTGAGTGAGGATTTCACCTGGGGTCTCCAGGGTTCTAGTTAGATGTTTATCACTCTGTCACATTGTCTCTCCCACACTAGTACATCACATGCTTTGCAAGCATGATGAACCAGCTTCAGACAGCTGTTAGTGCAATAATTCTGAGCCATTCCGAAGCTGCGGACACTTCCTTGCCCTCTGTCTCAGTTCTCCCTCCTAAATCCATGGCAGTGCCCAAAACTTAATTCACATCTTCACGGAAATGGCGAAGCCTTTCGACCCGCTCTCACCTTTTCCATCTGGCTCTTGGACAGCATCGTTTCGTTTTTGAGCTCTCTGATGCACGTGTCCCGCTGTTTCACTTCGCAGATGAACGCCTCCTTCGCTTTTCGGAGCTTGGCTTTGTGGCGGAGATGCCTCTCATTGTGTTTTCTGAGGAGGCAACAACACTCTCACAAATGGCTTTGACACACCCGAGCAATGCAGCTATACATGTACTCCAGCTATGGTAGAATTCAAACTGTTTTTATGCTAGAGAAATGCGGGGCAAAAATGCATGGAATGTTTTTAGAGGCCGATATGGAAGCATCCCAATCACTGTATCTTTCCTCTACAGAACTCAATGAGTAATTAAATTGCGGAACTCACTACTGATGGATGTTGTGATGGAGGCTTCAAAAGAGGACTGGATGGATTCAGGGGGGAGAAATCCATCAGCGGCTATTAGCCATGGTGAATGAAGGGAATAGCCTGTGCTAGGAGGCAACATCAGGGGCAGGCCTCATCCTCTTTGCCCTGCTTGGCCCTCCAGAATAACTGGCTGGCTGCATGAATGAGGGCGCTGGACTAGATGGGCCACTGGTCTGATCCCTCAGGGCTCTATTCTCTAAAATCAACTCTGGGGAAAGTGGTTCTGCAAGCTTTTGACAATCATCACTTGGACTGCAACTAGGTGAGCTGAATTTAACAGAAAAGCTTACTTTCTTTGCCTGATGGGCTTGTGCTGCAGAAAATCATAGTTGATGTGGCTCCTGCCCTTAACCACATCTGCGCTGGAAGTTACCTGACAGAGAGGTCCACCTGCTGCAGGATGTGACTGTACTCCTTGTGCAAGACTTCCTTCTCCTGTTGCAATGCCAACAGCTGTTCCGAGAGTTTCTGACTATATTTTTGACAGTGCAGATGCTGAAAAGTAGAGTTGGTGTTTTCAGTCTCTTTTTCTAGAAAGGTCCTGTCAGGCAAAGCATTTCTGACCTCCCCTCAAGGGTTAATGTAATGGGCCCATTCTGTCTTACAGGTGTTAATAATTGGTCTCTTGGCCTACACAGCCCCTATCATCTTCAAGGCCAGAGCTAGGATGGGAGGGGAAGAGTCTGGGATGATGATGTAATTTTCTAGAGGCTTCTCCTGAGAACAGGTCCTGACTGGATGTCATCATCACCTGAGGTTGCTGTACAAAAAAATTATAACTGAACTCAGGTCCAGAAAATGTCCAGAAAAGAATTCAGGTCTATGGATTTGGGAGGGAGGACTGAGACAGAGGGCAAGGAACTATCAGCAGCTTCTGAATGGCTCAGAATTATTGCACTTTAACAGCTGCCTGCAGGTCCCCCCTGTATTTTTGTCTCTCTATGTGTGCATATGTCTGGAAGTCATGGAGACTTCTGGCAACCCCTACTGGGGGCCTGGAGGATATTCAGAGCAGCGGCTGAGTGAAGCCTGCCTCTGTCCCCTGACTGCTGGTATTCCAGGGAGGCCTCTCAGCCAAGTACTTGCCAGGGTGGGCCCTGCTTAGCTTTTGAGATCTGGTGAGATTGGCCTTGCCTGGGCCATCTTGGGGAGGAACGGTGGCTCAGTGCTAGAGCATCTGCTTGGTAAGCAGAAGGTCCCAGGTTCAATCCCCGGCATCTCCAAAAAAGGGTCCAGGCAACTAGGTGTGAAAAACCTCAGCTTGAGACCCTGGAGAGCCGCTGCCAGTCTGAGTAGACAATACTGACTTTGATGGACCGAGGGTCTCATTCAGTAGAAGGCAGCTTCATATGTCCATAAAGTTCATATGTCCATAGATCAGGGCTGGGAGAGACTAGCTGGGATTCTGATGGACTCAAGGCCTGAACTATGACCTGCTTGAATTGCAGTTGCTGGCAATATAGAGAACACCTGAACTTTGGCCTTTGACTTTTGAATTTAAGGTTTGTGCCATCTAATGCAATCCCAAGAGTTTCCGATAGTTTAGCTAGTTTCCTTGCTGAATGCTTTAGAGTGTCGCTGTAGAACAAATATTTATTCTGATTAAAATGTAATAAAATTTCAGAAACCATTTTATAATATTAAACAAAAGGTCTGGTTACTTGTGTACAACCGCCCTGAGGACCCACGGGGTTCAGCCTTGGACTCCTTGACAGGTTCTCCTGGAAGGGAAGCTGTCTGGAAACCTGAGCTATTCCAGAATGCAGTGATCAGAATACGCACAGGTGCAGAATGCAAGGCCAGGTTGCAGAATTCTGCTGAGCCTGAGGCAGCGCCTGGATTTCTTAGTTTGAGCACAGCCTGTGCTACTACGTGGCTCGTTTAAACCCTGCACTGCCTCTCAGACCCTTCTGCAAAACAGGAGCGGGGAGAACTTGACTGACTCATCCTGCAGGACTCTCAAGCTGTACCTCGTTAGAGAGGGTTTTCTTCTCTTCCTCCAAGACCCGCAACTGTGCCTCCTGCTGCTGGCACTGGACCTGCATCTTGGCAAACGTCCTGGTGAGCTGTGTCTCTTTCTCTAGGGAGTGTCTCAGTTGCTGCTTGAGATCTTCTGTCTGCTGATCCAAGAGCTTCCTGTGTTGGGGGAGGTGGATGAAGAGTCACACGAGGGGCTCAGATTCCATCGGGTGCTACAAAAGGGGGCTTAGCTAGCCAGCATCCTATGGAAATTAGTGGGGAACCAGCTCTTAAGAGTACTTCCCAAATGTATTCTGCAAAGCCCCCTTAGGCCTGCTTCCAATGGAAGACCTCCCGGTAGTTGGGCCCTCCCTCGTGCCCTTGCTTCTCCGAGTGGCCTGGATCAGGAAGGATGTCTCTGTGTTGGGTGGTGCTCTAGTCGTTGCGGAAAACCCCAGGTGAATGTGATATCATTGGCCAGCATTTCTGGCCTAGGCCCCACCCAGAAAGTTCCTGATGATGTCAGCCAGCAGCCTGGCTTCCCTATTACTACCTGCAGTCCATTTTGTTCTCCTATTGCCAAGACAGGATCAACTCCATTTTCCTTCCTTAGAATGGTATGGCCCATTGGTTTAGGTTTCAGTTCACAGTTATGGTGGAGTGGGAAACGGCAAGTCTCCCCAATATACTGCAGCTCCTTACCAGGCCTCCTAATGCCACATAAGGAAGAAGAAGAGATTGGATTTATACCCCACCCTTCGCTAACCAAAGGAATCTCAGAGTGGCTTACAAATCTCCTTTTCCTTCCCCTCCTCACAACAGACACCTTGTGAGGTAGGTGGGGCTCAGAGAACTCTCCCAGACCTGCTCTTGAGCGGAAAAGCCTTGAGAGAACTCGTGGCTGACCCAAGATCACACCAGCAGCTGCAAATGGAGGAGTGGGGGAATCAAACCTCGTTCTCCCAGATAAGAGACTGTGCACTTAACCACTATGCCAAACTGGCTCTCATACTCTTTCTACAGAAGATTTAGGAGTTATAGAAGGGCAGCACAAATCAGAAAGGAAATGCAGATATACACGCAAAAATCACAGGGCAGGCAACCTGTAGCACCTTATCCGCTGCTCCTCTTGAAATTGCCGCTGTGCCTTAACTTCCTTTTCTCTGGCCTCCTTCAGTTCCTGTTCCAGCTGCTTCTGCCCCACGATGTGTGCTTCAGAGAGATGCACCTGATGGTTGGACTCCTTCAGCTTCTGCTGCAGCTCCAGAATCTGCGGAGAAAGGCTCTGGATGAAAGGCTCTGGCTGGACTGCAGCAGATGGCTTAACCAGAGAAAATGGGAGACTTGCAGGAGATGATAGCCTGAAATGAACAGAGGGGCCCTTCTGTCTTTCCAGACTTGCCTTTGGGGGCTAGAAAAAGAACTGCACAAGGAAAAGGATCACACCATATTCATAGTTACACTCTAGGAAAACCCTTTTCCATAACTGAGTGTTTCACTCGCCATTCTTTAAAAGATCTGCCACCCACAAGGTTAATGACGCTGACAGCAGCTTGGGATCGAGACCAGCCCCTGCCCCCAGCTCTTACCCTGTTCTCTGCCTCGGCAGCTTTGATTTTCTCTTGCGTTAGTTTCTCTTGCAAGCTACTCTGCTGTTTAATGGCTTGAGAATGTTTCAGTAACTCCAGCTCCAGTTCTTTGACCTTCTGCCGACTGAGCTCCCACCGAGAGGTGAGGGAGGAACAGTTCTTGGAGGAGTCAGAGAGTTTCAGCTGCACTTGCCTCAATTCAGCCTTGATCTAAAGTGGGGGGAAAGGATGAGTTCTCAGGCTCCATCTACACATTACAAAGACTTTTAATCACAGCTGGGTGTTCGCAGCCTCCCAGACCCCCACCTTTTCTGTTTGTGTCCAATGCTGGCAGGGAGAAGCAGCCAAACCACCCCACGGTGCAGCTCCTGGCTCTTTTGCAAAAACCACACATGGCAATGTGCAGGTTTCACAGCAGCAGCTCCACTGAGAGGTTTGCAAAAGATTCCTGATACAGAAACAATTTGGCAGCCAAAATCAAAGTGTGGTGCAGATAAGTAGCTGGCAAACAACCCAAATGTATCTTCCCAGAATCAGAAGCGCTTGAGGAGGTCAGGAAGGCTTTCACTTGCCTGGCTTTTTGCAAACGATGTGAAACTGAATTATTTAAGAGGGCTTTTCTATGCAGGCAACAAAGTTGCACTGCGCTAAATGATTCACAAAGTTACTCAGCCCAGTTACTAGGGTCTGTGGTCTACATGATCATGTTTAGCTTACTGAAAAACTAGGACCCTGCTATGGAATTTATGTATCATTTAAAGTGTCATGTTAAGACACAAGCTTGGCTTCGTTTCTGTTTTCAGATTTCTTTTTTAAACATTTTTTTAAAAAGTTTATAATCAGCAAGACTCCAATACAAATACGCAAAAGCAAAGCAGACACAAAATGTGCATGGGAATAAAACAAATACAAGACAGAAGATGTAAAGTGCTCCCTCCCTGTTTTCATTATCAAAGCTGTCTGAATGAGACAGTAAATCAATACCTCCCCTTGACGTTACATTGATGCCTCCACAGACTGCTTCCTGGGATTAAAGTATACTTTTATCTGCAAATCCATATAGCAACATATAGAGAAATTACCCTCCCAACAACCACAATTGGGAATGCCAAACATCAATGAATTGAGGAGTCACTCCCGATAGGCAGTCCCAAATAAAACTCTCCACCAATCCAAACACTTCTCCCACCCTAGGACCCACCCTCCCTCGCCCCAGATCCATAACAATGAATTCCAACCTCCCAACAAGAAAGGGGCAAAACCACAAAAAAAGCTGAACTAAAACAAATTTCTGATTGGTTCTACAATGCTAATGGGAGAGGGCTGCCACCGCATCTGGATCCGTAGTGCTTTTATTACTAACTGCCCAGGATCTGTGCGGGTGAGAAAGAAAATATTACATGATCTGCCTGAAGTAGCACTATTGTCATTTATCTGACTGTTTTATTGTTTTAATATTTTTATTTACTGTCTATTTTATGCTGTTAGCCGCCTTGAGTCTGTATGGAATGGGCGGGATATAAATAAAACATAAATAAATAAATAAAGCTACTGCTTTACTGAATACCATGTTTACTGAATACCATGTCCTGAGGACTGTGGCGACTTGCTCTGTGTAATCCACCTTGTGTCCAAGGGAGAGAGGCGGACTATAAATGATACAAATAAATACATACATTTTTATTCTAAAATGCAAATCAAACATTGACCTTGCGAGTAAGACCAGTGCATCAGCAAAGTTCTATTTGTTCCTGTCCCCCTTTGTTTGTTTCACTGTTTCCGTACTCAAGGCGGGTTAACTGTTCGTATAAAAGAGCAAACGGCTAATAAAAGAGCAAACCGCTAACAGTTATAAATGCGGGGTTTGCAGCAGCTTAAAGACTACAAAGACTATGTTCCAGCCTGTTTCTTCAGAGGCAACGAGGCACGACTTCATGCCACCTTCATGCTGTATTAAAATTCCCGTGATCTTTAAAGACACCTGTCTATTTTTACTGCAAGTGCCTATCAGCTGAAAGGAAGAGAGTTGATTCCTTTGGAAAATGGCACCAGAGGAAAGTTTTACAGATGCCGTGTGTATAAAGTATGTCAAGTCGCCGATGAAAACAGGTTACTCACCTGTAATTGATGATCTTCGAGTGGTCATCTGTGCAGTCACACACATGGGTTTTCCCGTCAGGACGAACCCTACCTCGGAGATTTTAAAAGCTAGCCTAGGCGTTATTTTTGGCGCGCACTCCCTTCCGTCCTGGGGAGCAGGCATCCACTGCGCATGCCTGGAACGGGAGGGAGGCGCCCCACCCAGCCAGTTTCTTTCCCCGCCGCCGACATAGTAGATGAGCGGTTGCAGAGTACCAGTGGCCAGCAGCGGGGATGGTTGGGCGGGCGTGTGTGACTGCACAGATGACCACTCGAAGATCATCAATTACAGGTGAGTAACCTGTTTATCTTCTTCGTGGTCTCTGTGCAGTCCCACACATGGGTGACTGATAAGCTGAACTGCACGGTGGTGGGTGCTGGCACTAGAGTAGGAGAGAAAAATTAATGCAATGTTAATGCAAATCAGTCAAGCAAGTATTGGACTCCAAGGTAAGTTGGTACTTACCGGATCCAGATCGTATCTTAGTCGAAGATAGAGCGGAGTACTGCCTGTCCAAAGGAGGCATCTTGCCTAGCACGAACGTCCAGAGCGTAGTGCATAGCAAAGGTTGAGGTGGAAGACCAGGCGGCGGCAGCGCAGACGTCTTCCATGGAGACCCCTCTGGCTAAGGCAGATGATGTTGACAAAGCTCTTGTAGAGTGAGCTCGTAGTGTAGTTGGAACCGGCTGCTTTGCTAGTCTGTAACACAGCTTTATAGCAGCAACCAACCATTTCGAAAGTCTCTGCGTAGATATCTTTTGTCCCTTATTGTGCCGTCCATAGGCCACAAAGAGTCTGGAGTCCTTCCTGAATGATGCTGTTCTATCTATGTAATAGGCGAGTGCCCGTCTAACATCTAGGCAGTGTAGGGCTTCTTGGCCCTTATCCGTAGGACGTTGAAAGAAAGCGGGTAGAGTTGTGATCCTGTGGAGGTGAAACGTGGATACTACCTTAGGCAAGAAGGTAGGATCTGGTCGTAACACTACCCTATCGTGATGAAAAATGGTGTAAGGCGTGTCTGCTCTAAACGCACAAATATCGCTGGCTCTTTTAGCGGAGGTAAGTGCGACTAGCAGCGCCGTTTTCCACGAGAGGAAATGCAAAGGGATTGAAGCCATGGGTTCAAAAGGTGGTTTCATTAGCTGGCTTAATACTAGAGATAAACTCCAACTGGGGTACAGTTGTCGTGATGGTGGATGCAGGTGTAAAATTCCTTTCAAGAAGGATTTCGCAGCGGGGTGTGAGAATACAGACCGTCCTTGTATGTGAGGGTGAAAAGCTGAGATTGCTGCCAGGTGCACCTTTAAAGACGAATGAGTTAGCCCCTTTTCAGATAATGACAATGTATAGGCCAAGATTTGAGGCATAGAGGCAGACAAAGGTTTAAAGTTATGCTTGGTTGCGTAGATGGAAAATCTTTTCCATTTCATGGAATATGACTTTCTCGTTGATGGTTTTCGTGCATTTAATAGGACGTTTCTCACTCCCTCAGGGAATTCTGAGAAAGTATCCTCCAAGCTGTCAAGCGGAGTCTGTCCGGGTCGTGATGAAGAACCCTGCCGTTCTGTTGTGAGAGGAGATTCTTGGCCCGGGGGAAGTGATGGTAAGTATTGTCCGATAGGAAAAGGAGCGTTGTGAACCATGGTTGGCGAGGCCACCACGGTGTGATTAGAATACAATTTGTATTGTCCAGTTGAATTTTCTGTATTGATCGTGTTATCAGTGGAAACGGTGGGAAGAGGAAATGTAATGGACCTGTCCATCTCTGAATGAAGGCATCCCCTGCAGATTGTGGTGAGGGCGGACCTCTCATAAAGAAGAGAGCACATTGTGCATTGTCTGGTGCAGCAAACACATCTATTGATGGTGTTCCGAATTTCTGGAACACTGGTAGGAGGTATTGCCTGTGGAGTGACCACTCGTGGTCGTTGATGAGGTACCTGCTCAATGTGTCCGCTTGTGTGTTCTGGGCACCGGGGAGATGTACTGCAGTGAGATGGATCTGATGCGCGATACTCCAGTGCCAGAGGTGCATTGCTCGCTTGCAAAGACGGGTAGATGCAGTCCCTCCTTGCCTGTTTATATAGAACACAGTCGCCACGTTGTCGGACGCTATTTGAACGTGACGGCCGTGAAGAGTTGGCAGGAATGATTTCAGAGCTCTGTGGACGGCTAAGAGCTCCAGGCAGTTGATATGGAGCGACTGTTCGTATGGCGTCCATTGCCCCTGGACTGAGAGGGTGTTTAGATGGGCTCCCCAGCCCCACCTTGATGCATCTGTTGTGACTACCGCTGACGGGCTTGGTCTTAAGAATGGCATGCCTGTCAGCAAATGATTTCGAACTGTCCACCATCCCAGAGAGGGAAGGATGTTGTTTGGGACAGTTAGGAGGGTTTGTTGAGATTGGTGTTGGGGACGATATGCACGAACAAACCAGATTTGTAGGGGCCTCATACGGAGTCTTGCATGTGGTAGAACCGCCGTTGTCGCTGCCATGAGTCCTAACATGCGTTGAATGGTGAAAGCTGTCTGTTTTGGCTGTTGCATTATTTCTGTGGCTAGTGTGTGAATAGAGGCTATTCTGTCTGTTGGGAGGTACGCCCTGTGGTCCGTGGTGCAGAGGCGAGCCCCTATGAATTGAATGTCCTGTGAGGGGATTAAATTCGATTTTTGCTGGTTGACTTGGAGACCCAGGTCTGCTAAGAGTGCAAGGGTTATAGCAATGTCTTTTTCCAGTTGTGGCCTTGAAGGCCCCACAAGGAGCCAATCGTCTATGTATGGGTAAGTTGCAATTCCGCGCTGTCTGAGGTATGCAGCGACCACCGCCATACACTTTGTAAAAGTCCTGGGTGCTGTGGAGAGTCCGAACGGAAGCGCTCGAAACTGATAATGTCTGTTTCCCACGGCAAATCTCAGGAACTTTCTGTGGCCTTGATGGATTGTTAGGTGAAAATAGGCATCCTGTAAGTCTACCAGCGCCATCCAAGCATTTTGAGGGATTAGGGGCAAAATGGATTGGAGGGTGACCATCCTGAATTTTCTGTGGTGGATGAACTTGTTGAGAGCCCTGAGGTCCAAGATCGGGCGCTGACCTCCATCCCTCTTGGGGACTAGAAAGTACCGGGAGTAGAAGCCTGTCCGATGGTACTGATCTGGGACAGGTTCTATGGCCGCCTTGGCCATAAGAGTGATGATCTCTTCTTGGAGGGGAGGGGATGGAGGGGTTGCAACAAAGTGGTGTCTTGCAGGGGGAGAATGAAACTCTATTGAATAACCTCTTAAAATGATATTCAGGACCCATTTGTCTGTGGTAATTAACTTCCAGTTCTCGTAGAACGGTAGGAGTCTGGAAGTGTTGTGAGGTGGCAGAGGTGGAGAGTCAAAGAGACTGCTTGGATGCAGTTGCAGTCTTTTTAGGTTGTTGTGGTCTTTGCTGCCGCTGGTTAAAAGGTTGCTTAGATGGTGGAGCCTTACGCTTCCAGTATTCCGATTGTCGAGGGGACCTGGAGCGTTTGAATGGCATTGGCTTCCATGGTCTGGCTTTGTAGCCCTGCTGTTGCTGTTGGGTCACACCAAGTCTTTTTGCCCGTTTGCGGCTGTCGTCGACTGTGGTGAGTATGTCGTCTGTCGTGGCATTAAAAAGGCCTTGGCCGTCGAAAGGGAGATCTTCGATTTTGAATTTAATGTCGGGTTGTAGGGAAGAGGAGCGAAGCCAGGCGTGCCTTCTCAAGGCAATGGAGGCAGCCATCGCCTTGGAGGTGCATCCCACGGAGTGACGAATGGTATTTATCTGTTGTTTGGAGACTCTATTGAGCTCCTGTAATAATGTGCATGCCTGTTTTTGAGCAGGTTCTGGTAGAGCCGAGACAAGCGTGCCCAGTTGGGAGGACAGATTGTGGGAGTAAGCAGCAAAATATGCCAAATAATTGTTGATTTTGGCGTTTGCTGTGGAGATGGAATACATCTTCCTTCCCAGTGTGTCCAATTTCCTGCCCTCCTTCTCCGGGGGTACAGGATGACGAGTCTGCTTCGATTTGGAGGAAGAGTGGACTATCATCGAGTTCGGAGCCGGGTGACTGAAAAGAAACTTCGACTCCGTAGCTTGGATCTTGTATAGGGATTCGATGCGCTTTGACGTGGGAGGAATAGATGCCGGCTTGTCCCAGGCTTCTTTAATGGCATCTAGATGCACCAGAAGCATTGGCAGAAAGGAACCAGCAGGTAGGTCCGAATGGACCAAATCGTGAACTACATCCGTGACCTTGGGCGCGTCCGATGTCAGCTTTACATTAAGAGCAGAAGCCATGTTTGCGACCAAGTCCAGATATGTTTTGGCTCCGTCGGATGGTGACAAATCTGCAGGCTTTGCAATATCTGAAGCTGGGGATCCAGGAGAGGACATCGATTGCATCGAGTCCGATGACGCGTCGGATTCGACATCGGAGTTGTCAGGTTCGGGTGCTTGCGGGTCCGGTCTGGTTGGACTCGTGTTCTTAGGTTTAGAGGTCGAAGTGGAAGGAGTCGGAGATGGCTGTTTCGTTGGCTGCTTACTCCGTTGGACGGGAGTTGCTTCCTTGGATTGGTTCCTGTGGTGATCTGCACGGTACCGAGAGTGGTGGTAACCGCAGCATTGATGGGAATCCATTGATGGAGACCTCGAGGTGTAGTAGCGTCTTCTCGGGGACATGGATGGAGACCGAGATCTCGGGTTGTAGCGATAGCGGTCCCTCCCCCTGCTAGGGGATCTCTCCGGGAAACGTGTATGATGGTACCGATGTCTCTCGATGCTCGGAGATCTGGCTGGGAATCGATGAGTATCAAAGTAGCGATGAGCATCGTGTCTATATTGGATGGGATTCGACATATCGCGGAACGATCTGGGGTTGATGTGTTGTTGAGTCCACTGCAGCGGGTCTCGGATCTTCTCCAGCGAAGGGTCTGGTATGGATCCTTGCAAAGAAGGGGATCGGGACGGAACCGGGATAACTTCCTCCGTCTGCTGATGCGGTGAGTCCGTAAGCGGAGTGGCCGCTTCCTGGGTATCGGATCCGGGTGTGGACGGATCACAATGTCTGTCAGACTCGTGTTGTTCCGAAGGTTTGTTCGGAGCGGTAGGTTTTTTCGAGTCCTTCGGGTCGGTAGATTTTTTCGGTTCCTTCGGGTCGGTAGGTTTTCTCGAATCCTTCGGGCCCTTCGGATCGGAGTGCTTGTGTTTCTTGGTGTGCTTCCCAGTTTTCAATTTAATAGGCGCGACCGTTTGTTGTGACGTCTTCGCGCCGTCGCCGGTTTTCGCGGCATCGCCAGGCTTATGCTTGCTGGGAACAGTGGCCACTGAAGCTGCCGACCTTGCGCCGTCCCCTTGGGGAGACAGAAGGGGAGGCGACTTACTTGTAGTAGAGGATTGCGACATTTCAGGGTGAAGCACAGACTCCATAAGATGACTTCGCAGTCTAGCGGCCCTGTTTTTCCGCGCCTGTTTGCCGAATTGAAGGCAATGCGCACAGGCGTCTACTTTATGGGCTTCTCCCAGGCAAAATAAACAAAGTGAATGTCCGTCCGATGTAGGGATTTTTGCCCTACAACGCGAACACCTTTTAAAGGTTATTCTACTATCCCTTCCTTCCATACGCCCGGGGGGGGAGGGGGGGTAGGGGAAGGGAGGTCTGAGGTAAAAGCAGGAAAGATATTTTTTTTCTTTTTTTTTAAGAGTAATGAAGAGTATAAGAATATAAGGAGGAAAATGGAATAAAAGAGAGGAAACGACGAAGAAGCGAAGGCTAGGATCTGAGGTAAAAGAGGAGCGCAACGAGGTAAGACTATCCCGGGCGACGGTTGGAAAGAAACTGGCTGGGTGGGGCGCCTCCCTCCCGTTCCAGGCATGCGCAGTGGATGCCTGCTCCCCAGGACGGAAGGGAGTGCGCGCCAAAAATAACGCCTAGGCTAGCTTTTAAAATCTCCGAGGTAGGGTTCGTCCTGACGGGAAAACCCATGTGTGGGACTGCACAGAGACCACGAATAAGATCTTATGGTGATCCCAGCGAGGAGCTTTCAAGGCAAATGATTAAGCAGAGTTGGTTTGCCATTCCTTTCCTCTGTAGAGTCCTCTTGGGCAGTCTCCCTTCCAAGTACTGACCCTGCTTAGCTTGAGATCTGACCGGATCAGGCTATACCAGACCGCCTTCCCTTCCTACAGATACCACAGACCACTAAAAAGACAAATAAGTGGGTTTTAGATCAAGCCCGAACTCTCCCCAGAAGCTAAAATGACCAAACGGAGGCTAGTGTACTTCGGTCACATAATGACAAGACAAGAGTCACTGGAAAACACAACAGTGCTAGGAAAAGCTGGGGGCAGCAGGCAAAGAGGAACACCCAACAGGAGATAGATTGACTCAACCAAGGAAGTCACCCATGGCCCTCAGTTTGTGAGACCTGAGCAAAGCTGTTAATGACAAGTTGTTTTGGAATTCATTCATTCTTAGGGTCACCGTTAAGCTGGAAGCAACTTGACGGCACATAACACACACCCCAGGGCTGTTCCTCTGGAACTGCTAGCAATGGAACATCCCTCTACAAGGCAAATTTAAACGGGACGCGTGCTGCTGTCTCACAACTAAAGCTTCAAACACAGGAAAGCCCCCATGTCTCCCAGCAGTGACAAAAATGCTGGCTGGCTTTTCTGCCTCTGTGGGCAGCCTGGCAGGCACCCACCTTGATGTTTTCTTGCTGGAGGAGGATGTTGTGCTTCTTCAGCTCCAAGTTCTTCTCCCTTTCGTACCTCAGCTCCTTCTCCGCTGAACTGCACACGTTCTGAACCCTCTGGAAATCTTGCCGGAGCTGCTGGAATTCCTCTTGTTGTTGCTGCCACAGGAGTCTCTCGCCAGGCAGGCACTGCATCGAGGAAACAGAAGCCTGGTTGAAGGCCACAAAAGCACACACATTTCAGGCAGTTGGCTCCCTCCGTCTTTGAGTGTCTAGCTGGAGAAAGGAACCGGAGGCAGCTCGTGCGGGGGACACTGTGTCAGCAGCCCAGGATCCTCTGGGTCTTAGGAATCAGGTGATGCCGGAGTGCAAGTCCTGTACTAAAAAAGATAAAGGTAGTCCCCTGTGCAAGCACCAGTCGTTTCCGACTCTGGGCTGACGTCATGACATTTTCACAGACTTTTTACAGGGTGGTTTGCCATTGCCTTTCCCAGTCATCTACACTTCCCCCCCCCCCCACAGCAAGCTGGGGACTCATTTTACCGACCTCGGAAAGATGGAAGGCTGAGTCGACCTGGAGGCAGCTACCTGAACCAGCTTCCGCCGGGATCGAACTCAGGTCGTGAGCAGAGGGCTCAGACTGTAGTACTGCAGGTTTACCACTCTACCTCCTATAAAACTCCTAGAGCTGCTGCACTCCTTTTGTCTGCTCTCCAAACAACCTCTCCACATCTATGAGCAACCTGAGTAATCTGCTGCTTGTCTGCCTGCCTGCCAGCCGGCCCTGAGGACCCCCCCCCCCCAGCTCTTGCAGGTTCAAAAGTCACTCAAAGGCAATGAATTTTTAACTGCAGCATGATCTCTGTGGGATCATATTAAAAGTCTAGCAAATTGTCTCTGACAGTCAGAAGCCCCTGGAAAGCCTTGTGGCTTTCGGCAACTTATCTTCATGCAGCCTCAAATGGCTGCCTGTAGTATGGGTATAATAGTACCAACCAATGCTCCCTTTAAGCTGCGGAGTCTTGTGAGCAAAAAATCTACTTTGTGAGCTACCTGCATTAAAAATGTGAGCTACTGCACAAATTAGCTTGCTCCGGGGTCATCCTTCCTGAGCTAAGACAAAAATGCGTGAATCAGAGGCTAAACAACCGTGAGCTAGCTCACACAAACTCAGCTTAGAGGGAACACTGGCACCAACTTGCCCTGAAGGGCTGTTTGTATTACAGCAAGATAATGTATGTTATCTTTGGATCCTTCTAAGGCGTTTTATGAGAATTATCGCTTGTCCCTTGTTATCCTCGCCCTTATTATCTCCCTCACACTCTCAACTGGAATAGTAACTCTATGGGGCAGGGACATCTCCTGTTTCCAAAGGGATATCTTCTTCTCGTTCTTCTTTTTTACCTGATTTTTATCACTGTCTGTATTCCATGTGTGATTCTGTGGCTTGAGAGGCCAGTTCTCTGCAGCAGCAGCTTCATCTTTCCCCCTTAGAGCGTTGTTAAGCTGATGCCGGAGAGCAAGGGCATCTTTCCTCAGCTGGGCATTTTCTTCCCACAAGAGCTGTTTTTCTTCATCACTCCCTTTTACCTGCTTCTCAAGTTCCTCTATTTTCTTATTGCTGTCTGATAATTTGACGCTTGAGGTTAAAAGAGGAAAGCAAAAAGAGAGCGAGACAGACAGATGGCAACGGAACCATTTAAAGAGGACACACATTTCATCATTCCCATGGCCTGGGAAAATTACAAATGTGACAATTCCTATGCCCACATAGGAATCCAGTGGCTTCTCCGCATGGCTTCTCAGCCCTGACCAGACCAAATAAAGAGAGAAGGAAATGGACTCCTCTCTGCTGCTTAGGCAAGCGCTGCCCACAGGAAGTGGTGCTCTAGCCAGCCACAACAGGCCTAGGTGCTATTAGTGATAAGGTCAGTCTGGTGGTGCCCCCAAACAGGACACATTTTACTAAACTTCTGCCTGCATCAGAGATCCCCAACGTGATGCCAGTGGGCACCCACAGGGCCTGCTGACACCTTTCCTGGTACTCATCAAGTATTTTTAGAAACTGGGCAGTGATGAGAGTTCCACTCAGATTCAACTGGTGTGGCCTTGGTCAGAAGTTGTGACCTCTGAGACGCTGGCCTGCTCCAGATGTAATACCAAAACACAGCTTGCTGCTTTGTGAATGAGACAGAGGGATCTTTAGGCTTCCTCCCCTTGTGCACAGCCAGCTGACTACAGAGTTCTGCTTTGGTGGCAAACCACAGTTTGTTGATAACATTGGAATGGACAAGCCATGCTCTGCATAATGCCTATCAATCAGGGACTCCAAAACAGGAATACACAGCGGTTTGCGCTCCTTGTATGCAGGCCTGGAAATATCTGGTTATCTAGCTATGCATCCAGAGAGGCAGGCAAGCCCCAAATTTTCCCCAGGCTCATTTGTTGAGCAACAGACTGAGTTTGTTGTTATGCAGGCCTGACATAAGCCATGTTTTGACTTGGAAAGCTTTTTCTATTTCTTTTTCCCACCTGGGCGATTATGTGCAACATAAAACTAAGGATGTGAGTGGTTTACCATAGCTGCTCCTTTTCTTCTCCCAAGCTGTCGATTTGATCTTCCAAAGCCCCTTCTTTAGGAAGCAGCTCTGAGGATGTTCTTCCGTTCGTCAGAAGTGTTTCACTAGTGTCTTTTTGTTCCGCGATAAGTCCTTTTAACTCCTGGCATTCTTGATATAGCTCTGATACCTGAAAGGAGACATTTGGTAATACAGAGGTAAATTATGGGTTGGGAATCAAAAGATCCCAGGGGGCACTTAGACCTGTAATAGCTCTTGGCAACCCTGTTGCTTCAGATGAATCTACAAAGCTACAATTTTGTAAAAGAAAAATAACTGTACATCTTTAAGCAAGGAGTTAATTTAATTGTTTGTGAATTTAAAGGGTGATGTGCGACTGTTTATAGGAACTCTACTTATCTTGCCATCTTGTGGTCAAAATACCTCTGAGGAGAAGCTCACACTTTCCATGTGGGAAGACCCAGGTTCATTCCCGGCCTCTCCGCATCTTAGACAGCCAGCCTAAGAAAGGTCTTGGTTACGACATCTTGGACTGCTGCTGCCAGTCCAAGCAGAGAATACTGGGCGAGGCATGCCAGGGGTATGGGACAATATAAGGCAGTTTCACAAGCTGTTTACAACACAGTGTTCCCGATTATGGAACCAACTGCAATTCCTACCTTACGTTCCAGCAGAGAATTCTCTTGCCGCAGTTTCTCATGGGTTTCTGCTGCCTCCTGAAGCATCTGGTGTTCACTATGGAGTTGGAGAAGTCCCAACCTTGAGTGGTCCAGCTCCTGATTAAAACAGCCAAGGACTTTTTAATAAACATTTTTAATTAAAATAAATAAGAAAAAAACCTTTTAACAATATGTAATAGTTAGGCTATATGCGAAGTACAATCATATACGAAATCGCGTGACCATCGTAATAAAGCAAGAAACAAAATTATAGTATCTTATTTGCAACAGATAAACAAGAATACTTAATAAAGACAGAATCTATTGATAATATCTGGAATCTCACCATGAGAGATGAAATGTTCCAAAATGGGGAACCATACTAGTTCAAATGATATATCCTGTGTAGCGTTTATTGTAGATTTTATATTAGCTGTAATTTTACTCATTACATAACGATTCCATAGTTTTTTATACCGTAAATTAAGCTTTGGTTGTTGCTCACTTTTCCAGAGGACGGCTATTGTAGCCTTTGCAGCATACAATAGCATTGTTATTGTTTTACGCATAATTTTTGATGCTATGGTTTTTGGTCTTAGGTTTAGTAATAGAATTTCTGGTAAAACAGCCAAGGACTGAATGAAAACACTGACCTTGCAGAAACTCAAATTTGAAGGGTTCCCCCCACCACCACCTGAAGAAAAGTATAATACCCAGGCCCCTAAACTCAGCCTTTCTTTGCAGGAAAGGTGCTCTAACAAGTCAATCGTGTGTTACACTTTTTTACACCCTTTCCAGCACTATGAAACACCATCTGAGCATCTAGAACTGGACAGCAATACAGACAAAGTTAGAATACTTTATAAACTGTTGCTGTACTCTTGAACTGATAAAAAGAAGTACTTCTTCACCCAAAGGGTGATTAACATGTGGAATTTACTGCCACAGGGGATGGTGGCGGCTACAAGCATAGACAGCTTCAAGAGGGGAATGGATAAGCATATGGAGCAGAGGTCCATTAGTCACAGCTTATTGTTGGAACTCTCTCTCTGGGGCAGTGATGCTCTGTATTCTTGTGCTTAGGTGGGGGGTGCACAGTGGCAGGGCTTCTAGCCCCACTGGTGGACCTCTTGATGGCACTTGGGTTTTTTGGCCACTGTGTGACACAGAGTTTTGGACTGGATGGGCCATTGGCCTGATTCAATATGGCTTCTCCTATGTTCTTATCTTCTTATCTACAAAAGCACCAATAATACTGGCTGTTTCATTTTTAATCCTTTTCCTAATAATCTCTAGCACAAAATTTATCTTTTTCACTACCAACAACACACAAAGATTTTATTGAACAACCTTGCAAGTAAGTCTTGCACCCTGTAATCATGTGGTCTACAACAATGCTGTTTTTAGCAATAAACGCTCAATTTTTTGGGATTCTAGAGCTACCAAATTAAGTGTCTGTTGCCCACTAAACTTAGCAGTCAAATTATAGCCATGCAGATTTCTCCATCTCAGACTTGCACACAGCTACTGGCCTGCATGCTGGAGGCAAGTAAGAATCACCTCCATCCAACCAGGTCAGAAAGTTGTCATAAAATCAGAAAGAGTTGGTTCTTTTTTCTCTTTCAGGCAGCTGATGTGCCCCAAACAGCATATGTATATATGGGAAAGAAGGCAAGTAAGTGTGCAGACCTGTAAAATCAACTGACTTACAAGTGCTTGACAAAAGCGCTGGTCCTTTCTTTCCCTTTTTATTCTTCTATGCCCACTTTGTCTTTAGTGATGTTACTCCTCTTTTCTGCTCTCTGTGTTGCCTCCCTCTCTCCTTCAGTCATCTATTAACAGCTATATAGAGTTTGGTTCTAGTGGGCTATGGCATGCCTAACTATGAAAAAGCCCTCTTCTGACATTCAAATGTCTCTTCTCTTTTGTTCCTACTTGTCTCTCTACTATTCTCCACTACTCTATTCTCTCTACTTGTCTCTCTACTACTCTACTATTCTACTGTTCCGCAAGGCCTGTAAGACTGTCCTCTTCCGGTTGGCATACAACTGACTGATATTTAAGAACTGCGGAGGAAGGCCGTCAGAATAGCACCAAACTGTTAAGACTGGTTTTTCTGGTTTTATAGTTTTAATTATTGTAAATTATTGAATGTGTTTTAATATTTACTAATTTTATTGTTCTGGTATTTTATGTTGTGAGCTGCCCTGAGCCCGCCTCGGTGGGGAGGGCGGGATATAAATTGAATAAATAAATAAATAAATATTCTCTCCCTTCGTGACCTCTTCTAATGTCCTTGGCCTTCCAGAATCCCAAATTTTGCACCTTCCATTTCTTAGCTCTTCCTTCTGCCATGTCATTCCCTATTATTGGAACTCCAGGCCTCTGGCCTGGCTCCTTCTGTTGATGTCTTTAAATATCTGATAAAGAATGCTCCCTTTGCCATTTAACAATTTCATTTCCCTTTCACTCTCCTTCCATTGTATATATTATTAGATAGTAAGTCTCAGAGCAAAGTTTAGGTTTAGATACAGCACCCAGTTCCTAAAGCAGTCCCAGAAACAATTCAAGATGCTAATTTGGGGACATCACACCTTCTTCTCCTCTTTCAATATTTGTTGCGTCATTTCAAGGTCAAGGGCCAGCTGTTTTCTCCACTCCATCTCCTCGGACAGTTTACTTTCCAGCACTTCAATCTTCTCCTGTTGAATTCTCAGCATCTGGAGCCAGTCAAAAGTAGAACACAGTGGTTTGCTGACAGCCAAAAGCAGAAACATGTATTTGAGGCCTCGGAACCTTTTGCAAATTAGCGGCTGTTGAAGATACCACAGCCTTGCCCAATCCCATTCTAGAACTCTCAAACTTTTACATAGTTACCTCTTGGTGATCCTGCATTCCTCCAGCTGTATCTCCCTCTGTCTCAGCCTTTATGATCTTCTGTGCTTCACGTAACTCTGCCTCTAAATGTAAGATCTATAATGACAACAACAAAATGGTTCCTAAGAGGAGTTTCCTGGTTAAATGGAGACATTTTAAAACCATAGATGGCTATTTTAGTTTCTTGTCCTGAATTTTATTTTTAGTTTGTTTTATTGAACAACGTCTCTCCCCCACCATTAACTTTGTGAGGCACCGAACACTTGAGAACAAGAGACGAATGTTTTCAATAAAGGCGCTGGACTGCAAGCATAGTCCTTGAAGAGGGTTTGCGGCTAAGTGGCAGAGCATCTGCTTGGCTTGCAGAAGGTCCCAGGTTCAATCCCTGACATTTCCAGTTAAAAGGACCAGGCAGGAGATATGGGGAAAGAACTGTTTCCAGCCTGAGTAGACAGTACTGACCTCAATGGACCAAGGGTCTGATTCACTAGTTTCAAAGGCTAAGAGGTGGAGGGAGAGATGTTCCTCCAGCTGATTCTCCTCTGCAAATACACACCTCCCACCTAGAATTAGCATCTGTTTATCTCTACCATTCTCCATCAACCAGCCTGCGGGGGGGGGGGAACAGCTGGACAAAAGGGTTATAGGAAAGCAAGTAGCAAGCCTGGGAAGGATTAAGCTCCTCCCCACCCCCCAATTTATTTATTTAGGACATTTTTAATCCACTTTTCTCCATACATGAAAGGGGATTACAAGGTACTGACACACAAACAAAGTCAGATTCCATAGATATACAAAATAAGACCAGTTCACACTTTGTGCCTGCTGTTAACAAACTAGTTCTTAAGGCAGAGCAGGTCTCTTGCCCCCCACTCCCCCACCATCAAGCAGGAACTCACATCCTCCAATCCTAAATGGCAGCTTCCTTTATAGTTGCAGGGGGTGGAGATACTGCAGCCTCACCCAATCCCATTCTAGTGGGAAACAGCTCTGCCTTTGAGGAAACAGTCTCTCCCCCAAGCAGGGAGGGACCCATACATTAGCGTTACCCTCCAAACTCTGGTTAGGAAGCACATATTTGTGGAGGTGATGGGCCACCTTAGATGAGGGGCATCTCAGATCAGCAGAGCCCCAGATCTCAGAGGCACCTCCCCTCTCAGATCTGTGATCTTCCACAGATTAGCATGAGTCTTCTGAGCAACTGAAACAAGTGTTTCACAAAGGGTACATGCAACCAGTGTTCCCTCTAAACTGAGTTAGTGTGAGCTAGTTCACAGGTTTTTAACCTCCAGTTCATACATTTTTATCTTAGTTTGGGAAAAATGGCCCCAGAGCAAACTAATTTATATTTCAGGTCACAACTTTAATGCCAGCAGCTCATGAAGTAGAATTTTTGCTCACGAGACTTCGCATCTTAGAGGGAGTATTGCATACAACCCATGTGGGAAATTGAAAAGACCAAAATAAATGTAGTTTGTGGTTTTGTGAATTGGCCTGACCATCCAGGGACGGGGGGGGCGACGACAGAAAGTGTGTCCATCTGACCAAGTGGAAAAGACAAGTTTGCAGATGACACTAAATTGTTCAGGGTGGTGAGAACCAGAGAGGATTGTGAGGCACTCCAAAGGGATCTGTTAAGGCTGGGTGAGTGGGCGTCAACGTGGCAGATGAGGTTCAATGTGGCCAAGTGCAAAGTAATGCACATTGGGGCCAAGAATCCCAGCTACAAATACAAGTTGATGGGGTGTGAACTGGCAGAGACTGACCAAGAGAGAGATCTTGGGGTCGTGGTAGATGTCAAAGACAGTGTGTGTTTGCAATAAAAAAGGCCAACGCCATGCTGGGAATTATTAGGAAGGGAATTGATAACAAATCAGCCAGTATCATAATGCCCCTGTATAAATCGATGGTGCGGTCTCATTTGGAGTACTGTGTGCAGTTCTGGTTGCCGCACCTCAAAAAGGATATTATAGCATTGGAGAAAGTCCAGAAAAGGGCAACTAGAATGATTAAAGGGCTGGAACACTTTCCCTATGAAGAAAGGTTGAAACGCTTGGGGCTCTTTAGCTTGGAGAAACGTCGACTGCGGGGTGACATGATAGAGGTTTACAAGATAATGCATGGGATGGAGAAAGTAGAGAAAGAAGTACTTTTTTCCCTTTCTCACAATACAAGAACTCGTGGGCATTCGATGAAATTGCTGAGCAGTCAGGTTAAAACGGATAAAAGGAAGTACTTCTTCACCCAAAGAATGATTAACATGTGGAATTCACTGCCACAGGAGGTGGTGGCGGCTACAAGCATAGCCAGCTTCAAGAGGGGATTGGATAAAAATATGGAGCAGAGGTACATCAGTGGATATTAGCCACAGTGTGTGTATATATGTATAATTTTTTTTGGCCACTGTGTGACGCAGAGTGTTGGACTGGATGGGCCATTGGCCTGATCCAACATGGCTTCTCTTATGTTCTTATGACAAGAACGTTGGGAGGATTTGGCGATCCAATTTACCTCGTCCTGCAGCCCGCCAACCTCACGCTCAAAGTGTTGCCGATCTTCTCTGCTTTTGTTCTGCATCCCCCCCAGAAGGGATTCCAGCACCTCGTTCCGCTCAACCAAGTCCTCGTGCTCACGCTCCAGCTTGCTCAGTTTGTGCTGCAGCTGGGAGTTGCGACGCTCAATCTCTTCGATGGTTCTGCGGCACCTACACCCAATCAGAGCTCTACAAATCAGCCACGGACACGGGGGGGGGGGGGGGGGACTAGTGGCTAAAGTGTGGCATAGAATGCTGGACTTAAGACTAGAGGGTGGAGATGGACGGGACATTTAACTTGCAGGGAAGTTTTCTACTGCCCTAGAAAACTGCTGGTGATTAGGAGTTAGACAGCACAACCGAAGTTATAGTGACCGAATAACTTAGAACGTATTGAAACAAAATCATACAAATATGTTCAATAGAAGACTAAATAGCAACAACAATTCCCAAAAGGTTTCACAGTTCCATCAAAGGAGTCCCAACGAACAGGAGATCGACTGGATCGTTCCTGCTTCGAATCCTCTTCTAGCATAGGGGGCTCCAACCACACATCTCAACCAAAGGCAAAAGCTCAGAAAAAATATCAGTGTTTCTGAAGCATCAATAAATTGCAAAAAGCTGCAAAACCCACAAGATTCTTTATAGTTGTCTGATGGTTTCATCAGACAAGGCCCAACAACTCTGCCTTGCTTGGCCCAGAAACCTGATCAGCAATGGCGGTTAGTGCCAGCTCAACAATCTCCTCCTGTTTTGCTCCAGTTTGGGGCATGATACAGTGGATAAGCAAATGTCCACTGTCAGCCCCCTCCCCCTGAGCTTACTGGCCCTGTAGTGCTGGTTTGTAGCACAGCAGGGGCCGCTCAGTTTGGCCTAATCCAGGGACATTTGCGCTTCCTGCTCTCCTCCTGCGCTGCTTCCAGTTGGGGGGATGAGGCACTGGATGAGCCCACTGCCAGCCTCTGCTGAGCTGAATTGCCCTGCAGTGCTGGCCTGTAGCATGGCAAGGGCCGCTCAGCTTCACTTAATACAGGGCTAGTCTGCTCCTGCTAGTAGGGCCTGGTTTAAAACCTTATGAGAAACGAAGCCCGCTGGATTGTCTTTGGCATCGCTAACTTAGCCCCTTCTCAGGGCTGGGAAAATGAGATGAGAATACAGGACCATCTGTGCTGCCTTGAGCCCCTAGGAGGGAAAGGTGGGATAAAAGTATGATACATTCAGTTTCAACTTGTTTGCCCTCATCTGCTTGTCCGCAGCAGCCGGATCCAGACAGCTGCTCCCACTGGCACAATCCATGAAATCCTGAGCAGAGTGTGATCAGCATATTGATGGCAGCCGACTCCTAAATTACCATAATCTAATGCAGTGGCTTCATGAACAACACTGTTGATCGTACCAATCCCTACAGTACCCCATAAGATAGGTTGCAAGGAAATGTGGCATCCCCAGTATTGACTCTCCATATCCTATTGGACCAAAGCAAAGAATGAAACCATCAAATAGCTATTCCTGCAAATTTCCCTACTAATCTAGTGGTGGTAGAGTCCAGGAACAGAAAAATCTCCTCGTCTGTTACCAGACCTGGGACAGAAAGACACAGTGAGCAACTAAGCCAGTCTGGTGTAGTGGTTCAGTGTGTGGACTCTTATCTGGGAGAACCGGGTTTGATTCCCCACTCCTCCACTTGCACCTGCTGGAATGACCTTGGGTCAGCCATAGCTCTGGCAAAGGTTGTCCTTGAAAGGACAGCTGCTGTGAGAGCCCTCTCAGCCCCACCCACCTCACAGGGTGTCTGTTGTGGGGGAGAAGATATAGGAGATTGTAAGCCGCTCTGAGTCTCTGATTCAGAGAGCAGGGCGAGGTATAAATCCGCAGTCGTCTTCTTGTTCTTCTAACCCCACAAAACAATAGGAAGAAGAGCTGGTTTTCATACCCTGCTTTTCACTACCCAAAGGATTCTCAGAGCTGTTTATAATCACCTTCCTTTCCTCTCTCCATAACAGACGCCTGGTGAGGTAGCTGAAGCTGAGAGAGCTCTGAGAGAACTGTGCCTGAACCAAGGTCACCCAGCTGGCTGCATGTGGAGGAGGAGTGGGAAATCAAACCAGGTTCTCCAGATTAGAGTCAGCCACTCTAAACCACTACACCCCACCAGCTCCTACATGAAAGCAAGAATAAGGAATGTAATCAGTTTCAAGGAAGTTTGTGGCACTGAAGGAAGTAGGAATGACTTGCTTATGTTTGGTTCCATAATGGGTTGGATCCAAAGATGCCTTTCTGCTATGGGAGGAGTCTTCCTTAGTTTAAGATCCCTCCTGCCAGAGGGTAACTCCTCATTCAGCAAAAGGATGCCTTTGTACCCAACGCCTAGGTCAAGTTATTCACCTTTTGTGAAGGATCTCCTTCATCTCAGATGTTCCTTCATCATTTGAGGTGGCTTCCTCCAACTTGTTGCCCTCTTCAGCCTTCATCGCTTCCTTTTTGCCCTGAGACTAAAGGGAAAAGTCTTCAGAAGTTGACGCAGGGGAGACAAAGGAGAAGTCCTTGAAAACAAGCTGCTATTGAACCAGGAACTTCAGCTTTGAGAGCCAGGTGGTGCTGCTCCAGGACTGCCGCTATCACCTCCAGTGTTCCCTCTAAGCTGAGTTAGCATGAGCTAGCTCACAGATCTTTAGCCTCCGGCTCGCACATTTTTTGTCTTAGCTCAGGAAGAATGACCCCAGAGAACAATAATTTATGCAGTAGCTCACAACGTTAATGCCAGTAGCTCACCAAGTAGAGTCTTTGCTCACAAGACTCTGCAGCTTAGAGGGAAAGCACAGGGGTAGTCACATCCCCCTCCCATTGAAAAAGGAGTGGACTTTTCTAATTGGACAGCTCTAAATACTTGCAAGGTAGCTATCCCACTATGCCTGAAAAAACGGTCAGGGCAGCACTCTGCTCCTGCATTCACTCAGAGTGCTGGATTGAGTCATCTGTGGACACAAGGATAATGAATCCTCCCTACATTTCCTTTCGCCTCCCAGCAGTCATTTCTGGCCTTGGGAAAGCTTATTTCCAGGGTCGTGGGAGCTGTGCAGACTAATAACCATGCAGTGCAGGAGGTCGCAGCGTGGAGAAGATTTCAGTTGGTTTTTTTCAGTTTATTTTCAGTTTATATCCCGCCCTTCCCACCGAAGCTGCTCAGGGCGGCTCACAACATAAGATCTAACATAGATTTTGGCTTTAAAAATACATCAATTTATAACAATTAAAACAGTAAAATAATAAAACAAATAAAACAGCGATCTGTCAGAATACTACACTACAACCTTCTATGAAGTTTCCAATGCCAGTTAGTTATAGGCCAGCTGGAAGAGGGCTGTCTTACAGGCCCTGCGGAACTGCCCAAGGTCCCTCAGAGCCCTCACCTCTTCTGGCAGCTGGTTCCACCAGCAAGGAGCCGTTACCAAAAAGGCCCTGTCCCTGGTGGATTTCAGACGGCCTCCTTTGGCCCGGGGATAACAAGCAGATTTTGAGAGCCCGATCTCAGTACTCTCTGGGGAGCATGTGGGGAGAGATGGTCCCTGAGGTAGGAAGGTCCTAGGCCATAGAGAAGGGGCAAAGTTCTGCAAATGCTCTTGCCTCATCAGCATTACATTTAAATCAGGTTTACGCTTGGCCAGGGGGGTGGGGGTGGGAATTACCTGCAACAAGGAGCCCTCAGAGTCTTCAGCATCATTCATTTCATTACGTGAATGCCCTGGCTCCTCCTCAGTCTCCCGAGACTCTGGAATCTCCTCTTTGAGCTTTTCAACCTTAAATATTAAAAAGGAGTTTCACTGAGAGCAATGCTGCAAATTAGAAACAAAAAAACCCCCCAAACCAATTATTAATCTTTGATCTATTCCAAACGATGACAGAGCTTTCCAAGAATGTAAAGAATTTGCAAAGGATCTCATCCGCTGTTCTGCTGCCTGCTCATCCAGGGGAAAATTCCTTTTGGAACTATCCCATGGGCTGCTGAAGATTTCCACATCTGGAGCATAATCTCACTAACCCAGTGCTGACACGACAAGAAGATCAAGAGTGCCTGTGTGGGTTCACACCTTCCTTCTCTTTTGTCCCCCCCCCCACTCTTTTGCAGATAAATTATTTTCCTTTTTGGAGCAAACCATGGCTCAGTCCATACGCAATGCTGAACAGTGGTTAATACTAAACAGGGAAAGGAGGGGGAGTGTGAGAGCCCTCTGCCTCCTCTTGACCTCCTAACGCAGGTAGGAGACTATCCATCATTAGATGTCCATTTGCTTCATTTATTCTTAATGCAGCATTACAAATAAGCATGTTCAACCTGGCAGCCTGGGCTCTGCTGACCCCAGAGATAACATCCAGCATGATTTTGACAGCCAACAGAGAACGGCCTCTGAGTCCAAACATCTGGCAGGCTCCACAAGTAAGTATCTTCCAAAAGCACCTCAGAGATCAACAGGAATTTTTTGGGGGGAGGGGGGGGGGTAAGCTTTCAAGATTCAAAGCTTCCTTCATCAGAACTTGACTCTCGAAAGCTCATACCCTGAAAATCCTGTCAATCTCTCTAAGCCGCTACTAGACTCAACTCTAGCTATTCTGCTGCATTCCAACATAGCTATGCTCTGAAACTGTCTCTCCCAAAGTGGTTTTTAAGATCTTAGTGCTCCGACAAAAAATTTGCATCTGGCATGATGAAAGGATTGCTTAAGTGGTCTTTTTTCTCCTCAAAGACTGAGAGGGAGGGAGATGAGCGCCACCGCCCACACCTGCTTTTAGGAGGGACCAGAAAAGACGCTGAACACACTGTGATACTGTGCCACCCTGTACCTCAGGGGGATGTATGTGGATGGACCGATCTTATTTTCCCCCTTTCCCAACAGCCCTGTGAGTTAGATTAGGCAGAGAGAAACCAAGAGGCAAAGGGCCGTTCTGCAAGCCTCATGCCCCCAGCCGGGACAGGAACCTGGCTCTTCTCACTTCAAGTTAAACACGCTAATCATTACATCGCTGTGACACAACTCTATTAAGCAAAACCTCCCACTCAAAACCCCAGTCGAGAACCAGTGTGGTGTGGTGGTTAGAGTGTCAGACTGGGATCTGGGAGACCCAGCGTCAAATCCCCACTCTGATACGGAAGCTTCCTGAGAGACCTTGGGTCGGTCACGCGCTCTCAGTCTAACCTTCCTCGCAGAGCTGTGAGGTTAAATGAAGCCAGGGGAGAATGATGTAAGCTGCTTTGGGTCCCTATAGGGTAGAACAGGGGTACTTACATGAAGTCGATCAAGCATGATTTAGGAGCTGAAAGTGCTGGGAACCATGCCTTGCTCCCACTGATGGGCCAGGTTACAAATCTTGACAAATAACAAGCCTGTGCTTCTGTGTTCTTTAGCAAAGTGGATTTGTTCCTGCTGCTTAAGTGGCTCAGGCTTACCTGACCCAACATGGCTTTCCTCTCAGAATCGAGAAATCGGACTCTGTCGCGTAGAGCCAGGATCTCTTTGTCCAGTCGGAGGTTATGCTCTTTGGCCTTCTGCAGCTCCGAAGCTTCTGTAGGCAAATTAGAAACCGTGACCAAGGCAGACATTCGCTTTTCTAAGGCCTGATTCATGCACGTAGGAGAACCAGAATGCAACACAGCCCTTCACAATGCAGGACGTGAATCATATTCTGGAATGCTCCCCCAAGGGGGGAAAAAATCCTTGTAAGAGCGGAAGACTGCCCTAACCTGGATGGCCAAGGCTGGCCTGATCTTTTCAGATCTCAGAAGCTAAGTAGAGTTGTCCCTGGTTAGAACTTGGATGAGAGATCACCAAGAAGTCCAAGGTCACTACGCCGAGGTAGGCAATGGCAAACCACCTCTGTTTGTCTCTTGCCTTGTAAACTCTATGGAGTTGCCATAAGTTGGCTGCAACTGGATGGCACTTCCCACCACCAAGCAGAAGAACAGCACAGCCGGCAAAGAGAGGAGGGCAAAACCTTTTTCTCTATGCTAATCATTTACTAGTTGCATGGATCAACATTCCAAAAGGGTGGTCTGTTGCAGCAAAGACAGCAGACTGTGGCACCAGACAGACTAATAAGTTTAGCACGGTATGAGCTTATGTGACAGGAAACGTGTTCAGTCTTCCAGGTGCCAACAGACTCTTGTAGGGTTTCTTAGGCAAAGGAATATGGACAGTCAGAATCTACCACCAGCAGTCAGAAGGAGTGCAGGGTGTGAGTTCTGCCACCTCCTTCTGCTGGAGTGAATCAGGCCTGGACAAGGCACAGTTCTCTGCAGGGAAACATACAGCCTGAGACAGGTACTCCTCTTCCCTCCCTAGCCATTTTTATCAGCATACAAGGAGACAGCTTGATTTTCTGTATCCTTCTGGTCACGTCTCCCCATTCAAAAATGAGAGGGAGCAAGTTCTGTCTATCTCAGGCACTGCTGGACTACCTGCCTGAGATGTGGGCAATAAGTTAACCCAGTGCTGCTATGCCATAATGTTACTAGGGGTGGGGAGGTGAAGAGGCCAAATCAGTCTGTTGACCAGGCAAAGACCCAGACTGGACCTGGAAGCATATATAGCCAGCTGAGTTAGGGGGAAACCAATGGATTGGGAGGAAATGATATTGGAACCCAGGAGTATTATACAATTGCTTCCCTTTTCAGTTGCTTATCACAGTGAACCCATAACAGGAAGGTCCTGATTCTGTTCCCAGTCAGTCCCAACTCCACAGGCGTCTATTTATCCATATTCTTGAATGGATCCTCTTGAGTGGAGACAAAACTCTGAACGCTATGTGTCAGTGGCATATAAAAGCAGCCGGCTGATATCCTCATGTCCTGCTTGAGACCTTCCCAGATACAAGTGTGTTAGACTAGAGTAAGATAGACCTTTGGTCTAATCTAGCACAGCTTCTTGTAGTTTGAAAAATGTGCTGAATGTGTGATTTGTCAATGTCCAACTTACCACTTTCTTTCTCTTTACTCATCTCTTCTTTCACTGTCACAGCCACCGGTGGAGCTGATTGCAAATCAAAATAAAGCAAACTTTTTACATAGTTGATTATTACTGTTCCTATTATTAAGTTTGTTTATAGTAAGTGTAAAGCAATATACCAGGTACCATACAGAAAAGCATGACAGCAGTTCCTGTCAAGAAGGCTTACAGTGTGCTTTGGAAAGCTGTTCTTTGTTCTCAGTCTGATGAAGTCTCTCATTTAAGCTTCAATAGGGAAAACACAATAAGGCCTCACAAAAGGTACAGAAAAATGAGCCCAGTTTAACTACAGTGACATATTTTAACTTTCCTATGACCCTTTTTCAAAACCCTCCCAGTTTTCTCGGTTATACCCCTGAGGATGCCAGTCACAGTTGCTGGCAAAATGTCAGGTCTCACAATGCCAAGACCATGGCCATACAGGCCAGGAAATCTACAGCAACCAGGGGTTTGTAGAAAAGCCCAGCAGGAACTTATCTGCATTTTAGGCCACACCCCCTGACATCATTATTATTTCACACAGGGCTTTTTGGTTTTAAAAGCCCAGCAGGAACTCATTTGCATATTAGGCCACACACACACCCTGATGCCAAGCCAGCCAAAACTGCATTCCTGCTCAAAAAAAGCCCTGACAACAACTAATGAACTTCGGCTGTGAAAGCCTTTGACAACACATTGAAAGGCCATCAGGGTCAAGCAGACTCAAAATGAAATGACTGGGAAAATATAAAGCCTGCCCTTGGTACTGTGAGACAAGGGGAATGATCCTAAGTTGTTCTCCTCAGAAGGCCTCTATGCCACTTTGTAGGACATCCTAAAGAAATGGGTCGGCCACTATGTGAGACAGGATGCTAGATGGAGCACTAATCTGATCCAGCAGGGCTTATGTTCTTAAGTAAGTCCTATTTTATCCAATGCAGCTTGTTCCCATAAAAGCGTTCTTAGAGAACTGCAGTTTAAAAGATCTTAATATGGTTAAAACTTTAATTGTATATTATTATAGTTACTTTATTTTTGATCTTGCAATTCATGATAAGATGCTAATCATTCGATTTTTAAAAAAATTATTCCCCTGAAGATATGGAGGAGTCAGAAGAACTATGAATAGAGTATCTGCCAGGCCTCACAGAAATTAATACTGGATATATTACAAAGCCCAGATGCCGTTCAAATACAGTTGCATCATTACACTAGATACAACAAATACACTTTTATGGTAAACTAAAGTCAATATCATATACTTCTCATCATTGTTTTAAGTCTATGGCTGAAGTGTACCATGTTATCATTTAAGCAAGTTATAACCTAGGAAGAATAAACTTCAGCTATTGAATTTAATCCATAAGAACCTATATTGGTCTATGAATCTCTTGCATCTACAAATGGACAAAAAGTATAACACAAAGCACTACTGAATTCCTGAAACAAATCAAATACCTAGTCTGATTTTTAAAAAGAAAACATTTATACTGATGATCCAGCAAATTCACAGAAGGACACTCATCAAAACAGCTAGCCCAAAAACTGGGACCAAGTTTCAGCATTGCAAAAACATTTGAAATTTACACACAAAAAGATGCTGATTCACCAACAGGCTTCTAAAACAACTTTACTCACAAATCCCCCTGCATTTCTCACTGGCTTGGGCTCACAAGGATCATCTAGACAAAGAAATCCAGTGACAGCTTTATCTGAGATCTGGAGGGACAAGTCTTGTCTAGAAGCTGCCACACTTTGCAGTGGATGCATCCCCTGCTGCAAATCTATCTGAAAGGTTGATCAACCCAGCAAGAGAGCTGGAGACACACTATGTCGAGGAGCCACTATCCTGGACCCTACAATAACGAATGCCCCAGGGTGATCTTTCAACATAATTTATATTAGCAAACAGGCACACATACATGCACACATAAAAATACCCCAAAAAAAGCCTGTAGGAAACTTACAAAACAGTTGATCTGATTTCCCATCTCCCCACACTCTGATCAGACTCATTCCCTTCTGGTTACCCTTCTGGCTCTTTACACTAGGGATTCTGAGATACCATATGTGTGAATATAATTTGTACCAACACTTTACTTCCACCATGGTGTACTACAAAGCAGCGACATCTATTGTGATTCTGGGGAGGACTTCCTCTTAAGGGTTAGCTGAAGGAAGACAGTTGGATAAAATCAATTCAAGAAATCGTGCTGCAAAGGCCAAAGACTACAGCCCTGAGATAAGCCGATAAACTATGAATCACACGCAGCTGCCAAAGCAGAACTCACCCAGTGCCCCCTGCTCTTTCTTCTGCATGTCCCGCTCCTTCGTCAGCCTCTGGATCTCTCTGTGAGCCACCTGCAGCCTGCGCACAGCTTCATCCAGGTTTTCCTCTGCACGCTCACGCAGGGCTCTCTCTCTCGCCAGTTCTTCATCGTGAGACTAAAACGCAAACCATGCTCTCATGAAGGAAGGGAATGTGGCTGGGATGACCCCTCTGCACAAGTGTGTTCTGCAACTGACACCAGGTGCATAAATGCAGGCAGCTCATGATGCATCTCTGTGCTCACAAAAGCAGGTGAGATAGCAAGATCTGTGACCGTCCTGCTAATACAGGGATTGTGGGTCCTGCTCAGTAGGTTCATGATCTCTGCATTCAGGTAGTGTCACTTTTTAAAAAACACCAATCCACTATCTATCCTAATGCTCCCTGATTCGGTACCCACCAATGTCTTTCTTGGTATCACAGGAAGCTGCCTTATACTGAATCAGACCCTCACATCCATCGAAGTCAGTATTGTCTACTCAGACTGGCAGTGGCTCTCTATTGTCCCCAGCAGAGGTCTTTCATATCACCTACAACTTGATTTTTTTTTTAAACTGGAGATACAGGGGACTGAACCTGGGACCTTCTGCATGCCAACCAGATGAGCTGCCACCAAGCTACAGTCCCTCCCTGTAATACCCACTTGCTTCTTCCACAAAACAGCTTCCCTCCACAGCAAAGAGCCTATCATGATTTTCCTTCATCTCACTGATGCTGAAGGTACTTCAGAAGACCCCCAAGAAGCATCACCTTTTGCTATTTAAGCAAGGCCCCTTCAGAAATAGCTACTCCCTTCAGAGGAGGACACCTGCTTTGGAACCTCTCAAAACTATCACCCCCAAAACCATTTTGCAGTGATGCCCACTGCCCTTTCATAAAATGCCAGAAGTGCCCACAGCCCAACAAGGTTGAAGACCCTGCTCTAGCCACCGTTACACTGAAGCTGCACCTTTTCAGGCTGCTCTGCACAAGAAATTTAAAAGGGTGGAGTGTTTACTCTGTTCACGGTCTCCCTGGTGCGATGCATGGATTCACACTGCTGCTGAAGCTCATCTTCCAACGTCTGATGGCTGTTATCCGATTCGTCCTTGTACAAAAAAAGAGAGAGAAAGAACAATTACAAATAAAACAACCTTATCTTTCTGTATTGGATGTCGTGCATTTAGAGGGAAGACAGATGTAACACTAAAAAAACCCTTCTGCTACCGCTCTGTAAACAAATATAAGTTTCTCTGCCCTCAAGCAAACTCGGGGGATGTGTGTGTATTCCAAAGCTGCATCAGGAAAACCAAGCTATGGTTGGTACAGGGCAGTCAGGAGATAAGCAGCATACCACCTGCTCCATATCCCTGGAACAGTTAACTGTTTTAAAAATGACTATGAAATTATGACTACTATTTTTGTACAGTAAAGGGTGACTACACGAGGGTATAAGTGTATATTTGCCCCTTTACATTTCTTTTTGACTGAAGCAGGAGAAGAAGATATTGGATTTATATCCCGCCCTCCACTCCAAAGAGTCTCAGAGCGGCTCACAATCTCCTTTACCTTCCTCCCCCACAACAGACACCCTGTGAGGTGGGTGGGGCTGGAGAGGGCTCTCACAGCAGCTGCCCTTTCAAGGACAACCTCTGCCAGAGCTATGGCTGACCCAAGGCCATGCCAGCAGGTGCAAGTGGAGGAGTGGGGAATCAAACCCGGTTCTCTCAGATAAGAGTCCGCGCACTTAACCACTACACCAAACTGGTTCTCAGAAGGGACAATTGGTCACAGCCTGGATGAGGAGCCCATTGCAAACTCCATGAAGGACGTTACTCCTGTGTTCACCCTAAATGTCATCTTAGGACGTGTTCCTGCCAAGTGATCTGAACCACATCATTTCCATCCGTTTCTCAATCCCTCCACAATCTCGGTATTAGTTCTTTACTGGAATGGTTCACATGTTATCATGTTACCAGCATTGTTCCCTCCCCTGCTAGTCCCTGCATAAAATTTTAATATTGTTCATCCCCGGGGAAAGTGATGGGTGTTGTCCTAGGCCACCCTGCTGGCAGGGAATTTATGGAACTGGTTTTTATCTCAATGTTTTTGATACAAGTACCGAGTACAGTGGAGAGAAGACTGAGAAGCTAGTTGAACTATCTGCAGACGAGCATTTTCTTGCTCCTTTAGACATACTAGGTCGCGAAGATACATATGTTATAGTCACCAATTGACTCATTTTTGGCCACAGAAAAATAAATCATCTAAGTCAGGGGTCCCCAACTTGTTTGAGCCCCTGGCCACCTTCGAAATTCTAAGAGGGACAGGGAGCGCCACCCCAAAATTGCTGCTGCAGGTGGGGCCAACCACAACACCTCTCCTCTCACTCTGCAAGAGAATCAAAAAAGGGAAATGAGGGGGGGAAATCCAGGAAAGCCTGAGGTGAGGGAGAAAGGGGATAAGAAGAAGGAATGCCTGATGGGGAAATGGAACCACAAATCCTCCAGTAGCCGCAGGTGCTATTGCAACCATGGAAATCCCTTTCATTTTAATGAGGGCAGCCAGTAACAAGCCCTGCCTTACAATAGTCCCACCCACTTTCTGAAAAGCTTGGTGGGTGCCAAGGGAAGTATTGGTGGGCACTGTGGTGCCACACTGGGAGACTCAGATCTAAGTTCTTCTCTTTAGAAATGGCCACTGTCTCCCACATGGACAAATGCTGGGAGTGGCAATTTTAGCAGCACATTGACATTAACATTTTAAACAAGCCCAAGAAGAGGTCTACATGATGGCCTTGCAGAAAGCAGGATGATAACCAGCAATTCAAATGTTTCTCAAAAGAGAAGAAAAACAAACCCTAGCAGCCAAATCTGTAAGCCATCACGGTGTACCTGAAGCTGCACAGTACAAAGGCTTTCTAAACAGCCAGGGGGTCCCAGCTTTTGCGCCATCCCCTCCAGTTTCTCCAGCAATGCACTTCTTTCGACCAGCAAATAGGCAATCTGCTCGCTGGGACTGCTGCGGGCTATATCCAGCAAGCCTTCCTGCTCCAGCATTTCTTCCACTTCCTTCTGCTGTGATTCTGAAAGAACAAACACAGGTGCTCTTCTGTAAAAGAAGAAGTTGCTGAGGGCGAAAGACCTGGAGCCATGGAGGCACCACTGCATTCTTCCACCCAAAAAGTTGCAGCTTTAGAGCCTGCAATGCGAAGGCAATTTTAGTGCTCCGAGGGTCTCACTAGAACGAATCTCGAATCCTCACTCTGCCATGAAGCTCCATGGAGCCCTTGGGCCAGTCACTGTTTCTTAGCCTAATCTACCTCACAGAGTTGTTGTGAGGATAAATGGGAGGCCATTTTGTCCACTCTGAGCTCCTCTGAAGGCGGGCCAAGATTTAAAAATCTAATTAAAAACAGTTCAAGTTGATTCTCTCAGAGAAGCCTACCATGCATGTTTCTGTTAAGGTCCTTATTCTGTGCCTTCTCTGAAGTTAGGCTGTTCTGTTGTTTGAATAGTTAGATCACACCCAGAGCAGAGGAATGATAGAATTATCCACCTCCAACTGTGGTTAACTAGATGGAGGTAGGATTGCATTAATCAACCATGCAGAGACATAACGGACGTCGTTCTTGGGAGATTAATATTTCAGTTTCACAGGAACCTTTAATTACTTTAAAAAAAAAAAGATTTTATTACAACCCCAGCACAGGAGTTCATTAGAATCTCATGCCACTGGAAAGCTGTACAAACAGTAGCGATTCCCTTTTAAAAAAAATAGGTTCACTGAATTCCCAGATTTTATTTTTCTAAAAAGTACGTCTATAGTCCCCTCCATTGTGGACAAATAAGGGGAAAAACATGCCTCTGCAATAAAACCGGACAGACTTCCTTTTTTAAATGAAAAAATGTGATAGACAGGTCATTATAACTGTATGTCAATTGTCCTGTTTCTGTTCAGAAATTCAAGTGCCTGTGTGCCAAAGAAGTAAAGTAAATTTATTTTTATATCCTGCCCTCCCCCGCCAAAGGCGGGCTCAGGGCGGCTCACAGAGATGGAATACCATGATTTAAATAAAATACAATCTAGACAAAACAAATTTAAATACAATTCAATTACATAAGTTAGTTAAAATAGATAAAACAGCTATTATGGATTTAAATTAGGTTAAGGTGCTATAGTTCACAATCATACATAAGATGGCTAGGTGGCTACAGGTCAGTTTAGCCGGGTTCTGTCTTAAAAGCAAGAATATGAGTGAATAAAAAAAAAAAACTCCCAAATTATTAAACATTTAAAAATCAATCAGACAATCAATAAAATTTAAAAAAAATAATCCCTAGGTTTAGACGATACTTTAACAGCAGAAATAATAAATTTAACTACAGAGAGTGTAATTCCCTTATCACAACCAGTCAAGAGAAATCAAAGGTAGAAATCATGCAGGATACAGGAAACTTGGCAAAAAGAGGCATTATAAAGCAAACCCTTTAAATGGAAAATAAAGAAGAAATGAGTTAATGATCCAGTGTCTGCTCTTCTGCATTAACAGGATCTCTGGGCGAGAGGGACTCCTGCACTACAGCCCACTGTTTTTGCCAAAGGAAGAGCATTTACCCAGGCTAAAAAGAAAAGCTGACGATATACTGGGATTGTAAGAAAGTTTAAATATTGCTGCTGCACAGAAAATAAAGGTGTTCAAAAGCCTCAATAAAGTACAGAACACCTTCCTAGTTAATCCTATCCTGATCACACTTCCTTAACCATTCAGAAGTTTTCTGCCTAACGCTAGGAAAATCCAAAAAAAAGGATGGTAATGCTACTCCACTCCTTTTAAACCAGATGGACCAAGGTGCTCCAAGATGTCAACTGCCAATTTTTTTTTAAAGTCCTCAGGTGGTGGGTGGGAAATGGCTGCTGCAGGGAAAGGGGAAGGGAAAGCGGCAGCAATGTGTATGGGATGTGTCTGGACTTTCCTGTCCACAAGGATGCCAGCCCAGTTTTGCTGTGATCTTTCTGAAAAAAATAACAGCAAAGCTGATTTGGGAAACACGGCAGACAAGATTGGGAAAACCCTGGAGATGCACGGAAGCACCATGATGCTGTAGGGAAACAGCAAAAAATGTTTCCCAATCGTACCTGAGCCAGAGCAAACAATCCCTCTGTAAGTGACCTTCATCTCTGATTGTGGACATGCCTCTAAATAAATGGTCAAACCCTTCCTGGAGGCCAGGCCAGCCTTGGTTTCTGGGCAGAGTTGTTTTGCACGTGTGTGGTATGAAAGAAATCCAGTATGGACATGGAACGTGAATGAAACAGGTCATTTTTAAAATAAGCTTCTTTCCTAATTTCTCAGATCAGCTGACCGATCTCTTGAACTGCAAACAGAAACATTCATTCTGGGTGCCACATGTGGCTTCAGAATTCTTTTTAAAAATTCGTATTATTTCCAAGCAAAACAACCGGCCCAGCATGACCTGCCACCACCCAGACCTGTCCCCTATTACAGAACGTAATCTTTGGATCAATGCAAAATTCGTCCTTCCAGTGACCAGCTCTCACAAAACCTTCTTAGTCCGACCAGATGGTGGGAAAGCAACTAAATTAGCAAGCTGGAGAGAACAAAGACAGCTTTTCCTAATGAGCTACATTTCTAAAAAATGCAAGAGCAGAGGCAGCCTGGCTGCTGGAACAGGGCATAGCTGCCCCTGTCCCCAAGCCCCAGTTCCATGTGCTCACGGCTGGAAAAAATCCAGGTCAGCGATAATCAATGTCACATTTTTGCTCGGCTGCCGCTTCCATCTGCTTGGCAAATGGAAAAAACCCGTAAGGCTTTCGTGTGCCCCTGTGCTTTGGATTTAAACTGCCGCTTACAGAAGGAAAGCACGGAACGGATGACGACAAGCGGCAGTGAGGGAAAAGAGGAGTCACCGGTTGAGTGAGCGGAACCAGCCATGCCAAACCGACAGCAGTGATTCTCTCTTCTGCCAACCCACAGTGTGACCTTAGGAACTTTTTGCCACTAATTTAAGCAGCGATAGGAGGAGTGTGTGGGCATGCACGCACACACGTCCATGCAGTCATAACAGGGCAGTCCGGACTCAATGTGATTCCTGCAGAATAAATTTCAGCACAACAAAACAGCATTTCTTGAAAAGCCTTGTTGTTACTTGTTTAAATGAGCTGGTTTCTTAACAAGGACACAGGCACTGTGTAAAACAGGGTTCCCCAACACGGCACCCATGGGCACCATGGTACCCACCAGGACTTCCTCTGGAGCCCAGTAAACTTTCCAGAAAATGGGCAGGGCCATTGTCAGGCAAAGCTTGTTGTTGGCTGCCCTCATTCAAATCAATGGGGTTTCCACAGCTGCAATAGCAGCCACAGCCACTGAAGGATCAGGGGAACTGGCAAACACCTGGGCTTTCTATAGTCAGATGTGTAATTTGGACAGAAACAGCCACAGCAGCATATCTGGATAGCAAGCTTAATTTTCTGCCACTGAACTCTTCAACAGGGTATTATCACACTGTGACCTGGATAGCCCAGCCAAGCCCAATTTCAGAAGCTAAGCAGGGTCAACTCTGGTTAGTACTTGGATGGGAGACCTCCTTGGACAATAGTGGCAGGCTTTCTTCAGCCACCTTTCTGAATATCCTCCAGGCCTCCAGTAGGGATAAGTCACCAGAGGTCGGCATGACTTCCAGGTGCAGACACACACACAAATACAAAAATCCCCCCCCCACTGTATTATCACCATACACATTACAGCATATTAATTGTGAACAAAATTGATAACAAAGCATTTCTGGAAAATCTATGGGGGGGAGAGTTTTTTCCACACAGGTCTTCACATCTCTAGCTACTGCAATGATTTGTTCCATTGCCAACTGACTTTCCTGTCATTTTATTATTTGCACTGTGGGCATACAAGAAGCCTTTTTGGATGAGCAGGATAACTTCAGCTGGCAGAACTCACTCATGTCCCTGAGAGGCAGAAAGACCATGTAAGTTTGAGAGCTAATGTTAAAATCCCCAGTGCGGAAAGCCCCCCAAAAGAGAGATTTCATTGGGGTTTGCCGAGTTAATTAATGTAATACTGTTTAGAATATGGTGAATGAGCTTGGAGGAAAGCACGCATGAGAGGTCAGCATTCAGCATAGCAGTCAAACCAAGACCAACATGAGTGACACAGAGAAAAGCTAATGCTTCCCCTGGTTACTGCTGCCTTCACAAGCTCAGAGAAGGCAGGACTAGCTCCATACCTCTGGATCTGACTTGCTTAGTGGACAGAGATAGAGAGAGAGAGAGGCAATCAGAGATTACCATGCTCAAGCTGCAGTTGTATAAATCCCATTCTGAGCTGCTCGTTTTCTTTCTCAACTTCAGTAGCAACAGCATCTCGTGCCTGTGTCAAGTAGCGGACATGGCCCACGTAGTTTTCCACCTGAAAGAGGAATGACAATCTAAGCCGGATGTCCCTGAACTATATGCCAGTGACATTGAGAATGGCAAAAAATCAGTTCCAAAGGGACCATCATACTAATTTGCTAGTACTTTAAGGATTCACCAGGGCAAAAACTTTAGAAAACCAGAAGCCGGTTTGCCAGATGCATCAAGTGGGCAGATGTTAATGTTAACAGCTCCAGCTTGGGAAATACCTGTAGATTTGGGGGTTGGAGCCTGAGGTGGACAGGTTTGAGGGAAGGCTTCAATGGAATATAATGTTACTGAGTGTGCCTTCCAAGGATATTTTCTCCAAGTGATCTCTGTTGCCTGGAGATCTGTTGTAATCCCAGGAGATCTCCAGTCACCACCTGGAGGCTGGCAACCCTCATACATAAAGGTACCAGCCAAAGAAGGGCTGGGGGAGGGAGGCAGAACTAGAAGAGCCTGTATCCAAAATCATGGGTGTGCTACTGTAGTTAACACATAAACATTTGTTCCAGACGAGAGTCAACGATGTGATCGGGGTATGTTTGGGCTACTTTAACTGGAGATAAATTGGTAAAGAAAGAGGATGAAGGCCATAAACCTGTAAGAAGCACCTACTACTTTTCTGTAGTGTGCTAACTACTCTCAAGACCCTACTGAGCCCAAGCATGAGCATGTCAACTCTGTATACTAATTCCAACTCTACAGCTTCTTGCTGGTGTTTCCCTTGGAAACCCTGCTGGAATGATGCAGCTTTTAAGTTGCACTGTGAAGGGATCTGAATGGGTTATGTGTCTGCACAATGTAACTTTGAGGTCAGAGTGTATTATTATTATTTATTTAATTAATTAATTTATATCCCACCCTCCCCGCCAAAGGCAGGCTCAGGGCGGCTAACAGTATGAGGGTCAGCAATAGCATGCCCAACCATTTAACAGTAAATATAAACAATATTAAATATAAAAACGTTCAAACATTAAAACAATTAAAACATCTGGTGCTAATTCGATGTATCCGAACAACAAGATACTAGTAATGGTAATCAGACTGGTTGATTTTTTAACTTCTGGAGGTCCCAGACAAGCCACTGGTGGCGTTTCTGGGCCCAATCCGTTGCTGTAGATGTCATTATGAAAAAGCATGGTGGAAGAGTGCCATTTTGTAGGCCCTGCAGAACTGTGTGAGCTCTCGCAGGACCCTTACCTCCTCCAGCAACTCATTCCAGCAGCTAGGAGCAGCGATGGAAAAGGCCCTGGCTCTTGTTGATGCTTGCTGGGGCATATATGGGGAAAGGCGGTGTCTAAGGTATGCAGGACCCTGGCCATATAGGGCTTTAAAGGTGATAACCAGCACCTTGAAGCGAATCCGATACACCATCGGTAGCCAGTGCTTTCAGCACAGGCCGAATGTGCTCCCGTAAAGGAACTCCCATTAACAACCTGGCTGCAGCATTCTGCACTAGCTGGAGTCGCCGGATTTGGTACAAGGGCAGCCCCATGCAGAGAGCATTGCAGTAATCTAATCTCGAGGTGACCATAGCACGGATCACTGTAGCTAAGTCTTCACGATCAAGAAAGGGAACCAACTGCCTTACCATCCGCAGATGGAGCTGACCTGGCAGTGGCAGCTATTTGGGCCTCAAGGAGGCATCCAAGAGCACTCCTAAGCTTTTAACCTTGGATGCCGGCATATTGTACTGAATAAGAGAGAGCCCTGGTGGCAAGGAAGACTCTAACAACAACAAGCAGTAATATTCTTGATCTGGCTGATCTATTCTTGATCTGGTTGGCCTCCCCTGCCAGCACTGTCACCTGTGCTATAAAATGGAATAATATCTTCCATCTCTATGGGATAACATCTTATCATGATGTGAGACGGCCAGGCTGGGCAATATGTGATGATATGGAAAATTTTCTGAGCGCTGTTAAATTGTCTGTTTATAAAATGTTTTATTGCATTTTATTGTTTTATCGTATGTTGTGCTCTGCCCTGAGCCCTACGGGGAATGGGCAGAATAGAAATATACTAAACAGATAAATAAAATAATATATAGGGCTTTAGTGTATTCCAAAGACCTTCATGTCCAACATCCCAGCAAGCTACAGCAGTATTACTATTCCCACATTGCAGAGGGGAGAGTAGATGAGGAGGAGAGCACATGCAAACGGAAGATATTAACGTGATTTTGTTTCTTTTCTTGGGTTTTGTGTGGGCTGATACAGCTGTTTACAGTAGGAAAGAGCAAGAGCACCTTAAAGTCTAACGAAATTTTTGGCAGGGGATGAGCTTTCGTGAGTCACTGCTCACTTCTTCAGGTGACTCATGAAAGGTCATACCCTGCCACAAATTTTGTTAGTCCTTACGGTGCTACTGTCTTGCTCTTTTCTACTGCTGCAGACAAACTATCTATCTTGAGCAGTTTACAACTTTCTATTTTTCAAAAATAATCAGTAGAGGGAGCTGCTGCTTTGTTTAACTTGGCTGTAAGGAACCCTGCTGTCTTCAAATGGCGGGAAAGGAGTTCATCACGTAACTGCTCCGGTAGGAATCCTCTGCTCCAAGAGTGGTTTTGCTCATTTCCTGTGATCTCCATGTTTCCAGAAATCGACATCATCAGCGATCCAGATCCTTCCATGATCAAGCCTAGCCTAAAGCACATCTGTGCCATACACATGCCAAAAGCTGTGATCTTATCTATCTCCAGGGAACTGTCATAGAATCACAGAGTTGGAAGGGGGCAATACAAGTTCAATGCAGGATTTCCCCACATCAGCCTGTCTGCCTTGAAATCCCCTACACAGCCACCAAAGTCAGACCTGCCCGTGAGCTCTGGGAGCCTTGGCGTTTTTGCCAAGCTTCTTGCATCTTGCTAGCACCTGCACGTGAAATGAGAGCCTTGTCCTAACGCACAACACCCCCCTGGAGCTCTGTCATTCAGAAGAAGATCCATCACTGCAGACAGACTGTCTTTCAAGAAATTCTCACCACCATTACCGTTATTCTCTGTGAGGAACCACTAAGGAGATTCCAATAGGGAAGAAGCTGTGGCTCCACAGCAAAGAATCTGCTCGGTATAAAGAATTTTTCAAGTTTGTTCCCTGGCATCTCCAGTTAAAAGGACCAGGAAAAGCAGGCGATGTGAAAGACCTCTGTCTGAGATCCTGGAAAGCCACAGCCAGTCTTAGACAGTACTGATAGGCGTCCCACCGGGTTCTTTTATACCCCATATTGGCCCAAATTTTAGCGACCAAATTTTAGATAATTGAAGGTGCTTTTTTTGCTTGATAATTCTGATCTGGAAATAACTGAATTAGCATCAAAGATTTTTTTATAGAGCTATGGTTACTTGTCCTGATAAGTAGTACTATGTCTCAGGTTTTACTATGTTGCTACTTTGTTTTTATCTTGTAATCCTAATTTTATTCTGTATGGGTTATGTATTCTTTTCATACGTAACCTGGCTGACCCTCTATCTTATATTCTTATATATGCCAATAAAGGCTGTCTTGTGTGTCTCTCAGACAGTACTGACTGTGATGGTGTGATTCAGTGTAAGGCGGCTTTATGTGACAAAACCTAGGTTTTCCTGGTACACAGTTTGAAAGCCACTGAACTAAAGCACTAACTAACAATTTAATGAGTTCAATCTGGCACCCCATCCTCCCACCCCATTCCACGTAACCAGCTTTCCATTCTTAAGTGCAGGTGCATTTCAGAGAAAACACCTAGTTCCTTTCCCTTCAAACGTATTTCCAGATAACTCAGTGCAAGACCCAAAGAGTGTTGAAGACTGTCTCCTAGGGTGTGGTGGGGTGAACAAAACAACACTCGTCCGGGAAGTCTGTCTTGGTTTTGTTACTTTCCATTACCAAAAAGCCAACTGACATACATCCAGATGTACTCTTTGTGCTTCCTTTGTTTGTTGCAGGATGAGACTGGCTTACTTGGCTGTCTCTGTTGCTCACAGCAGGCACTGGCTGTCAAAAAGAAGTCTTTATTTCAAAACCTGGCACGGGCAGCTTCTGTTTAACATGGGAGGAAAGCTCTGGATCCCCATGCCACAGGGCAAGTCTGGCTTGCCCCAGCACACTCGCAACAGCCAACAAAGAAAATTGATAATTTGTGTCAGAAAGAAGAAAGCCCCCCCCCCTGCCGTTCTATCCTGTTGTCCAGATTTCTCACTTTGAGGCTCACAAGACATAGCCACTACTCTCACAGGATGTGGTTCTTGCGCAAATCCCATTCACTTCAACAGGACTGGCACAGGAAAGTTCCCTGTGGATCGTGTTCTGTGTGCTTCTTCGCTGCAAGTATTCCAAACAGCTATGGTTAACTAGAAGGGAATTCTAGCACAAAACCAGGAAACTGAGAGGTAAGGGGGGAGGGGGGGGGGGAAACTGGCTTGTCTTACTCCAAGAAAAGCAGGAAATAAAATGGAACAAAAAGATACAGCCATTTATGGACATCTCTTCAACATACTAAGGGGGAAGAAGGAGTAGGCTGAATCAAGGCTCGTTTGCATGCAACCGCACTAAAGATTCAGTCATCTCTAAAAAAAACCTTCCATGATTCCGCAGTCATTTGACACAGCATTATCTGTAGGATAAAAATGTATAGTTCAAACGCTTCCCAGCCTCATGAGACTACTCACGGTTAGATGGAGAAAAAGCAAAGGCTTTTATAATAACATGTTCAAAGGACGGCGCAAATGCTCAGCCCTTGCATTATTTTAAATGGTACTTTAAGCAAACACTGAACATAACGCATGAACAAACCCCGTCTTATATAGGGCATTCTCAACATTCCGCTACACCAGGTTAGAACAGCGCTAGAGAAAGACTTGCACTGAATTTGACCAAACATACTGTAAAGCCCATCTGCAGGCCCACGAAGCAGCAGTGACAAACAATGAAGAAAACTTTCTTCTCCACCGCCACTGTGTCAGCAGATCTCAGGTGGCTGAGCTTTGCCAGATGCTACTGGGCTTAAGGAGCGAGTCTAAGAAAGGTAAAACTTCTGTAGCTCGCTATGATAGTTTAGTTCAGTTTTCCAGCTGACAAAATCACTCTCACTCTCTCTCTCTCTGTCAGACACAACAATGAGTGCACAGACTACAGGTGTCAGAAGAAACCTCTGTTGCTTGGGTCTATTTGAGTTGTTCTCTGTTAATGGCATAGAGACAGTGTGAGAGACAGTGTGCACGGAGGTTAGAGTGTCAGATTAAGAACTGAGAGACCTCGATTTGATTCCTCATTCCCCATGGAAGTTAGCCAGGTGACCTTAGGAAAGTCACACACTCAAAGTGTTAACCTACCTCACATGGTTGGTGACAATGAAAAGGAGGAGAATGTGAGAGTTATTTAGGGGCACCCATTGGAGAGAAAAACACAACATAAATGAAGCTAATTAATAGACAGGGCACTCAGGGTTGTGAAAGATTCCTGGAGTAAACTGGACCAATGGTCATCGTGAAGGTTATCTGCTGTGAGTTTAACAGAACACGTTCTGACTATCTTGTCACTGCCACTGAGCCATGGCCCCAGGAAAGGGCGGGCTCCTGCAAATAAGGAGTGGCAGAGTATCTGCTTAGCACACAGAAGGTCCCAGGTTTAGTCCCTGGAATCTCCAGTTAAGAACAGGGTCTGTGCAGCTGTTGACAGGCACTGGAAAACACAGTCACAGTGCAACAATTGCACTGAATGCCAGCAATGCTCCCAGGATGGCTTCCCCCTTTAGGTGCAGGTTTCAAGTTTTAAAGCCTGACAAAGCCTGGACCTATGCATGCAAAGGGACTGTGTTACCCTCTATCAGCCCATGTGCAAGCTGCAGTTGGGGAAACTGGGCCCTTTTCTCTACACCACACTTGCATCAGATAAAAGCAGGGACTGTACCACAACAGCCCAGAGGCTAAGTTTCTGAACTGAACATTGTAAATCTAGCTCACCCACTCAGTGTGGGTTAGCATCCACCGCACCTCCTGGATGGCATGCCACTTATGCTAATGACATATTTAAATTATAACAATAATATTTTCAGGAAGGACATCGACCACATCTATTTTGACACAAGCGTAAGGACTGTTATTCTGAAAGCGTTTACTCTGAAGTGCTTTGGAACTATCCAGCTGCAGTTCTAAGGACACTTTTTTCCCAATAAGCCTCACTGACACTAGGAAAAGCTGAAGGCAACAGGAAAAGAGGAAGAACCAACATGAGCTAGATTGACTCAGTCAAGGAAGCCGCATCCCATAGGTTGCAAGCCTTGAGCAAGGCTGTTAATGATAGGACTTTTTGGAGTTCATTCATTCATAGGGTTGCCGTAAGTTGGAAATGACTTGACAGCACATAACACATGAGTACGCACACACAAGCTTCACTGAATAACATGGGACTCAAGTTTGAAGAAGATATTGGATTTATATCCCGTCCTCCACTCTGAAGAGTCTCAGAGCGGCTCACAATCTCCTATACCTTCCTCCCCCACAACAGACACCCTGTGAGGTGGGTGGGGCTGGAGAGGGCTCTCACAGCAGCTGCCATTTCAAGGACAGCCTCTGCCAGAGCTATGGCTGACCCAAGGCCACGCTAGCAGGTACAAGTGGAGGAGTGGGGAATCAAACCTGGTTCTTCCAGATAAGAGTCCGCACACAACCACTATACCCAACTGGAAGTTTGAGAAGGCTTGCCCAGAATTGCACCCGTTGGGACTATTCCACGGTCTAGGGTGGTTTTCAGCCATGGTCAGCTAGACATCTTGCAGACTTTCCCAAGCAGAACTTGATTACAATGGCCAACATAGCCTTAAGTTTGCTAACAGTCTCTCATCACACGTACCTCCCTCATCTCTTCCACTTGCTGTTGCCTGAGTTGTTCTAACTCACTGGTGGCCGAGTGCAACTTCTCTCGACTGCGCAGAAACAGGCTCCAAACATAACAAAGCTGTTCATCTGCTGAGGCTTTCGGGTCAATTCCTTCGTCCTTAAGCTTTTGCTGTATGTCTTCCACATAGGTTTGTTCCTGCGGAAAGCAATATGAAAACGGCATCCTGAGACATACGCAGTCATGTGGACTAGAAACATGCTTCTTCAAAGATAGCTTAGTTTCCCTTGAAGTCCATATGAACCACATGCTGCCCAGAGTTGTCCTACTGTCCTAGTCAACACTAGCATTTTGATTTTTTAAAAAATATATATGTTGGTAGTCTATCATCTGAAGTTCCTTTCTCAACTACTCAAAGTAGTCTGCATCCGAGAGTGAAATATTCCATTCATACTAAAATAATGAGAGCCAGTATTATGTATGTTAGAATTGGACTACAATCTAGGAAACCCAGCTTTGAATCCCTGCAGAGTTGTGGAAGTGGGCTGGGTGACCTTAGGCCAGTCATACTTAGCCTACCCTCGCAGGGTTTTATGAGAATAAAATGGGAAGAAAAGTAGGGTATAAATGAAATAAACAAACTAATAAATAAGTAAAAAAACCTAATAAGTAAACTAATAAATATTTAAAAAACCTAGCAAGCCACAGAATCACCCCAAAGCAAGCTGAAAATAAATCTGCATTTAGCCATAAGTACTGTTTTACAGAGAGTCCCATTACAGAGAGAGTGGTAAACCTGCAGTACTGCAGTCCAAACTCTCTGCTCACAACCTGATTTTGATCCCGGTGGAAGCTGGGTTCAGGTAGACGGCTCAAGGTTGACTCATCCTTCTGAGGTTGGTAAAATGAGTACCCAGCTTTTGGGGGGCCGGGGAGTGTAGATGACTGAGGAAGACAATGGGAAACCACCCCCCAAAAAGTGCTGTGAAAACGTCATGATGCGATAACACCCCAAAGTCGGTAACGACTGGCGCTTGCACAGGGGACTACCTTTACCTTTTTACTGTTTTACAGAACTGGGTCAAGGTCCAACTAATCCAAGGATGTTTTGGTCAGCCAGATATCTCATAGAATCTGCCAAGCAGAACATGATGATAATGGCCAGCACAACCCAAAAGTATATTACATTTGGATGGAGAGGATCCATTTAGCTATCACAGCTAATACATTCCTGTTCTCATACCCCTGTTCTTATACCAAAGATCACTGCCCATTATGCATTGATAAAGGGTCTACTCTGCTTATTGTATGCCATATTAAATTAACCTGCAACAGCTTGTCTTACAAAGTTTTAAACCAAAGCCAGATTTTTTTCCCTAGTTAAAAATGTATTAAGGGGAAAACACACTTCTTTAATAATATGCTATATGTGTGGAACATCTCACAGTGTACTCCATACACCTTAACATTCACAAGTATGAATTTATGTATATGGACAACAAGGGGGTTGTTTTGTAGGAAAATAGGTGGCAGAGCTTATTAGCATAACTCATTAGCATATGCCACTGCCCCCCCCCAGCCAAAAGCAACCTGAGGCAATAAAGGAGAGCCACGGGCAAGTGAGGTCTGCTTGGGCTGGCTAGAGATCCAGCCAGTCCAAGCAGGCTTCGCTTGCCCAGGGCTCTCCTGGGCCTCCTCCCCAGTCAAAAGTCACCCGCCATCCAAAATCACATAAGAAATGGAGAAAGGGCGGTGCAGGCTTCTCCACGGGTTAATGAGGGCTGCTGGGGGCGTGGCAAAGCCCCTGGTGACTGGCTGGCTGCTCTCCTAATCCAGGGATTTTTATGCAGCTGCACATACTATTCAATGGACAAGGCAGGTGGGGAGAAAGAGGGGGATCCGTCAGAAAGGTTCAGGAGCTGTGCTCCTGTGAGCTCCTGCTATATCTGAGGCCTACAAGGCATTAATCCATACTCAGAAAGGTTTAAGGGCACCAGGACAGGAGCCCAGTCATGAAGAATGGCAATAACTCTAGAAATACAAAATCAGAAAAAAAGCATTCCTAAAAGGCAAAAGTAGAAATTCACCAGAGACGGGAAACAAAAAGGGAGCCCAGTGGCACCTTAAAGACTGAACAGGTTTATTTAAATGTTTTTGCATAATTCTCTTGCAGCATTTGACCCAGCATAGCAGCTCTTATAAAAAATAAATTCAATGGGCAAGTCTAACAGCCGATATAAGAACATAAGAAGAGACCTGCTGGATCAGACCAGTGGTCCATCTAGTCCAGGGATGGTGAACCTTTTTTCTGCCAAGGGCCATATGGTTATTTATAACATCATTTGCGGATCATAAAAAATTATCAACTTAAAAAACAGTGTTCCGCCGAAGGAGAATGATTCAGGCCAGCAAAATTAATGCAAATAATTGTTTTTCTATTTGAAGTCATGTCGGGAGAGCCTAATCTGGTGCGTGCGTGCGCGCACACACACACACGCAGCATAGGTCTAGGGCTTTTTTGTATAAAAAGCAGCAGGAACTTAGTAGCATATTACACCACATCCCCTAATATTAGTATATTAGGTCACACACTCATTAGCATATTAGGCCACACCATCTGGGATAATCAAGTGCAAATTGAACTGTGACAGTAACTTTTCTAGGCCCTGCAGCAATTCTGGCCAGCCTGCCAGGCCCCAGGGAGGCTACCGCATAGTACATCTGGGCCCTGTGATCCCTGCCTGGCCCTGGGGAGGCTGCTGCACAGTGCGGCTGGGCCCCACGATCCTCGCTGGCCAGCCAGGCCCCAAGGAGGCTGCCACATGGCTCGGTTCGGTCCAGCAATCCCAAAGGCCACACCAAGTGACCTCAAGGGCTGTATACAGCGTTCAGGATGGCAGTTCCCCACCCCTGATCTAGTCCAACATCCTGTCTCACAATGTGGCCAGTTAGTTCCTCTGGATGGCCAACAACGGGGCAAAGTGGCCAAGGCTTTTCCCAGATGTTGCCTCCTGGCTCTGGGATTCAGAGGCTGACTGCCTCTGAATGTGGAGGTTCTCCTCAGCCACCATGGCTAGTAACCACTGATAGACATGGATCTGTCTGATCCCCTCTTAAAGCTGTTTATTCCTTTGGCCATCGCTGCATCCTGTGGCAGCGAATTCCACATTTTAATCACTCTCTCTGTAATAAGAACATAAACCATGAGAGAGCGAGGATGGAAGAGGTAATCTCTCCACCAGGGCGGAGGAGAAGGCTATGGCTTTTTTTGACCTGCTGGTAAACTGCCCAAAAGCAGGCTAGCCAGCGGGGAAAACAGGGCTCAAGGATGAGAAGGATCTCCTCTCTGCTCAACCCGGGGGTAAGCAGAAGGTCCCAGGTTCAATTCCTGGCATCTCCAACTAAAAAGGGTCCAGGCAAATAGGCGTGAAAAACCTCAGCTTGAGACCCTGGAGAGCCGCTGCCAGTCTGAGTAGACAATACTGACTTTGATAGACCGGGGGTCTGATTCAGTAGAAGGCAGCTTCTACTGAAGTCTCCTTTACGCAGCACGGTTTTCAGCCTCCTCTCTCGAAATTATCCCGCGCTTTCCCCTTCAGCGGGGGACAGCCGATAACAGAAACCTCCCTCCCCTCGCCCAGTCTCCCACCCCCATGGACTCACCGGCGGCTGGGCTGCCTCCATACGGACTCGGTGGCATGAGTGGGGAGGATCATTCCTCGGGACCCAAGCAAGGCCGCGGAAACCATGGCAACGAGGCCTAGCATTTAGGCCGAGCCGGGCGACGCGCCAAGAGGGCCGCTGGGAGCTATGGCAACGGAGTCATGGCCACGCCTCCTCGGCATGTTTTTTTTTTCCTCTCTGGCCGTTAGCAGGATTATTAATGTAAAATCCATACAAATAAAAGACATTCCTCCCCCCTTCGGAAAAGGCACGTATGGCTCACTCTAAGCGCCAGTCTACTCTAAAACAGAACACGAGGGCAGTAGCATAGCAAGAGAACCTAGCAAGCCATAGAATGGATGCTGGAATAAATTTTAAATCTAAGACCCCTGTTTTATTTTGCTGCGAGGGTTGCCAAGTCTGGTTCAGGAAATATCCGGGGACTTTGGGGGGTGGTGCCAGGAGACTTTGGGGGTGGAGCCCGGATGAAAATTGTGACAAGCACAATTGAACTCCAAAGGGAGTTCTGGCCATCACATTTAAAGGGACCACCTTCCTTTTAAATCCTTCCATTGGAAATCATGGGAGGATGGGGGCACCTTCTTTTGAGGCTCATAGAATTGGATTGCCCTGATCCAATATTTTTGAAACTTGGGGGTCTTTTGAGGAGAGGCACCAGATGCTATGTGGAAAATTTGGTGTCTCTACCTCAAAAAACAGCCTCCCAGTACCCAGATACCCATGGATCAATTCTCCATTATACTCTATGAGAAGTGGTCTCCATAGGGTGTAATGGAGTGCTCAGCAGACATTTCCCCACCTCCACTGATAGCTCTGAAGTGAGAGGAGAGCTTCCAACCCAGGGGATCCCCTTCCCACAATTGGGGATTGGCAACCCTGCATTATGGGTTGAAACTAGGGCTGTCAGCTCCAGGTTATGAAATACCAGATGGTTGAAGTCTGGAGAGGGTGGAGGTGATGCAGAATAAGTTACATTGAAATAACTGGGCCAGCTTCTGAGTTAGCATGTGCATACTCAAAAACATAATCTTACCACTTCAATTTTACATGTCGGCCCACGTGCTTTGTATCACTTCATTTCCTCCCTGAATCAATTGGATGTTAAGCAACCCATTCTCTTCCTCTTCTGTGGTTTACAGAGCAGTCCATGTATTGCATCTATTACCAGGGTGTAGGAAAACTGCATCCTTCACACCCCTTTACTGAAAAACACAGGCATACTATACAAACCCCATTGTACTTAAAAGAAATGCAAAATTTCCAAAGAAAGACAGAACACGTGGACATGCACAGACCAAGATAGTAGTAGTACAGCTACTGCCGTCTGGAATGTAACAGAGTTCAGAGGCCTGAATTTGTACCACTACAAATAGCAAGTGGGGGAAATCAGAGTTTTGAATATTCTCTGGTAAAGAACTCCTTGCACATTAAAAATATCCCTGTCAGCTTTCTTCATACAAGGCGGCTTATTTTAAGCAACAGAGTATTAAAAATGTGACCCCCCCCCCGCATCAGCCCATTCCACTGCTTTAAGACACAGTTGACTTTTATAAGCAGTATTTCCTCTTATCAGGATGTTAACAGAAAATCACACGCAGGAATACTGTATGGATACGAAGGCAGAAATGTGAAGGGATGGGAAACATTCAACTACTTGTATATGTACTGCAGTCACAACAGATCTTAGAATAGCAGCAGCATAGAGTGAGTTGTCAAACTTGCTGCTTCTGTTTAAGCAACCAGTCTGGGTTTTGTGAGCACCTGCATAGTATACTAACTGAAAGCCACATGGATGCCACTCAGTTCCATAACAAAAGTATGTCAGTTCCATTCCACCACCTGAAAGCCTCCTGCTTTTTCAGAAGACTCCACCCATTCCCCTTTCCTGCCCCTTCTCTTCAGAACTTCCACTCAGGGAACGGGGCCATGGCTCAGTGGAAGAGCCTCTGCTTTGCACGCACATTCTAGATCCAATCTCCAACATTGTCCAGTTAAAAGGACCAGCCGGTAGGTGATGTGGGAGACCTCTACCTGAGACCCTGGATAGCTGCTGCCAGTCAGAGTAGACAATACTGACCTGGAAACACAAAGGGTCTGAATCAGTAGGCCACTGCAGGTGCATTCACACAGAACCGCTGCCTGCTGCTTCCTCTCTCCTTCAAGCTCGGCTCAAAACTTCCTTTTTAAAATTTCAATCCTCAACTGAAGCCAATCTTAACACTGCAATCCTGAACAGAGTTTCAGCCTTCTAAACCAATTCAAGTCAACATGCTGAGAAAGATGCAATTCTGCTCAGGAATGCACTTTGAAGTATGTGTTTGTTCACATTTGTTGCTCTTCTCTCCTATTTGCCAAAACTTATACTGCAAGGCTGCTAAACCAAGCATCTTTTTCAGTGTTATGTTACTTTGGGTGACGCATTTTTTAAAAACCCTGCTTTCATAGCATGGAAAGTGGGGCTTCCAAAGTCAATTTTAGAAGCAATAAAATAGAGTCTGTGTCCCAACCACAACCTGAGCTACAAGGAAGACCAGAGAGTAAGGATGTTAATTTCTGCTGAATGGGATCTTAAGTTCTTCCATCAAAACCAACTAGCTAAGAGGGAACCAGGGAATTCTGAATTCCCAAGAATTTTCACAGAACAGTGTAACAAAGTTTGAACAACTATTAAAGGATACCTGCAAACCCTCTAGATCATTACATAAAACTAACTTAACTAGTCTATAGTTCCCAAGTAAGATCTATAGTTTTGGCCTTATATTACATCAGGAAAAATTCATTTTGCTAGACAATTTGACTGCACTACATACGTTAGACCAGGCTTCACCTACCAAGTAAGCTCTCTGAGAGGGATTATGACTCAATGGAAGACCATCTTCTCAGCATACAGAAAGTCCCACATTCAATCCCCATTTTGAAGGATGAGGTGGTAGGTGATATGAAGCCCTCAGTCTGAGACCCTATAAAGCAGGGGTGTCAAACATGCAGTTGGGGGGGGGCCGAATCAGGCCCCCAGAGGGCTATCAGGCTCCCGAGCAACTGGCTGTCATCTGCTCCCTTCTCCCTCTCTTGCTTCCTTCTGCATCACAGCTTGCTTTGCAAGGCTTGCTCACTTGCTTAGGAGCTAGAGCAAAACCTCTGTTTTCTCCATTGGCTGAGGCTCCCCCCACCAGTCCCCAGGGGAAGGAAAGAGCCAAAGCATCCTTTGCCCAGTTCCTTGGATTCCGTGGCAGAAATAAAAAGAGCATCATTAAGACCAATGAGGGCTAACATTTTAAGCATGTTTTAAGTTTAAAAAATATATATATTTGTGTTTGTCTGTGTTCTTTATAAAATTTATATCTCTGCTACTTAATTTAAATAGGTACACACGCGGCCTGGCCTGGCATTGCTCGGCCCGGCCCCTCAAGGTTTCACTTATGTCAGATCCAGCCCTCATAACAAATGACACCCCTGCTATAAAACCACTGTCACTCAGAGTGGTCAGAGCTGACATCAATGACCTGATTCCGTACAAGCAGCTTCATGTGTATGTTTATATCTGGTTAAAATGTTCTTGAAACAGCAGTGACTGGGTAAGGTTGTCACCAAAAGACAGCAGAGACAATGACCAGGTTTTGATTCACCAGGCTCACAAAAAACAGATGCATACACACACACAGAGACAAGTTGTGAATTTGGAATGTTCCTATTTATATACATATATATATATATTATCTGATGAGCAGCAAGCATATGAAGGTGTGCAAAAAAAGTCATGTCAGATTTTCACCGTTTTAATCCTAGGCAGAGTTGCAGCAAATTGTTTCCCTTTCCTCTGTTTACCAGTTGCAGAGGAATCTTCCAGTTCCCACCACCACTTAACCATCATTATAAAGTCTATTCCAATTTGAGGACTCAAATCACATTTTTCCTAATCAAGGGTTATTTCTCCATGAAAGCTGTATGGCGAGACTCAAGGTGGCTCACAATTTTCTCCTCAATTTCCACACTTTGGGTCAGTTCTTCATCAGACAGTGACAGCTGCGTCTCTGAATCCCTGGTTATCACCAGCACGGAGGTCCTTCGGGTGTCAAGCACATTTGCTATCACCACCTGGTGGCGGTACTTCTCCAAAGCCTGCTGAGCTTTGTCAACCAAAATCAAAGGATTGGTCTCCAGTTTGAAGGAAACGACGAAGGCTTTGGGAGCCCATTCCTTAACCAAAGGGGAGAGCATCTTTGGTACCATCTTCATTGTGATCTGCATTGAAAAGAAGAAAACCTACTGAGTGAAAATATTGCCAGGGTACACGAAGAGCCTAATGTATAAGAAGAAAACAGAAAGATAATCTAAGCAGATCCACAAAAGTTAAATGCCTTGAAAAAGATGTTAATTTGTCTGCCTTCCTACATTTATTCATTTAAAATATTTCTATTCATTCTTAGACTTAAGATAGCTATCAAACAGGCAACAAGATAAAAATAAATAATGCAGTATATTAATCAGCATAAAACCAGTATTCACAATAAAAACAGTACTACACACACACACCTCTTTGTAGTCACTGAAAAAAATACAACTTTTTGTAAGCTTTTGTCCACTGATGATAGGAAACCAGAGCTGAGCAGGGAAGTGTTTGTTTCTAAGTCAGCAATTAAAGGCTAGCCTCTCTCCACAGTGCTCTGAATGAAAAAAGAATGCAGTAACTCATTCTACTTAGCCATTTTTATACTTTGGATCTAAGCTAAAATGCAGCCATGGCCACTGCAGATTATTTTTGAGGAAGTCAGCCTTTACTACTCACCTGTAAAAAAAACAGGAAATTGCACAAACTATCTCAAAAGTTAGCTGAACAAACTAGGAGTCCAATAGCAACTTTTAAGACCAACAAAATTTCATTCAGAATGTAAGCTTTCGTATGCATGGAATGGGCTCCATACCAACATGGCTGCCCAGTTGGATCTATCAAAAGTTAGTTGTGAGTGTGACTACCCAACCCAGGCAAACTAAGACATCTGGCAACACCTTTAAGTCTTTTAGATTGCTTTATAGGGACTAGCAACCACACTCAAAGCCCAATCTTACCTCATGACCAACCTCTAAGACATCTGGGGCCAAGCCTAACAAAGCATCTGCCCCAGATCAAAGAAAAATAATGCTATGGCATGGGATAAATTGTTTCTCCCTCTTTGGCTTCCTCATCTCTCCTCCACCAATCCTTTTTCATCCATGCCGCAGCCTGTATGAGATTCTACTAATCAGACACATTGCTCCTCCCAAAGCATCTATAGCATTTCCACGATTACCAGAACTACATAGCAGGTAGGTGCTGGATCATACCAACAGCTCCAATTCCAGGCATGTGTGGGGCAAAATAAATCTGCTCAATGGACAAGGCTTAAGAAAGCTAGCAGTCATGCTGTCAGGGGCAATTCAACACTTGTGTAAAGGGACAAGCTCGAGATAGACTCCTGGTGTCTAATACCTATTACAGGCATTCACATAGACCAGTATTGTTCCTGGGTGAAGCTGCAAAGGGTTACCTGGAGGGGTCCATCTGTAGACTGGATCTTGTGTTCTGGCATCTCTGAAGCAGGGATGTAGAAGTCCGACACGGCGGCCGCCAAGTAGAACATGGCACTGGAACCTAGTGGGGGTTGAGAAAATGAATGGTCTCTATGGAAGAAGTTGGTTGGAGAATACAATGCCTGAACAAACACAGTCCCAGAAACTCATGAAAAGACTCAAATTTATTTTACTTTAGACCACCTTCTCCATGGCTGAAATCATGTTCACTTGGTTTAAAGAGCAAACCAAATGGGGCTTTATTTGCATTTCAATAGTGTATGGGCACATGAGACTTTGGACACAATGCAACAAAATATTGGTGGAAAATATCATTAAGGCATAGCTAACTTATGGCAACCCCATAGAGTTTTCAAGGCAAAACATTCAGAGGTGGTTTGCCTGCCTCTGTGTCATAACCCTGGTATTCCTTGAAGGTCTCCTATCCATTTACTAGCCAGGACTAACCCTGCTTAGCTTCTGGGACCTAATGGAACTGGTCTAGCCTGGGCTATCCAGGTCAGGGGAATGCAACATATACTGTAGCTTATTTACACCACAAGCCTTTATCTACTCAGAGGTCCTACCATGAGGCTTATTCATATGTTAGATTTCAGTCACAATCTATTAAGGCCGCATGCCCCAGCTCAGTAGAGCCTTTGCTTTGCATGCCAACGGTCCAATCCCAGCATCTCCATTAAAAGCGGGGGAGAGGTCAGGTTCAAGGTGACAACAAAGATGTCTAATGTGAGACTCAATACCAGTCAGAGCACACTGTGTTCTCAGTATAATGCAGTTTTACGTGTGTACACATCTGATGTAAGAGTCAAGAAAGTTAGACAAGCAAGGTGGAGACCTGTTCAAACTGCTACCTCACCAGCAATGTTCCCTCTAAGCTGTGGAGTCGTTAGCAAAAATTCTACATTGTAAACTACTGCACAGAAGCCCTGTGGCGCAGAATGGTAAAGCTGCAGTACTGCAGTCTGAACTCTCTGCTCATGACCTGAGTTCGATCCCCGGAGGAAGCTGGTTTCAGGTAGCCGGCTCAGGTTGACTCAGCCTTCCATCCTTCCAAGATCGGTAAAATGAGTACCCAGCTTGCTGGGGGGGGGGGTGTAAAAGACTGGCGAAGGCAACAACAAACCACCCCATAAAAAGTCTGCTGTGAAAATGTTGTGAAAGCAACATCACCCCTGAGTTGGAAACAACTGGTGCTTGCACAGGGGTCTACCTTTACCTTTTTTAAGCTACTGCATAAATTAGTTTGCTCTAGGGCCACTTTTCTTGAGCTGAGACAAAAATGTGTGAGCTGGAGGCTAAAAAAATGTGAACTAGCTCACACACTAACTCAGCTTAGAGGGAACACTACTCACCAGCTGTCAGTCTTACATGGTCTTAACCCACCTTGTGGATAAAACTAAAGGGAAGATCCTGAGAGAATTAGAGGGGAGCTAGGATCTAAAAATCCAACCCCATGCCACAGAGTGGCAAAGCTGCAGTACTGCAGTCCAAACTCTCTGCTCACAACCTGAGTTCAATCCCGGCAGAAGCTGGGTTCAGGTAGCTGGCTCAAGGTTGACTGAGCCTTTCATCCTTCCGAGGTTGGTAAAATGAGTACCCGGCTTGCTGGGGGGCAAAGCATAGATGACTGGGGAAGGCAACGGCAAACCACCCTGTAAAAAGTCTGCCGTAAAAACATTGTGATGCGACATCACCCCAGAGTAGGAAACGACTGGTGCTTGCACAGGGAACTACCTTTACCTTTAGGATCTAAAATGGAATGTATGGGCACTTCAAGGCACCCACAGAAGCAACAGTGGTTAACTTTTTCAGTAAGCATGCTTAGAACTGGGATGCATTCCTAAGGGCGCGTCAGTTGAGCCAGACTAGCTGCCAGGAAGAAAATGACCAGGACGCAGGCCTTGAGCTTCCCGGTGCGTCCTTACCCAGCGGGGCGAGAGCCCGGGCAGCCGCCCGCAGCAGCCCCAGATATTCTCCCAGGCCGGTGAACTCGACTGGCAAGAGCGCGCCCTCGTCCTTGGCGCGCCGATAGGCCTGAAGCGCGGGCACAAGTCCCGGGAACGCGTCAAGGTCGGCGGTGACGCGCGGAGCGGGCCCGTCTTCCACGCGCAGGGCGTCGAGCAGCGACGGGCCGTGGGAAGGCAGGGCGCGCGCCCAGGGGAAGATGGAGCGCGCGCGGTGCAGAAAGCACACGCCATAGCCGGCCTCCACCAGCCGCTCGGCCGACGCCGCCCCGCGGCGCCCGCTGCTGAAGTTCTCCAGGAAGCGGACGGCGCGCGCCTCCAGCGGCACCTGCGTCCCGCCGGACGTCACCAGCGCCACGCGTTTCCCCCGCGCCCGCTGCGCCTCCGCCCAGGCCCGCACGCGCCGCTCGACTGCGGTCTCAGCGTCTGTCTGAGGCGGCAGCTCCGCCATGCCGGATCGCACCCCACGCTTCAGTCGCCACTACTTCCGGTTCCGCGATAGGCGTCCCGGAAGTCCCGCCTCGCTCCGACATTGCGGCCTATCCCTGTGCGTTGTTTGAGGGGGTAGAGGAGGTTACCGATGCTTAGCACAGGGGTGGCCAAACTGTGACTCTTTCACACGTTGTGTGGCTCTTGAAGCCGCCTCGGCCCTGTTGACCAGCCTGGAGAAGGCGTCACTTCTCCAGGTCAAGCCAGCTAGCAGCTTGAAAGAGGCATTTAAAATTAAAGTTGCTTTCTTTCCACCTCTCTCTCCCTCTCCCTTCCATCTGTTTGCTTGCTCGCTTCCTGTTTTGTGGCTCTCAAACATCTGACGTTCATGTCATTCAACTTTAAAACATCCGACATTTATTCTATGTGGTTCTAATGCGGGGATGTCAAACTCATTTGTTATCAGGGCCAGATCTGACATAAATGAGAACTTGTTGGGTCAGGCCATGTGTGTACCTATTTAAGATTAGGTAGCAGAGATATAGATTTGATATAGAACACAGACAAACAGATATATATATTTTTAAAACTTTTCGTTGTTCAGTCGCACAGTCGAGTCCCGACTCTTTGCCACCCCATGGACAGCCTGGAGAAGGCCAGGCCTCCTGTCTTCCACCATCCTCCGAAGTCTGTTCAAATTCGTGTTTGTTACATCAGTAACGCTGTCCAGCCATCTTATCGTTTGCTTTTAAAAACTTAAAACATTAGCACTAATTGGTCTTAAAGATGCTTGCTTTGGATTTCTCCCATGGGATCCCGGGAACTGGGCAAAGGAACCCCTGGCCCTTTCCTTCCCCAGGGTACCAGGAGAGGGAGGAGCCTCAGCCAAAAGAAGGAAGAGAAGCTTGGCTTAGTAGCTCCTGCTGTGCGACTGAGAGAGCCTGGCAAAGCAAGTCCTTCTCCCTTCCTCCCCCAGGGAGGAGCCTCAGACCATGGAGAAAATTGAGGTTTTGCTCTGTAGCTCCTGTGCAGCTTTGCAAAGCAAGCTGTGATGCAGACGGAAGCAAGAGAGAGGGAGAAGGAAGCAGATGACAGTCAGTTGCTCAGGGGCCTGATAGGAGCCCTCCCGGGCCTAATTCGGCCCCCGAACTGTACGTTTGACACTCCTGCTCTAGCGTTAAACAAATATGACCACCCTTGCCCTAGCATTTGTAGGTTCTCTCCCCCTTCCCACCGCTTCAAAGAGCACATGAAGAGTTTCACCACAGAGATGACGAGGCCTAGAGCGACACCTCACTGCCAACAGCGGCCTTGCGTTTTTACAGGAAGCACTCTCCTGCCCCGCCCGATTCACCGGAACTCTAGCTCTCTCCGCTGTCCAAGCAACCGCGTTCTTAGCAACCGGGGGAACGCGAGATGCAGACGGAGCAGGTGGTGCCCTTGGCGCTGCCTCGCGGCCGGAAGGTCTTTTGCGAGTTGTGCCGAGCGCCGGCCACGGTGCGTTGCGGGGGCTGCCTCGTCACTTTCTACTGGTGCGTAAGAGTTAGCGTTGCCAACCTCTAGGCCGGGCCTGGAGGTTTCCCGGAATTACGGCCGACGTCCAGGCTACAGAGATCAGGTCCCCTGGAGAGAAGGGGCTCCATGGCCTCGCATCCCCATTGAACTCTGTCTTCTCCCAAAAGTCCACGCTCGTCCCCATTGAACTCTGTCTCCTCCCAAAAGTCCACGCTCGTCCCCATTGAACTCTGTCTCCTCTCATCCCCATTGAACTCTGTCTCCTCCCAAAAATCCACCCTCGTACCACAGGCATAGCTTGGGCTGGTGAAGCTCTTCTCACCACAGAGAGGGAGAGGCAGACACAAGTCCGCAGCCCCCATCACACCATCCAGAATGCCAGGTACCAGCTTCGGGCAGCAGTCTTTTGTCCCCTTTCTCAGCCCCACTGAACCCTTGTTTAAGGAAACGACTAAACTTTGGGGCTGTACACTTTCCAGGGTGTAAACCCCACAGTGCAAAACTGGCCATTTCTTTTCAAGCCCCTATCTGTAATTGGGATGGGTGGATTGGTACTGACCTACCTTGCAAGGCTGTTGTAGTTTCTTGAAAGTGGTCTACAAATGCTATTTATTATGATTATTAGTGTGACCTGAATAAGTGGCTTTTTAAACTTTTTATTTTTCAAATTGTATTAACAAACAATACGATATTAATGTAATTCTGTTGCAGTTCTAAACAATGAACATTGGTATATATCTATAAAAGATGAGAGATGTTTGGAAAAAAAAGAATCCAATCCATGTACAGAGAACATATTAAAGTCCTGACATCTAAACAAACTGCTAGCAAAATTTGGGGGGCAATGCCAAGAAAGAGTAGACAGCTGGAATTGAGACTCGCAGATGTTTTCCTTGGGCTACAAATTCTAAACAGGGAAACCAAAGTTAAGAATTGCAGGTTTGTAAAATGGATTGTCTGTGGACTGAAGCTGGTCTGAAATTTTTCCGTAATAAAAAAGTCCCAGTACTTTTTGTACCAGTGCATGAGTGAAGGTATCTCAACAACACCACACATCTACTGCACATGCTCAGAGGATTTGTTAACTTTCTGTATACTTTTCCAAGTTTGTTTTGTAACTCAGTCATCTGATCTACCATATTTATTTGAAAGGAAGACAGCATGGAATAGAAGACATCCCCCCAAGTTATACAGAAAAAGTTGTTTATTACCAGACATAACTAACTTGTATGCAAATTTAAGACAATTCCTCTTTTTCTAATAAAAAGTTTCCTGGATAAGATGTTGCACAGTTTCCCACTGTAGTATGTGCAGTAAGTGGATTTAAGAAGGTTCCTCAAACAAAGACCCTTGGGTCGAATGTCCAGTTGTTTGCATTTAGAAAGGAAGGTGATGTCTGTATCTGTGCAGGTTTCCTCATGAGATTTCCTCTCCATTTGGCTGAATGTGGTGCTTTCCATGGTCATAGATCCAGAGGAGTTAGCCATGTTAGTCTGTTGCTGCAAAATAGTTAGTAGCACCTTTAAGACTAACAAATTTTATTGTAGCATAACTTTCAAGAAACATAGCTTTCTTTGTCAAATGTATGGCCTTTTTCTAATGGCATACTTTGAAAAATATCTCATCTTGCATGTCAGCAAATAGTAAACTGGCTGGCCCCTGTAAAGATCTAGTTATTTTATTTATAGCCTGTTTTTCTCATTGAAACTCAAGGTGGATTACACTGTCTCAGACAATCCAATCCAACAATGTGAGACATCTAACATCAATTCAATAGCATCTAAAAACCCTGCAGTCCAGTAGCATAGAACATAGATAAGGAATGCAACAGGATTACAGATGAGAAACAGTGCAAAAAAAACCTCAGATACAATATCTTAAACAATTCCAAAAATGGAATTACAAAAACAAAAAGTAGGTAAACGTAGGATAATACAAACAATAAACAGACAACATATACCTCAATCCTGATGAGTAAAGGGCTCCCTGTGAACAAGGGTTGGAGGTCTCTACCTAGGGGACTTCTCAGATATGCAGAAAAATATAGTTTTATAAAATAGCTAAAAAAACCTGGATTGAACACACCTGAAATTGTCTTATATTGAATCAGACCTTTGATCCATCAAGGTCAGTGTTTTCTACTCCGGCTAGCAGTGACTCTCCAGGGTCTCAAGTGGAGGTCTTTCACATCACCTCCTACCTGGTCCTTTTAGATGGAGATGTCAAGGACTGATTGTTTGATGAGGACTGATTGTACTTTAACTATTTTTAAAGTTGCTGTGAGTTACTTTGGGCAGTACAGAAGTCAGTCAGTAATTTTTTTTTTAAGCCATTTTTTAAAAGTGAGATCCAATGGGGGCCTCCTACAAATCATAGGCTTGAAGACAGCAGCCTAGTTGGCAGGGCAGTCTGTGCTTGAACCTACCAAGAAGAAAAACAGTTATGTGCTAGCCTGTCTCCCCTTCCAGCCAGAATAGCTGTAGCTCGGTCTCTCTCCTGTTCCCTCATTAATCTTACAGGAAACCTCTTTGCTTCCGAGAGCAAGTCCTAACACAAGTTGTTTCTATAATCAAGAGGGTGGGTGAGAATTAATCTATGCCTTACAGTTCTTACTGCTAATAACCACTTCCACCCCCCTCGCAGCGAACCAGAGCATCAAAATGCTGACTGGGTCAGCGTTCATGAGAAGATATGCCAGCTGCTCATTCCATTGCGTACTGCGTTGCCCTTTTATGATTCTGAGAAAAAGAGGCAGCATGGGCGAGAACAGAAGATCAGCAGAGAGGTCAGTCACCGAATAAAGACGGGGGAAAATTAGAATCTAACCTGGCTGAGTAGATATGTTTTACATGCAGAAACTGGTATTTGGGAGCTTTTTAATGCTCTGATTTTTTTTTAAAAGTGATTTTATTTGCGGTCATAATCCACAGAAGCTTCTGGGGGAAAGGTTGAGTGCTCTATTGGGCCAGCTTTTTTTATGCATACTTTTGAGTCACTGCCAAGTAATTGTGTGTCAGCTGGCCACCGTGAAATCAGCACCAAAGGAAAGGTTGAGAGCTCCATACTGGGACACTGAATTTTCCTTGAGATTATTTTATGGAGGCAGGGGAGATTACAGCTGTCTAAATAAGGGGAAACAAAGGACTTGCTGTGCTTATGCATATCCCCTCTCCTACTGGAGAATAAGAGGGTCTCGGTCAGCTTCTTGCCTGAGACGGACCATTTCTATCTTTTGCGCTGGCATTTTCTTTCCCAGCCAGAGGAAAAGGTGGCAAGTAGCCATGAAAAAGAGTGTATTTTGCAGCCCCGAGATAAGCAGGAGTACTGTGGCATCACCATGACCTGGATGACCCAGACCAGCTTGATCTCGTCCAATCCCAGAAGCTAAGCAGTGTCGCCCCTGGTTAGCACGTGGACGGAAGACCAGACCACCAAGGAAGTCCAGGGTTGCTACGCAGAGGCAGGCAATGGCAAACCACCTTTGTTCATCTGTTGCCTGGCAAATTTTTTCACACTAACCAGTTTATATATGTGATAGTTAAAATTTGGCACCCAGCTCTGACGGGGGGATACAAGTGGGATTGTGGGGGGTTATGATGGATAGTCAGGAAAGGCACAGATCAGCCATCCTCTGAATACTAGAGCCTCTCGCTAGTGTTGTCATTCAACTGTAAAGGCTAAAAACATACCTTTTAAAAGTCACAGAGAGATCAGAAATGCTATGGAATCCAGATTCTGCATCTTGAACCAAAAGATATGTGGAACTCTTAGTGTGTGCAGACTGGGCAGCCAAGAGGCACTGAGTGCCAGTTTGAGTCATCAGAAATCACCCAAAATGTGGGATGGGGGAGAGACATTATACAGCTGGTCAGTAATGATTCAACATCAGCCACTTCTGCCTTTGTGCTCTCCCAGAAGTTCCTAGCCGAACTGACTCACAACGTGGCCCAGAAATTTCTGTTTGAAGGCAAGCATGAAGATGCCATCCCGGCAGCGCTGCATTCTCTGAAATTCACCATTAGCGTGTATGGCTTGAATTCCAGTGAAGTGGTACCAGCTTATCTCATGTTAGCAGAGGCAAGCCTGGGTGAGTTTGGCTGAAACTGCATCTGCACTGTTTCGTTTTCCAGTTAGGCCAAGTAATCTCCAAAGTAGGGAGCCAGCATAGTACAGAAGAAGAAGATATTGGATTTATATCCTGTCCTTCACTCTCTGAGACTCTCAGAGCAGCTCACAATCTCCTTTACCTTCCTTCCCCACAACAGACACCCTGTGAGGTAGGTGGGGCTGAGAGAACTCTCACAGAAGCTGCCATTTCAAGGACAGCTCTGCCAGAGCTTTGGCTGGCCCAAGGCCATTCCAGCAGCTGCAAGTGGAGGAGTGGGGAATCAAACCTGGTTCTCCCAGATAAGAGTCCATGCACTTGGTGTAGTCCTTAAGAGTGGCAGACTCTTCAATTCCATCCTCCTCCACATGGGTCAGTCACAGCTCTCAGAGCTTTCTCAACCCCACCCCCCCAAATAAATCTAGCTCGCCAACTAAAAGAGTTAGAACTTAAGGCTGCCATATAATATTCAGATCTCCTGACCATACTATACACAATGCCATACAATAATTATTATCCCTGAAGTGCTGAGATCTGTAAGCGTGTATTTAGTGAACCAGCTAAACAATCATCTGGGGCTCGTCAGTCTGTTAAAAACCCAGCTAGTGCTGGTGTGGTACAGGGATGCAGGAATGAGGCAGGGTACCTTTAAGGGGACTCCGGGTCAGTTCTGCTGAAAGCCCTAGAGTCAGTTGAGGTCAAAGTGCAAGCTCTACATCAATGGCTGCATCCCAATACTGAGAAGGAACTGTACTGTGTTTTAGGCTTAATTGGGTATTATAGCCTCTTCCCCCACTTACTTCCCCTCTCCCTGCTAGTAAGTGCTCTAACCTGCTCATTGTCTTGGAATGCCAGAGGTCGGGGGTCAGAGTTTTTGTTTGAAAGATAGGGTATAAAGCCCTTGACACCCAGCTGCTTACCCTCTGTTTGTTTTGTTCCCACCAGGCCTCGGACATCTCTCCCAAGCAGAGGAGTACCTCTCCCAGGCGCAGTGGAGCGTCCTCAAGACTCCTCAGTGCAGCCCCACCATTCAGTCCAAGTTGCATCGTAACCTGGGGCTCCTCTACGCTGCCAAAGGGAACTTTGAGGAGTCTTTGTACCATCTGGCGAATGACGTAAGACATCCCTGCCCAATTAAAGATTGCCATTACCAGACCCACCCGTCTACCCCTTAACACGTGACGGGACTGTCTCCCATCTTGTGGACTCACTGCTCCAAGTGGCTGTTCCCACCCCATTGTCAGCAACCCAGGTTTCTCATGGCAACAGACACACATTGCGCTGAGCTCTGTAACAGCTGCAAGCAGTGACCAGAGTTATGGGGGTGGAGTGGAAGAGGCTGAGATGCGTGACCCGCAACCATATGGATCTGCTAGATAGAACCCAATGCGCAGGGGCAGCAAACGGTTGGAGCTTTCTGCTTGTAACACAACAGCTCTAGCACCATCATAGTGATTTCTTTACACAGACTTTGTCTGATCAAAGAGTTCTGAGTGGTTCATGACACTAAGTGCTTCTGCGCCAACAGTCTGGCCCAATAAACCAAGGATACCCAATCTTTTTAAGCCTCTGGGCGCTGCTGGGATTTTGAGAAAGGTTAGTGGGTGTTGCCACAAAATGTCTGACATGGAGTGAAGGGAGAAATCAGAAAATGGCTACCATGAAGAGGCATAGCCAAAGACTGGAGATTCCACAGAATAGTGGGAGATCCGAAACCAAGCATCCTCATATATTGATAGCAACTATTTCTGCATGGATACTCGCTTTAGACATAAAGGGGATATCTTTTGGGTTCTTCCAATGTACCTTTTCCATGGAATTAGAGGAAAGCTGAGGCTGACTCTTTGGGAGATGCTTTTTAATGTCAGTTTTGCAAGAAAAGGAAGTGTTTGTGCCAAGTAGGGCCAATGGCCAAGGTTGTCAAGCCTAGAGACACTGGGAAATCTGTGCCTGTGACCAAGTTGGGGGTGCACAGCAGTGACACAGCTGCCTGGGATGAGCTCAGTATATTGGCGGTCAGCTGGGAAGGAGCATCTTGAAACTTCCCTTTTCTTTGTTCCATTTTAGATCCTTTTTACTTTATCCCCAGCACTTTAAGAAGTGGGTCCCAGGAAATGTGTCAACAGGTGCCCTGGCACCTCTGGATGCCACACTGGGGATCATCACAATAAACACAACTAACTTTCTCTGTTCTGTACGTCAGTTTGATTTTAGCACACAAGCAGCTCTACTGTTGTCCTACAGTCTTTCTCTTGATCGGATTTCAGATTTTCCACGCTAGTTGTGCCTTTGGAACAAATGATGTTTCCGTCTCAGGAGGGTATTTCCACATGGCCAATGTTTTCTTCTGTCAGAACAGACTGGATGTAGCCGACTCACTGTACACCGAGGTCAGTAGACCACAAAGCGACTCTGCAGGGGTGGGGTTGACAGGTAGTCTGTGAGTCTGCACTGAAGCAGGGTTACTTTTACGGATCTAAAATAACCCAAGAGTCTTGCATCCCTTTGAATATGAAGATACTATATTGAAGCTGTATCTTTTCTGAACCAGCAGATTTGTATATCTGATTAATTTAATTTAATTTTTCTATTTATATCCTGCCCTATCCCGCAAGCGAGCTCTGGGTGGCTTACAACATTAAAAACCTTACAGAAACATTAAACAAACCACATCCAGACTAGATAATATAATTACAGAATTAACAGAAACCATGATCCACATCATTGGCAACAAGTCATAAACCACATATAGGCTGGTGGTATTCAGCATAACATAAACACCTAGATGGTAAGGTGCTGTGGGAAGCGATGACTTCAGAGAACACCCGCTGGATCAATCAAACGCCTGGCGGAAGGATTGTGTCTTACAGGCCCTGAGAAACTTAGATAAGTCCCGTGGACTTCAGTCCACAGAAGCTTCTGCAGCAATAAAATACCTTAGTATTTAAGGTGTCACAAAGCTCATTTCTAGTTCTAAATCCCCTTTGCCATTTGTCACCACGTAACATGGAGTATAAGATCCCCGTGGCGTAGAGTGGTAAATCTACAGTCCTAAACTCTGCTCACAACCTGAGTTCAATCCTGGTGGAAGCTGGGTTCAGATATCCGGCTCAAGGCTGACCCATCCCTCTGAGGTCAGTAAAATGAGTACCCAGCTTGCTGGGGGGGAAGTGTAGATGACTGGGGAAGGCAATGGCAAACCACCCCATAAAAAGTCTTCCGTAAAAACATCATGATGCGACGTCACCCCAGAATCGAAAATGACTGGTGCTTGCACAGGGGACTACCTTTACCTTTTTAACATGGAGTCATGCACACTCAAAACATGACACCATCACCCACCTCACCGCTCCCATCCAGCATCCATCCAATTGTATAGCGTTGTGCATTTCCATTGGTACACATTGCTGGGAAGAAGAGGAGATGTGGCCATGGATAGGGAGGATGAAGAGAAAAGGGAAGTAGTGCTTTGATGTGTCCAAGAAGGCCTAGGAGACAGTGAGGTGGAAGGAGAGAGCCGAGTCTCTTAAGTATAAGGGGTCAGCCTCACTGAGATGGAGATCAGGGCAGACAAAGGTGATCTGTCCTTTGATATATCCATGGTAGAGAATGGCCTCTGACCCTAACCGCGGTCCTTCATAGATAAGTTCATGGGGTGGGGGAATAATATGTGGCTTGTGCCTTCATAAATGGGAGCACAACTTTTTTTTTGCAGAGGGATGGCCATTTTGTATCTTGCTCTGCCCTCAGAACTGCATTTGAGGATGTATGTCATACGTGAGAATGTGGACTTAAAAAATAGGTGTGATAGTGCTTTGGGGGCAGGGTGTGTTTCTTTTGCCCATAACTTGGAGTTGTGTGCTTTTGGCTTAGGAACTCCCCCCACCTCGCCCTTAAGAATGAACCATTAGCTGCCCCTCGGGCCACAATGTGAACAGCTGCTGGGATTTGGGGTTGTGGGTTGTTGCTTGCCAGTATATCACTTGGACAGGTGTCGAGAAGGACTCACCTGCACATACACCTTGTTGATTTCGCAGAATGGTCTTCAGCAAATCCAGTTGCTGACCAAGCCTGATCTATAAATAAAGCTGCAAAGACTTTCCCTCCCCCAGTTGCTTGTCGCTGGATTCTTCGCCTTTCTGCAGAATGAGCCAGTGTGCCTATAATTACTTCGGCTGCACAATTTTTAATGCCACTGGCTGCAAGGAGAGCAGGTATTGGACAAACCTCAGGCTTTCTGTCCCCTGGTAAACAGAAGCCTTGATCTGGCAGACTGATGGGCTATCTATCCACATGGATTTTCTAGTTTACTTTTTGAGCTCATAAGAGGGGGGGGAAACCTAGTTATTTCCGAAAAAGAGGTACTAAGGTGCTGGATTTTTATGCCCAGTTGTATTTGCTGAGTTTGCATAGTGAGATTGTGGAATGCCACACTTGAGTATGTGTACTTTAGAAGAAACCCAAAGGGGGAGCTCCTGTTGAACCAAAGTGCCTTCTGTGTACAAAGCAAGATATTTTTATAGCCCCACTTTTCTCTATCCTGGTGGTGGAAAGTGCAGTCAAGGCACAGTTGACTTACGGTGATTCCATGGGGCTTTGAAGGCAAGAGACGTTCAGAAGGGGATTGCCATTGCTTGCCTCTGCGTCACAGCCCTGGTATTCCTTGGAGGTCTTCCATCAGAATACCAGCCAGGGCTGACCCTTCTTAGCTTCCAAGGTTTGACAAGATCAGTCTAGCCTGGGCTGTCCATGTTCAGGGCTTTCTCTACCCGCAAGGTGTCTCAGAGTGGTTTACAATCTCCTTCCTTTCCTCTCCCCACATCAGACACCTTGTGAGGCAGGTGGGGCTGAGAGAGTTCGGAGAGAAAACTGTGACGAGCCCAAGGTCACCTGGCAGGCTTCACGGGGAGGGGTGAGGAATCAAACCTGGTCCTCCACAATTAGAGCCTTGCTGCTCTTTAACCACTACACCACCGCCTCGTTTGTGTCTTTTTAGTTCACTGAGCCTTTTGTTCTCTTGCCATGAGGTTACTGAAATTTGGTACAATCACTTCATCCGCTTGGTCGATCACCAGTTCCAGTCGCTCTTGAGTCCAGCTGAGATCAACGTGTTGCCTGAGGAGGAGACCACTGGAGACCTTCTTGGTAAGTGCATTAATTGGGGAAGTGGGGGAGAGCCAGCATGGTGTGGTAGCAACGAATCATAGAGTTAGAAAGGACCTCTGGGGTCTTCTAGTCCAACCCCTGCGCAATGCAGGAAATTCACAAATACCTCCCCCTCACACAACCCAGTGACCCCCGTTCCATGCCCTGAAGATGCCAAAAAACATGTCAGGCAAAGATCTAGGAAGCTCTGTTTTGTATCCTGGTCCCTGCCATAGCAGCTCACTGAATGACCTTGGGCCAATCACTCTCTGCCTCGCCTTCCTCCTAGGGTTGTTGCCGTGGGAATAAAATAGAGGCCAGGAGAACTACTATCAGTTGCTTTAGGACCCCACCAGCGAAAAAAAGTGAGCTGCAAATATCTGAATAAATAATAATTTTAATCTTTCCCAAGAGGTCAGCACTGGTTTTTATTAGGAGTCTAGCTACAGAGCTTAGCGTCAGTGTTTTGATTGACCCCACCCCAAAGGGCATTGGATTAATTAAACAGGCGCTTAAAAAATTGTTAATAATTTTTAATACAAGCATTCAGGAGACCTGTAGGTATCAAGCACAGTCTTGGAAGAGGCTTTCCTTCTGGGCTGAGAGAAAGGAGCATGCCTCTTCTAAGATGGTGCTGGCAGCAACACCTGTGGGCATCAGGGCTTTTCTTGTAGCAGGAACTCCTTTGCATATTAGGCCACATCCCACTGATGTAGCCAATCCTCTGGGAGCTTACAGTAGGCCCTGTACTAAGCGCCCTGTAAGTTCTTGGAGGATTGGCTACATCATGGGGGTGTGGCCTAATATGCAAAGGCGTTCCTGCTACAAAAAAAGCCCTGGTGGGCATAATCTAGAAAACAAATGCTTACTTTAGAATTTTCTTTTTAAAGCATGTGAAAACGTATACAGGTTCAGCCAGCCAGTTAACAAAACTAGTGCACAATCCGTTCAAGATTTCTTTAACTGACTGTGTTAAGCGATAATCACTCTGAAGCTTTATGAAATTAGACTGAGTAAGAAGTGGGTGGACCAAGCCATCTAGTGAGCTACAGGGCTGGTGGAGGATTCAGACTCGGGTCTTCCAGGTTTCCCACATGAGCTCTCTTCCTGTTGGCTGTGGACTCTTTGTCTCCACTGCAGATGAAAGCCAGCAAGCCGAAGCCACACAGATGCTGAACGCCATCTTGGAGATGCGAGAGCAGGCGTCCAAGCCGCAGCCGGCTAAAGTAGCCAAGGTGGCCTTCACTCTGGCCATGTTCCATTACTTGATCCTTGATATACCAAAGGCAAGTTGACCGCAGAGGTTTGTTGGGCTTCTCTACCAAAGGCTCATCTTAGCAGGGCACCAGTGCTCATGTTTAAATGCCGTTGGACTCTCCAGCTTCTGTCATGTTTGCCCACTAAGAGTCAGCTGTTTCACACGGCCAAATCCATTCATGCAGGATTTGTGTGTAAAGCTGGACAGTTCTGCAGGCAGCTTTCTAGCCACGTTGCTGGGAAACAGAGATTGACCTCTACTTATTAGCATGGGGTAGCACACGCAGCACAAAAACCAGGTGAAGGATTGTCTCATATTACAGTATGCAGAGGTTTCAGTTTTTTCCATAAGCTTTGATATGTGAGCAGCTCACAAAACTCACAGACTGGTAGGATGGAGTGGGGTGGGAAGGAATGATAGTAGAGCCCCGGACCACTACCAGACACCCCAAGGGCTGTTGGGTCAAATAATCTTCCTTGAGTCTCACCAAGAAAGAAGGCTATAAATAAAATAGAACAATAAAATAATTTGCCGACTAAATCCAAGCAAAATGAAAATGGCGAAGACTTCTGCGGGCGAGGGGATGCTGTTGCAGTCTTCCTGTTTGTGGGCTTCCTAGAGGCAGGTGCTTAGTGACTGTGTGAACAGAATGATGGCCTTGATGGGCCTTTGGCTTTTTTTGCGTTATGTTCTTAATGCCCTGACCTGGAGAGCTCAGGCTAGCTTTGTCTGCTCTTGGAAGCTAAGAAGGGTCAGCCTTGGTCATTATTTGGATGGGAGACCATCAAGGAACACCAGAGACGTGAAACAAAAGCAGGCAATGGCGAACCATCTCTGAACATCTCTTGCCTTAAGAAGCGATTGGATTTATAGCCTGCCCTTTACTATCCAAAGGGAGTCTCAGAGCCGCTTACAGTTTCCTTTCCCTCCCCCTCCCCGCATCAGACACCCTGTGAGGTTGGTGGAGCTGAGAGAGCTCTCCCAGAACTGCTCTTGAGCAGAACAGCTATGTGAAAACTTGTGACTGACTCAAGGTCACATCAGCAGATACGTGTGGAGGAGTGGGGGAATCAAACCCAGTTCTCCCAGATAAGAGTCCACGCTCTTAACCACTACACCAAACTGGCTAATAGCCATGTAGGGTCACCATGTCAATTGTGCCTTGATGGCAAAAAACTCAAATGTACTGCAGTACTGCAAGACTTTCTTGGCAACCACTGTCCTCCCTCCCCTTTTAAAAGCATCAATCCATTTCCAGATTTGCATTTTCAATATATGTCCAGTGGTGTAGTAGGTAATACATCAGTCTTGAACCAGGGAGACTTGAGGTCAAATCTTCTTTCAGACATGAAGTTCCCCTAGGTGATCTTGGACCAGTCTGTTTTTCAGCCTAGCCTGCCTCACAAGATCTAAGCATAGATGGATGAGTCTACCTCACAGGGTTGTTATGAGGATAAATGTGGAGGGAGGGAGGAAATAGTGTATGCTACCCTGACATTCTTGGAAGAAAGGGAAGGCTAAAAATAGTAAAAAAAAAAAAAAAGGTCTCCTGTTCATTTTTGTTAAAAGAAAGAAGGGAATCCTGACTAACCAAGTGCACACTATGTGAATAAATGAATTATAAGCCACAGGTCATTATAAGATGCCCATTAGCACATTGCTTTATTTTGATTTGTGCCTCACCTTTCCTGCATTCAGAGGCGTAAAAAAAAAAAGGCAAAGGTAGCTCCCTGTGCAAACACCAGTCATTTCCAACTCTGGGGTGATGTTGCATCACGACGTTTTCATAGCAGACTTTTTTACGGGGTGGTTTGCCATTGCCTTCTCCAGTCATCTACACTTTACCTCCAGCAAACTGGGTACTCATTTTACCGACCTCGGAAGGATGAAAGGCTGAGTCAACCTTGAGTCGGCTACCTGAACCAGCTTCTGCTGGGATCAAACGCAGGTCGTGAGCAGAGCTTAGGACTGCAGTACTGCAGCTTTACCACTCTGTGCCATAGTGCTGCTCAGAGGGTATGGGTTTAAAATAAAATGTGGTGGTTCTCCCCTCCCCCTGCTGCTGAAAAGGGCTGAAGTCACTCCGTTTTGCCTTCTCTCCTTCTCGCCTCCCTTTCTGGTGCCACTGCAGGCTCAAGAACTCCTGAAGAAGACTTTGCGCATCACAGTTATGTCATCAGTGGAGGGGATGGAAGACTACGTTCACCGTTTAGTTAAGCTGATCAAATCAAAGCCTTTCTTCGCCAAGTAGAAGCATTCTAGATGCCACCTCCCAACCCAGCGTTCAGGTAATGAGGATATTAGGGCTTGCAAGCGGCCAAGCTCTCCCAATAGTCATTCGGCTGGGTCTCCTTTAGATTTTAATTAAATGTACGCTTTTTATATTTTCATGGAACTGTCGTACCACTTGTCACTCAACAGCACTCATGGGTCAGGGTCAGCAGTCTGGCAGGCCTGGTGGGACTGGCAGCTGTGCAGGGGCCACTCCGTATAGCTTGTAATAATTCCCACCCCACAAGAAGGAGCGCATCATTGCACAAACACGTGCTTGTGGTGTAGCATGCGATCAGGGTTTAGAGTTCTGCAGCCAAATTCAATGCTAAGAAGAGCGAATTTCTGCAGCTTGGAAGGATTATCGAAATGGGGAAGATGCGTATGGGAACTGTTACTGGTCACATCCAGACTAGTCATTTTCTCCAGTCGTTTTTTTTAGGAGGTTATGATGGAAAATTCAAACGATGCAGTTGCCGGAACATTGCAGTCCAGTGTTTTCTCCATTGTCCACCCGATCTTTTTCAAATTAGGTTGGTGGTGATTAAAACAAAAAAATTGAAAGGAGTTGCAGCACTAACTTCTCTGGTGATGAGGAATAGCCAAGTACTATTGATGTTTCTGGAAGGAGAAATCGTCAGTAACACTGTTAGCATTCTATGGCAGCTCCTGGTCTCATTGTCATTGTTCAGTCTCCCGCAACACGGTCATTCCCCTCGTTATATTTTAAACCGCTGAGGTTGCAAAGAAAAGAAGAAGCAGGATTGGTGAATGTTAAATTTCAGGGCTAATTGCAGGGAGGTGGGGAACCATAACCTGGTTTCTTTTTGTTTTCAGTTCTGTCTAAAGTAAAATTGATAAGAGCGGGGTTTTTTTTAAAGAGCAAAAGGGAAGGGAAAACTAGGAAACAAGTAAATAATCACCAAAAGAACCTGAGCAGGGCAGAAGAGAGGAAGGAGCCCCTTCTGTCCAGATAGAAAAGGCCTGGAAGTTCCATATTAGATCCAGCTCTCCCCCTCTCCCCACAATAAAATATTGTGTTGGTAGTCCCCGGGCCAAAGGAGGCCTGCCTAAAATCCACCAGGGATCGGGCCTACTCAATAACGGCACCTTATTGGTGGAACCAGCTGCCGGAGGAGGTGCGGGCCCTGCGGGATCTAGGGCAATTCCGCAGGGCCTGTAAGACAGTCCTCTTCCGGCAGGCCTATGATATTAACTGACAATGTAAAATATCCTGGATGAAAAAATGTATCTATAGGCCACCGGTTTTTATTCTATCTTGTTTTTACTAAATTATGGTTTAATGGTATTTTAATTGTTTAAACTGAAATTGTTTTAATTACTGTGTTGTAAGCCGCCCTGAGACACCTAGGTGAGAAGGGCGGGGTATAAATCTTAATATAAATAAATAAATAAATAAATTTAATAGGCATTTAAGAACATCAACTCCTAGGGGAAGCTGATGGGGTCAGGAAGAGAAGACAGAAGATGGAGTCTAGAGAAAGTAGCAAGAAGTACATATGTGGAGAAAGGGTGTGGTGAGGATAAAAACAAGATCAATAAACAACTGAGTAAATTAAAGGGATGATTGCAATTATGTCTATGGCCAGGAAGAAATATTTCATTCCTGTTGTTCCAGGTGGGGCCTACTCTTGAGCAAATGTATGGTTAGGGGGTGCTCTTAGACTAGACAAAACAGCCAGCCTAGCTATGATCAGGATAGCAGGCAACCCTAAAATTGCCCTCTTGGATTCCAGATTAGAAGATCCAGCTTGATCCCCTCCCCTGCCACAAAGTTCCTACCAGATAAGAGAATCTCTCCCCCCCTCCCCCTCCCCAAAAAAGACTGCAATGAAAGCACAAGACACGGCCTCAGGCTCTCAAACACTCATGTCATTTATTCCGCTCATACAATCTGTACGTTTCTTTCCCCCCTCCCTCTCCTATTGGCACTTTAGAAAGAAGTTCAGGATAGCATCGCCTCAGACAGCAAAACTAGATTTTTGCATTTTTTTTTGGTTCTTCCTAAAACGCATAATGTCTTTTTGAGCATGGTCACATACCTGCTTTAAAAACAGACAAATAAATAAAAAAAAGTAGATTCTTAAATAGCTGTGACCATTTTTTTCCCGTTTTTTTTTTTTTGCAAACTTTCCAGGAGCGTCTAGGAAACACACTTGCTTAAGGAGCCGGGGGACCTTTTAAGGGCTTGGGGTGGTTATACTAAGAAAAAATAAACACATTCTAAAAATTCAGTGCAACAGGTGCAGCTACAGTGCAGGTACGTTATCTATACAAAACAAGGTCATTTTACAAGTACAGTTGCTACAGAAACTACATCTGTTTTCTTTATCATACAGTGTTGCATATAATTCAAGAATATTTACAGTAAGTTGCTTGTCCGTCAGAAACACACTATAATTTAGTGCACTATTAACACGGTGGAACAAAAAATATATATAATATAAATATTTTCCAAGTCTATACACAGTAAGCAGGAAATGTATGCAGCCGTTTTCACTGATTCTTTTCTTTTGGTTCAGTGAGTCCAGGGCGTGACAGGCTGGGGAAGAACATTTGCCGAGAACACCCCAGCCTAAACAGACACAATAGAACTGTGTCTTTACTTGACCTTTCTGTATGGTATGGGTGGGGGGGGGAACTTTGATATGTGAGGTTTGGGGCACATCATCTGTTTGAGCTCCTGCTTCAAGTTCAGAGAAGCTGTTCACACAGTGCATAATGAACTTACGGAATTCACTGCCACAAAACGTAGCGACAGCCGCAGGCTTGGGTGACTTTAAAAGGGGACTAGAGAAATTCACAGAGGAGAGGCATTATCTGTGACAACGAAACGGAATCAGCAGGCTCAGAAGCCGTCTGCCTCGATACCAGTTGCTAAAGGGGAGCGCTGTCGGTATTTGTGCTGTGCTCACAGCCTTTTCAAGAACACCTAGCTGGCCACTGTTGGAAATGGGATCCCAGCATGAACAAGCGCAGCAGTTTTGGAGGTGACTGCACCGAACAGCAGACTCAAAGCTCATGGGGTTTTTTGGATGGCAGACTTTCAGCAGGCACAGAGGGCTTCTATGCAACCTGGGCGCAAGCCACTGCGGATAAGAGGACCCTTAGGATCCTCCCCATCTGAAGGATATCACAAACACACATCCCACTCTCTGCCTGAGTTCCACCTCCTAGACAATGACTCACTCTGACCTGGATGGCCCAGGCTAGTCCAATCTCACCAGATCTTGGAAGCTCAGCAGGGTCAGCCCTAGTTAGTACTTGGAAGGGAGGCCACCAAAGAAGAATACGCAGAGGCAGGCGATGGTAAGCCACACCTCTGACTGCCTCTTGCCTTGAAAACCCCACGGGGTCACCGTTAATGCTTCCTCTAAGTTGTGGAGTCTCGTGAGCAAAAATCCTACTTTATGAGCTACTGGCATTAAAATTGTGAGCGAGCGATTTGGCTACTGCGTAAATTAGTTTGCTCTGGGGCCCTCTTTCCTGAGCTAAGACAAAAAATTGTGAGGCTAAAAAACTGAGCTAGCTCACTCCAATTCAGCTTAGAGGGAACACTGGTCATGGTGAGTTGGCGTCCACCACCACACGATGATTAGCTCTCTACAGGGAGTAAAAAAAGCCCCAAGTTTGCTTTAAGAGTCTCCTTTCTGCACAGTTTGGCTACTGGCTTTGCTTTCTTGTCCCAAATGACTCCACTTTCTCCTCCTCTCGCCCTGCCTTTTTGGCAGTCTCTCCCAGCAGCATTTCAGAGATACCCTGGGGCTGATGAAGAGACGGCAGTCACACAGACTGACTTTTGGAGGTGAAAGGGGCCATGAGAACCAGGTTTTCAACAGTGGCCCTTTCCATCCCTGCGAGACACAAAGACCTGTCCAGAAAAATATCCCTGGAAAAAGAAGCAGCCGTTTTGCTCAAAACAGCCTCAGACCTCACCATGTCAGGGAAAAGGAATTTTAACACACAGTCCTTGGAAGGGAGCTATCCGGCTCACTTCCAGGTTCCTTGGGAAAAGGTGCTGGTCCCACCCAAAAGAGACACATTTGCTCTCTTACAGCTCATAATCACCTCCCCTTTGAAACTGGAGCCTTGTTATTAAAAAGTATCACTTTAAAATCAAATTTGGATTTAAGCTAAGTTTTGTTTTTCTTGATTAAACCGGTTTGTTCCTAGTGCTGCAAACTTGGTGCGCAGTCTCATCCTGCTTTATTTCCCCCCCTTAAAACGGGGCTGGGGAGAGAAGAGCTGCCCCCCAAGAAGAGGCGGCTCAGCCTGAACGGGAAGCCGTTGCTTCTGAATGTGTTGGCATTGAAATCCTGGACATGAAACCAGCTAACCGTTCCTACTGAATGGTGTCAGTTCATCACCCAGAAACCAGGCAGCAGCCCCGGAGACGGGGTAGGGCTCAGGCGTCTCTTTCGCCTTGGACCTGGCTTCTGTTACAAGCGTCGAGAACAGACAGGAAAAGAAGAATGAAGCAAAGGAGGAACCCAAGGTCTTTTGTGGCTTAGACTTGGGAGTCGGCTCCCAGACTGTGGAACTCGTCCGGCGTCTTATTGTCAGCCTGTCCGGCACTCCCCTGGCGGAACGCGGAGGCGATCTCATCAAAGGTTCGGCCCTTCGTCTCGGGCACCTTGAAGTAGGTGAAGACGAAGAAGAGGATGAGCAGCACCATGAAGATGATGAAGACGTAAGCTTTGCAAAGCTCCTGGAAGGGGAAGGGCAGAGTCAGAAGAGAGTCCTTTTCACAGCATGAGCCAGATCCTGGGTCTGCTGAGGTTACTATTGTCTACTTTGACAGGCAGCAGCTCTCCAGGGTTTCAGGCAGTGGTCTTTCATATCTCCTGCTACCTGATCCTTTTAACGGGATGCTAGGGATTGGATCTGGGATCTTCTGCATTCCAAGTAGATGTTCTACTGGGCGTTGATACACCTGGAAATGGAAATTTCTAACTTCAACTGATCTAACTGTGGATCCCATAGTCCGCCTCACTGTCTCAGGTACATCTGTGCATCAACAGGCTTCTGGGGTAACCTCCCTGCCCTGTGTTTTGCACAAAAGCCTTCTTTACTTGCCTTTAGTGCCAGTGACTCCACCCTAAGATTGCCAACTTCCAGGTGGGAACCTGCAGATCTCCCAGAATTACAACTGATCTCTGAACTACAGAGATGAGTTTTTCTAGAGGAAATGGTAGCTTCAGAGAGTGGACTTTATGGTATACCATAGTGGGTAGGAGAAATGGGAACTTCTAGAGTGGCATTACTCCCCTGCTAAACTCCTCCCCCCCTCCCCAAGATCCATCCCCAAATCCCCAGGAATGTCCTAATTTCGGCAACCCTAATCCTTCCTTTTAATTATTTCATCTGTTCCCCATTGCCCTATCACTCCCCAATCCCCACTCACTTCTTGGCTCCATCATTCTCCTTGCCCACCACCTCCCCATTCACCACCACTGCAGCCATAGTGCCCCTCTGCTAAACAAAAAGAGCAGTAAAGACAGGGCTGCTCAGCAGAGGCAGCCGTTTTGAGGCTTCATAATCTAGCTATCCGTCTCCTAGCAAATGGGAGGTCAGCCCAGCTCAAATCACGCCTGATGGCCCTTGCAGAGTTACCTCGACATATTGAAAGCCCATCCCCACAATGAAGTTCGATGTCCAGTTTGCCAGGCCGGCAACAGCGAAGGCAGACGGGCGCGGGCCTTGGCTGAACAATTCTGCCACGATGAACCACGGAATGGGGCCTGGGCCGATCTCGAAAAACGCCACAAAGCCGAAGACGGCGATAATACTGATGTAGGACATCCAGTCCAATTGTTCCTAGCGCCAGGAGAAGAAAAAGAAGAAAAGTTAAGACTAGAACTGACATACACAGTTCATGTCTTTCCTCCGCTGTATCAGTTTCCCATCACTCCCTCCCTCCAAGGAGATCAAGGCAATGTTACCCGGCTTGAAAACATTTTATTTTCAAAACTAAGCCAAAAGATCGCAATCAACCCACAGTTGCACTCTGATTTTGAAGCCTGATCCAGAATTTGAACCCAAGTCACATGGACAAATGAAGCTGACTTATACTGAATCGGACTATTGGTCTGTCAAGATCAGTACTGTCTATTCTGGCTGGCAGCTGCTCCCCAAGGCCTCAGGTAGAGATTGATCACATCATTTTCTAGCTATTCCTTTTAAGTGGAAGTGCTGGGGATTGAACCTTCTGTATGCAAAGTGCATACCAATCCATGGCCCCTCTCAGTGTCACTGAGCATCAGAGGAATCAAGTCCTGAAAAGGGATTCCGGTAGCCAGGGCTTTTGTTGTTGCAGGAACTCCTTTGCATATTAGGCCACACACCTCCAGATGTAGCCAATCCTCCAAGAGCTTACAGGACTCTTAGTGCAGGGCCTACTGTAAGCTCCAAGAGGATTGGCTACATCAGGAGGTGCAGCCTAATATGCAAAGGAGTTCCTGCTACAAAAAAAGCCCTGCCAGTAGCCTTACTGCACACTATCATGGCATCTTTTTACAGGAGATAGCTCACTGCTATATTTGAGCACCACCAATGCAGATGGCCAGAAGGTGGTATTGCCGCTACCAGGCTGGCAGGGGTCACGCGGCTTCAGGAACCAATCAGACTCCAGTCAGACTTGTATTAAAACGATGCTGGCCTAGCGCCCTTGTTCAGGCACAACCCGAGTCACTCTCAAGGCTGACAGCTCAGATGCCGACTGGTTTGTCTGCCTTGGCAACTCAGGCTTTCTTTGCCTCCACCTCGAACGGTGGAACTGAAGCCATTTTTTCTTCTCATAATATTTGCCACATGAGTGTTAAAATGCTCGCTTGCCAGATTTTCAAATAACTGCATTCCACCTCCAAACTCTACTGTGGGTGGGAGTGCAGCAGAACTTCTGCGGCTTGGAGAGCGGACGCAAGGTGAAGGTTCGGCGCAGTGACCTCGCCCCAGTTCCTCTGACTTCCCATGAACCCTGGTAGTCCACTGGCTTCTAGTGCCTTAGACCCGAGGTCGCACTCACTCTTTACTAATGCTACACATGACAACCTAACAAAAAATGCAAGCTAATAACCAATTTACTAAGAAGTATATAGAAATCAGTCCAAATGTCCAAAACATGTATATTGAAGTCCCAAAGTAGTGTGGTGACAAGCCAATCGATTAAGTACTTGTTTCTTTCCAGTCTTCATCAGACCTGGGACCAATGTTGATTCAATTATATGGATTTTTTAAACAATTTTCAAAAAAGAGGGACGCAGAGCGTCTCCAGCATCAATTTCACCTCGGCTACAGCTCAGTATGTGGCTTCTTGTGCCTCTTTTTTTGAAAATTGTGTAAAAAAATCTATATAATTGAATCAATATTGGTCCCAGGTCTGATGAAGACTGGAAAGAAACAAGTACTTAATCGATTGGCTTGTCACCACACTACTTTGGGACTTCAATATACATGTTTTGGACATTTGGACTGATTTCTATATACTTCTTAGTAAATTGGTGACTAGCTTGCACTTTTTGTTGTGTTATCCATTATAGTGACCTCTCTCAGATTGTACTCTATACACATGACAACATGGCAACCAAAGAGAGGACCCCCAAGCAAAGCTATTGGCCAGGTACGCTCCATGGCTGATCCACTCCTGCTCACCAGTTACAGACCTAGGTGCCCATCTCTCTACCTGGATGAGTCATTCAAGGAGTTGTTTCTGGATCCACAGGTCCACCTTCACCACTTACCAGGAGGGCCAAAGCAATCGTCATGAGGATCGCGCAGCCTGCCATCCCAGCCAGGCCAATGAGATGCAGCGTCCTTCGTCCAGCCCGTTCCACTACAAACAGCTGTTGGACAGAAACAAGAGAGGGAGGGACAGGGATGAAACGAGAGGCTGTTCAGCAGAGAGAGAGAAACAGCGGGTGCGTTCACGCTACACTAAATAATGTGTCTGGCAACTGAATTTCTACTGTGTAAGAACAGCAAAAATCCAGTTGCAAAACGCATTATTTAGTGTAGTGTGAACACACCCAGTGAACGGCCAAACTTGGTTCTTCCCAATGGTGCTTCAAAGAAACTTAGGGTGGTGTGAGTAATTATTTCAGTCAAATAACTAATGGCATCAAGGAGCTTAATCTGGCTGATTTCTCTCTCTCTGCATAAAAACTTTGGCCGTAACCCTTTAGCCTTCATATCTCCAGCTAAAATAAAGTTGGCACTTTCAAACCCCTCCATTCATTCCTTTGCCTCTTCCCCTCCTTCTGTTCTTTCTTCACTTCTCTGTTAAGAACTAGATCATAAGATTCTTGGGCAGGAACCTTGTTTTTATTTTCATCAGTAAGGTACCCTTGTGGCAATATCTGTCATCACCATCTCAGTTTAAAGACATGTTTCACTACGTAAAGTAGCCCAGGGCATATGATGATTTCCCTCCCCTCCCCCAACACCCCTCCAGGCAGCCAGCTTAGCAGACACTCACGGAAACAACTGTGAAGGCTGTGTTTACAACCCCAGCACCTATGGTAGCGTAGACGGGCTGCTTCACCCCGGCTTTTGAAAAGATTTTTGTGGAATAGTAGAAGACCTGAAAAAGAGAAATGTGCAAACTATTGAAAGGGCGTACGAAAAAGCGCTGGCATCAGAAAGAAAGAACCAAGGCTCAAGAGTCTTCACACCCACCAAACTGGCTCGGACCTATGATCTTTCCCCGCTCTCCTGAGCCTAATGGTGATCAAACCCAGATACCTTTCAAGGCCCTAGTCCAGAGTTTATGGACCGTAATACCATTTCAGACAAATCTGTCAAAGCCCTCCCTCCGCAGAAACCTGCAAGACAGGATTCTGCAAAAGGGATGAAACTCTCAGCCACAATCTCAAGAATGCCCAACATTGTTTAGAAGAAAGCCAGGACATTCCATGCCAGATCCACAAACGCTGGTTGCATCACAGTCATTGATTTTGCTGCCAGTTTTTGCAAAGACACTCTACATGTTGAAACTTCGAAAAGTTTGTTCAAAGGCACACTTTCCATAAAATATTGCTTGCCTTTGAATGAGATATACTCTACCCTGCAATAGTTATCAAAGCCTCACTTGGACGCTCTAGATTTCTCCCCCAGAAATGTTAGAACATGGCATGCTGAAATTAACAGAAATGTAGCAATAAATCGATGGCCAGACATTTATATGAAATTTCTAAATGTTCAGGAATTTCCACACTCACAATGCCTTGTATGCAAGGAGATGCAGCAGTGAGTTTGGTATGGGGACTCCCAGATGAGCACTTCACCCAGCACATTTCATTACCAACAACGCGATGTTCTGAGCGGCCCAATTTTCTGTTCTGAGCGGCCGCCTGCTTTTTGCCCCTTCTGATCAATGAGTGTGCAAGGGACTCAAATGTTCAAAGCACACCAATTTAATAGGTTAAAATGGGTTTAGCAATTTCCAGATCACCTTGATAATCCAATCCGCTATACTTTTAAATTATTAATACATGTCAACATTAAGCATGTTTTACCATTAGGCCTGCCATATGCTCGTTGACTCCTGGGTGCTAAAGTTGCAAAGAAATCTGAGTATGTAAAACTTGAGGCTGGCCTGCGACTCATTTGAATGGCAAACTGCTTTTGGGTTTGGTTCCCGCTTTCGTAGCGTAGAAATTAGAATCTTAGGTTTGCATTTGCACCCTGCCGTGAAGGTCACTGGAAGACCTTGGGCCAATCACTTCGTCTCTCAGCTTAGCCCACCTGGGATGGTAAAACACAAGGTGGGGACCCTTGAAGAAGAAGGGCCTGAATAAAGATCAACCGAGTCCCCTCTCTGCTGCATAAAGTGTGGTAAAGGTAAATAAACTCGCCCTGACCTGGATAGCCCTGGCAAGCCCAATCTTGTCAGATCTTGGAAGCTAAGCAGGGCCAAATACTTGGATGCAGGACCTTTTTGGCAGAGAAAACCCAGCAGGAAGCCATTTGCATATTAGGCCACACCCCATGACACCTCCATTTTGTAGAAAAGGCCCAGCAGGAGTTCATTTGCATATTGGGCCACACACCCCTGACACCAAGACAGCCAGAACTGCATTCCTGCTCAAAAAAGGCCCTGCTTCGATGGGAGACCTCCTTGGAATACCAGGAGCAGGAGGCAGAGGCAGGCAGTACAGGCAGCCCTGTTTCTGAAAAACGTCCTAGCCAGAAATCACCATGACTTCCAGACATGCAAGTGTACACACACACAAAAAGACACAAGATACTAAAAAAAAAAAAAAGAGGGGAAAAGATAGATGAACTCATTTCCTTGGCCGTACTTACAGCATTGATTCCTGAGAGCTGCTGGGACAGCTGTAGGACAATGGCGATAAGGATGGGCTGCCGGTACATGGGGGAGCGGAAGAGCTCCAGGATGGTCACTTTCTTCTCCCGCATCATTTGGCGGCTTTCCTCCTTCATTTCCTGGAGGTCGCTGCTGACGTCAGTCGTCCCTCGGAGCTTCTTCAGAACTGGAGGGCACAGCAGGAGAGGGGAGTCAGGATCTCAGTCTCACACACAGGGCCACAAGGAGTCTGAGCTCAGAGGAAGACAAGGCCCTTGCTGTGTTCAGTCTCAAAGATGCCATTTCCTCTCCTGGGATGCCCTGAAAAACCTGCTTATCAGAGTATTTCAATTTTAGTGGGGAAAAGCCAAACGTGGGCGGTGATGATTGGCTAGTACCTGCGACATCATCTCTCGCCCAATAAAATGTTCACCATGTTAAAAACAAGGATGAATTCATAAATAGATAAATAGAAAGGTAAGTCTTTCCTGTGACGTAGCTCACAAATAATTGGCAGAGATTTTTTTTAATGAATTCACCAAGCAATTAAACCTGCATATGAATAAAAGCAGTTGTTCTGAACAGGGAGCAGAGTGCTTATTTTTAGAGGATGTGTACAAACATCACTGCCAGCCCCATCTTAGAAAATGCATTTCCCATTCTTGACGTGGAAAGAATACCTCTGCTAAGGCAGCCCAAGAAGGGAGGGGGGTTGGTAAAAAGACCGATTTTGTCAGAGCTTAGAAGCGAAGCAAGGTCAGTCCTCGGATGGAAGACCATCAAGGAAGGCTCTGCAGAGGAAGGCAATGGGAAACCACCTCTGCTTTTCACTTGCCTTGAAAGCCCTGGGAGGGAAGGTGACTCGGTGTAGACTGATCTTGTCAGATCTCGGAAGCTAAGCTAGGTTGATTCTTTAATGGGAGACCACCAAGGAAGGCTCTGCTGAAAAAGGCAATGGCAGACCACCTCTGCTTCTCATCTGCCTTCCTGGGATCACCATAAATCGGTTGCTACCTGACTGCACTTACGTATGTACATAAGACTACTCCAATCACCTGCAGATTTTGTAACTTACTCAGAAGTAATCATTTAAGCATTTCAGAACTTCTGCCTAACCAAATGGGGGACGCTTTTAATCAGTTCAAAGCTTTTTAATGGGTTAGGTGGATTGACGTATAATCCGTACTTCTGATATCTATGCCCATCATCAAAACTCTCCAGAGCGCTGAAGCTTCCACTTCCTCTGCTCTGCGAGCTCATGCTGCCTCCAGCTTCTAAGGTTTCATCAGAGACACTGCCTACATCTTTTCAATCTTCAAATCCACAAAAACAGGGCTGTGTCCAAACATAATTTTTCTGCCTGTAGAAAGGGGTGTGTGTGAATTTTTTTTGTTGATTCTCTCATTGTTACAAAGGAGCCCCGTGGCGCAGAGTGGTAAAGCTGCAGTACTGCAGTCCAAAAGCTCTAAGGTAGTCACAATTTCTTTTGCAATAATCTCCTGTTTAAAAATGCAGATTCCTATAGGTTGGATAAAAACATCATTCTCCACTAACAGAAAGGACTTCCATTAGCCAAACAGCCCTTTTGTGCCCTCCTCTCCTGCTGCAGCTGACTGAACTACATACAATTGTGCTCATGAGGGGGGGAAGAAGAACATTTAGGAACAGCTTATGGGGCAAGCAGGGTCTGTAATGACTGGCAAAAAAGGTAAAAGCAGTCCCCTGTGCAAGCACCAGTCATTTCCGACTCTGGGGTGATGTCGCATCACAATGTTTTCATGGCAGACTTTTTACAGGGTGGTTTGCCATTGCCTTATTTTGGTCGATTTATATTTTCCAGTCATATTTTCCTTCTCCAGTCATCTGCACTTTAACACCTTACCCCCAGCAAGCTGGGTACTCATTTTACCGACCTCGGAAGGATGGAAGGCTGAGTCAACCTTGAGCCCCGGCTATCTGAACCCAGCTACCACCAGGATCGAACTCAGGTCGTGAGCAGAGAGCTTGGCACATTGACTATACAGCAATCCAGACTCAACCCTCGCAGCCCACGGTCTACATGAACCCATGAGACTGCCTTCTAGTGAATCATATGGCCTTGGTCTAGCAAGATCAGCACTGTCTACTCGGACTGGCCAGGGCCCTTCCAAGGTCTCAGGGGAAGGTCTTTCCTTTCATCTGCTACCTGATCCTCATAATCAGCAATTCTGGGGATTGAACCTGGGACCTTCTGCACACCAACAGATGCTCTTCCACTGAGCCACAGATGACTACAAGCCCAGCTCACCGCTCTTTGCTTTGTTCTCCTCATTGCGATTGATGAGGAGGAAGCGAGGACTCTCCGGGGCAAAGGGCAGCAGGGCACATTGGATCAAAGCAGGGACGAAGATGAAGCCCAGCAAGAGCGGCCACAGCGACTCGCTCCCCATTATCAGGTCCATGCCAAAGACCTACAGAGAAAGCACAACAAGCAGGTTCACAAGGGGTGGCTGCTTCTCCAAACCCAGGATTTCTCTAAGCGGCTTGCCTGTTCTAATGTTTTGGGGACCTCTGGGCATCCATATATCCCTCAGGCCGATGGGTTGGACAGCAATCCGTCAACAGAAAGCAATGAATGTCACGGATCCCTAGAGCTTCATGGTTGTATGCTAACAATACAGGGTTCTCAAATTACCACAAAGTGGTCAAATGCTGAAGAGCTAAAGGCACCTTTCAGGCTAAGTATCACATGAATACATGAAGCTTTCTCATGCTGAGCCACAACGCTGGTTTACTGAAGTCAATATTGTCCGCTCTGACTGGCAGTGGCTCTCCTGGGCGTCAGATGCAACAAGGGAAGCATCTGCAGTGAAAATTGATAAAATCCAAAAGAGTCTTGGATGGTCTTCCCTCACAGCATTCCTAAATTATCACCATCCTAGATATATGAAAGTTACACCTATACACATGAAGCTGAATCAGACCATTGGTCCATGAAGCTGCCTTAAACTGAAGCAGACCATTGGTCCACCAGTCAGTATTGTCAACTCAGACTCGCAGCAGCTCTCCAGGGTCTCAGGCAGAGGTCTTTCACTTTGCTTGCTACCTGTTCCTTTCAACTGGAGATGCTGGGGATTGAACCTGGGACCTTCTGCATCCCAAGCGGATGCTATGCCATTAAGCCACAGCCCCTGGCACGGTCCCACTCTTTGCTCTAAAGATGAACAAGACTTTTCAGCAGTCGGTGTTCAAAGCAGTTCCAATTCTACCTCATTAACAAAGGCAGATGTGCAGGTGGAACAGATGCTCACTGTCCTAAACACAGACCTGCATCAAAGCATCTGTGATGGGTACAGCCTTCCCAATCCCCAGGAGGGGGCACCAAAGAGAACACCACTCACCTGTGCTATGAGGATCCCGATGACGACGGCAAGCTGATGAAGTGTCCCCAGAGCCCCTCGAAGGGCCGTGGGGGACACCTCGCCCACATACATGGGCACAAAGCCTGTGGTGAGACCAGAATACAGCCCAATTACGAAGCGGCCGAGGATCAACATTTCGAAGGAGCTGGCCATCTTGGAGAAACCCATGAGTGCAGCAGCAAGGAAGGCAAGGCTGTTGGACATCAACATAGAGTTCCGCCTGGGAGAGGGAAAGGGTCAGAAGTTAGCTGGGTGGTTGGTGTGTGGGGCAGCACTCAAGAACAAGAGCCATTTGTTAAAGGAGACTGACGAAGCTCAAACAGGTCATTAAACTACTGTGATGTGTCCTTTTCAGAGCAGACAATCATCAGGCATGTTTTTGAGATAATGCACAAGAAAAGCTAGAGAGCAGCTTGCTGCGAGGCTTAAAGTGGGCAGCAGTCCAGGGAGAGTAGAATTGCACTTGCATTTTGTCATGGCCTTCCACGTAGCAAAATAAAACACACTCAGCCAGGGAAGAAAAAGACAACTTTTTGGATGCTGTTCATTGGCCAGCAACATGTTTTGCTTCACAACCGAGCAGAAGCAGAACGTGGAATATCTGCAACAAATATTCATTTGTTCTGACCATGTGATTCTCCGTGTGTCACTCTTCCAGACTTCACGTTCTTGGAGCGGGGCCCAAGTTCACGCATTTTGTCAAGTGCCGTGCATGTTGGCATTACATCATTATTGATAAACAGCTCTCACTACCCATAGTGGGTATAATTACATAATACAGTAAAACTGATTATAATTTATTGATGCAGGATGGGCTGCAATATGGCGGGGCCCCGACCTAGGTGGCCCAAGCTAGCCTGCTGCAGTTGGAACTCAGAAGTTAAGCAGGGTCAGCCGTGGTTAGAACCAGGATGGGAGACCCCCAAGGAAGTCCAGGGTCACTATGCAGAGGCATCTCTGTTTGCCTCTTGCCTTGAAAACCCCATAGGGCCACCAGAAGTCGGTTGCATTTTACACACACGATAGGGAAGGGGACTGGATCAGATTGAGCAAAGAAACTGGCTGAATCTAGCTCTAAATCTGCCAGATGGTTTAGATTTCATTTTATTTTCATTTTATTTAGTTTATATCCCGCCCTTCCCACCAAAGCGGCTCAGGGCGGCTCACAACACAGAAGTTCTAACATAGGATTAAGTTTTAAAATACATCGATTTACAACATTTAAACAATAAACCAGTAAAAACAGTAAAACAGTAAAACAAAGCCATTTACCAAAGTACCATACTACAGCCTTCTATTCGAAATTTTCAAGTACCGATCAGTTGTATGCCAACCGGAAGAGGACTGTCTTATAGGCCCTGCAGAACTGCCCAAGGTCCCACAGGGCCCTCACCTCTTTCGGTAGCTGGTTACACCAGCAAGGGGCTGTGATTGAAAAGGCCCTGTCTCTGGTCGACTTAAGTCGGGCCTCCTTTGGCCCGTGGATTGCAAGCAGGTTTTGAGAACTTGATCTCAGCACTCTCTGGGGAACATGTGGGGAGAGACGGTCCCTAAGGTAGGCAGGTCCCAGGTCATATAGGGCTTTAAAGGTAATAACCAGCACCTTGTACCGAACTCGGTATATTATTGGCAGCCAGTGCAGTCCCCAGAGCCCCGGCTGGATGTGCTCCCATCCCATTATATGAATATGTTTCGTGCTGCTTCCAAAGTGGAGGGGGGGGGAGGCAGTAGGGAAACAAAAAGTCTGTCCCAAGAGTAGAAACAGCTAATTATGACACTGCTGGAACAACCTGCAAAATGGGTCTGGCATTCTGCAAGATCAGGGTGGGGAAAAAAGAGGGCCTGGAATGATGGAGGGAGAACTGTTTTACATTGTTGAAAATAAAATATTGTGTTAATTCCAGGGCTTTTTTTTTTTTGTAGCAGGGACCCTTTGCATATTAGGCTACACACCCCTGATGTAGCCCATCCTCCAAAAATTTACAGGGCTCTTCTTACAGGGCCTACTGTAAGTTCCAGATGGACTGGCTACATCAGGGGTGTGTGGCCTAATATGCAAATGAGTTCCTGCTCCTAAAAAAGCCCTGGTTAATTCCATGTTGAAACAGTGAAAAGCAGTAAGTTAAACAACCACCACAAAAAGAGGATTATACGCTCACCGTCCAAAGCGGTTGACAAACAGCCCAACCGAGAAGGCTCCAAACATCCCTCCGATGGAGAATATGGACACCGAGAGGGACCACAGAGTGGTGAGGGTGCCAGGGCTGATGTATTCCCCGTAGCGGTCATACCACGTCAGATTGTAAAAGCTTTCAATCACCTGCAAAGGGAAGGCCAAGAGACCATTAGACGGAGTCCACTGGATATGCTGCACGCACCCCTGCTTGGCTCTTTACGAATGAAATGAATTCATGCAAGATTGAGAGGTGGGCCAGATGTTAGAAGGTTTCAGCAAGTCCCTCCACTTGTCTCCTGGGTAAGCTGAGATACTGGCAAAGGGCTCTTGACCCCATTCTCCTCCCAGAGAGAGGCTTTGGCAGCTGCTGATTCCTGTTCACAAGCAAATAAAGAGCAGGTGGTTCACTGCCAGAATCTCTGTTACTGTTTCATATAAAGATAAAGGGGAGGGTAGAAGGTGGAAGATACCTTTGACAGAGCCTGATCACTAGGGACCACCTATGTCACCAGCTCTTGCTGCATTCAAAATATAGGGATCCCAGGTCTCCTCAGACACTGGCAGGGGTGTGGGGGGGAGATAGGGATGCCAACTCTAGGTTGGGAAATTCCTGGAGATTTGGGGGTGGAGGCAGGAGAAGGCCAGGGACCTCAGTGGGGTCCAGTGCCAGAGACTCCACCCCTCCAAAGCATCCATTTTCTTCAGGGGAACTGATCTCTGTAGTCTGCAGATGAGCCGTAATTCCAGGAGATCTGCAGACCCTACCAGGTGGCTGCCATCCCTATCAATCATTAGAAGCCAGTAGCTGGCAGAGCCCTGCTCTTCCCGCCCCACTAGAGACATTCCTTTCTGGTTTCATCACCATTCCCGGCCACTGACAATGAACCTCAGGCTTGCCCATCCATGGACTTTAACTAGGGTTGCCAGGTATGACTCAAGACATCTCTGGGGAGTGGGGACTTTGAGGGTGGCGCCAGGAGACTTTGGGGGTGGAGCCTGGAGCAAGGGTGTGACAAGCACGACTGAATTCCAAAGGGAGTCCTGGCCATCACAGTTAAAGGGACTGCACATTTTTTAAATGCCTTCCCTCCACTGGAAATAATTTAGGATAGGGTCACCTTCTTTTGGGGCTCATAGAATTGGACCCCCTGGTCCAATCTTTTTGAAGCAGGAGTATTTTGAGGAGAAGCACCAGATGCTATGCTGAAAACAGGGGGCCTCTATCTTGAAAAACAGCTCCCTCAGAGACCCACAGATTGATTCTCCATTATACCTTATGGGAATCAGTCTCCATAGGGTATAATGGAGTGCCCAGCAGACATTTTCCTCCCCCTCTCCCTGCTTTCTGATAACCTGAACTGTGGAGGGGGGGGATCCTCTGCCCCCGAGCTGGGGATTGGCAACCCTAACTTTAAACTACTTGGGGCTATTCCCCTCAGTCACCAGACTACACAGACGACGGACGTATTGCTCATAACATAACACCTCGCTGTGTGATGGGGAGATGCTTTCTCCACTAGGTGGTGGCGAGAGTTGAATTGGCACCAGGCCAACCGATTTCACTGTGACCTGTCAGGCAACGTGGATCGGCTGATGCGGCTCATGAAACACGCAAGGCTGACTTCCTGGAGATTGAGTTACATGCTGAGTCACGATGGTCAAGAAAGAGTGAAGGGGGGGGGGGTGGAACATGAGGGAAGAGACAGCCGGCACTTCCTTCCTAGGCCGCTGCGTCCAAATTCCTAATTTGTTTTCCTTCTCTGAAAGAGAGAAATTACCGCCAGCCTCTCCAGTTTGCCAGCCTTATTTAGTCATCGCTTTGAAGGGGTGTTTTTGTGTGAGGAAAAATGCTAACAAAATCCGTACTGATGGACAGTGGCTCACTTTGGGTATTCGAGAAGGAAACAGGTGCATTTACTCCTGCTTTGCTGAAGGAGACTGCAAGTTGTGCTGTCTATTTAGACCAGCAAAGAGACTGAGATCTTATACGGTTCCCAGGTCTCTATTAGAAAATACTTGGAGACTTTGGGGATGGATCCAGGAGAGGGCAGGGTTTGAGGAGGGGAGGGGCCTCAGCATGGTACAACGCCATGGAGTCCACCCTTCAAAGCAGCCATTTTCTCCAGGGGAAATGATCTCTGCCAGCTGGAGATCAGCTGTAAAAGCAGATCTCCAGGCCCCACCTGGAGGCTGGCATCCCTAGAGTGTGGCATAGTGGTTAAATGTGTTGGACAAGTATCTGGGAGACCTGGGTTAGAATTCCCAGTCGTGCCATGGCAGCTTGCTGGGTGACCTCAGGCCAATCATATTCCTTTATTCCAACCTACCTCACAGAGTTGTTGTCTGGATAAAACGGAGGAGAGGAAAACGGTATAAGCCGCTTTGAGTCCCCATTGGGGAGAAAGGCGGGGTACAAAGGAAGTAATTTTTTTTTTAGAAATATGTTTCAAAAGCAATCCTGATGGTTGTTCAAATAAAAAAACAATTGACAGTTTAGGTGCAACCCAATTTACTACAACATCATCATGGTCCACTGAAATCTGGAGCACAGCAGCAGGAAAATGACCTGCTGGTGTACCCACAGACACTCACACAACTTTGACTAGATGATCTGTGCTTATTCTCTATTGGAAGGGGGAAAGCCTCCTCCCAGAGCTGACCAAGACGGTCATCCAGTTAACTGTTAAACATCCAACCAGAAGAACCACACACAAACCCAGGTCTAACCTATCACTACCAACTTTGCAGGTGTGTTCGGAGAATGAAAGGTGTGGGGCTGGATTTACACATGCCTTCAACTCTACGGAAGAGTAATCAATAAAGATTTTTTTCTTTTTGTTGCATTTGTGGGTTTTAATCATCACCGCTTTGCTGGTTGGCTTTCTGCTATGGCATAAAGAAACCGGTGGGGTTGGTAGAGTTAATGATGAAGGGATTTTGGTTTAGAAACCAGAGAAAGTATCCTAATTCTGGGTGAAGACAGACAATCCATTCCGTAATTTCCCCCAGTGTACATATCAAAAATTGAAGGGAAGATTGGTCTCCTAGTGGTAAATGGGACTGTAGGCAAGAGCTCTTAAGAAGGCCAAATCCAAAACACAAATGTTTTCTGACTCATAAAGCTATTTAAGACATTGTGGTGAAAGAAAGTAGATTATTGCATCCTCTTAATTGGCAGAGTAGAATTTTTTTTTTTGCTCAATTTGATCTGATTGTTTAAATGAGACACTTGGGTGGGGGAGGGTGTCTTTAAGGGCATTCCCTAGCACTGCAGGTGTTTATCCTAATGTGCTGGATATCTGTTCAAACCCCATCTTCCTGATCTCTGTGACTTCTGGCCACGTATGAAGTGCAAGTAGGATTAGACTGGTCATCGAATGGAGAGTGCAGAAATAAAATTACAGAGTCTTTTGGTCTAGGATTCTGCTATTTTGAAATAAAATCAGGGAAGGTGCAATTATTTTGGGAGGGTGCAATTATTTTGGCATGGTTAGGTGACTTGCCCTCCAGGACAAGGCCTCAAAGGAACTCTGGGCGTCCTTAAATTCTGCTCCAGAAGCCAGCAATGGGGACTCAGGTTTTAATCCAAATCGGGTTGGCATTTATGCAACAGTTTTCCCAGAGATCTTTCAAACAAAACGTTCACCACAGAGCAAAATTTTAATTCGCCTGGGAACCTGCTGAACAAATCCCATCGGAGCTAACAGTAAGCTGGGTAACCGGATGTACTATTTCAACCAGGAGGGGGGCATGTTTCCATCCTGAACAACAGGTTTTATTAAGGTTGCTCAAGACCAATCTTGGGTAAAAGATTTTCTAGCAGAATTTTGCTAGCCTAGTTATCAGCACAATTTTATAAAAACGCTCGCATTTCTTCATATAGGAAGGGAATCTGACTTGGTGGACCACAGCCTCCACTTGGCATGCAGAACGTCTCAGATTCAATCCCTGATATCTCCAGTTAAAAAGAACGGGCAGTAGGTGATGGGGGAAAACCTCTGCCTGAGGCCCTGGGGAGCTGCTGCCAGCCTGAGTAGACAATACAGTCCTCGAAGGACCAAGGGTCTAATGCAGTGTAAGGTAGCTTCATGTCTCATTTTTTTCCAGCAGAAAATTTGATGACGCATGCATAAGTCTCTTAGCTGGCTTCCCTTCTAGGGACCAACCAGATCCAGACCGTCTTAGCTTTACGAAGGCTGATGGATCTCTTGTCTTTGGATCATACCCTGATTTTAGACCCTGGTTAGGCAGCGTGCAATTAGCATAGGCAGGCAGGGACAATCACTTATGCTTCCCTGCCTCCTCCATTGTCTGATGTGACTCCCCCCCCCCCACTAGGTCAGTAGGTAAAGGTTGTTTGACAGACATCTACTAGGCCAGGGGTGTCGAACTCGTTTGTTATGAGGGACGGATCTGACATAAATGAGTTTCTGCAGTACAGGTCAAGGAGTCAAGAGCATAAAATCAGAATTTGCGAGAAGAGGAGAAAAACAGAAGCACAACGTGTGTTTGGTTGTGAAGGAAACAATGCAAAGCAGGCAGACACTGGCAGGACTTCCACCTTCAGCAGGTTCAGACGAGAGGGGATCCCCCTCCTTAGCCAAGCCAGGCCGACATCTTTACCTGCAGTTCCTAAAGGAGGCACATAGCCATAAATAAACGATTGCTCTAATTCGAACAGACACAGGACTCAAAACTCCAGATGTGTCCTGAGGGAAGGGACATCTACCTCATTCAGTTCACACAACCATTCACTGCCCAGTGGCCTGCGAAAGGGCTGTCATTGTGGAATCTTAAAAGACGTGCCTTCCCAGAGCAATCTGCTGACGACAATGACTCTGAGGTCAGCATTTGGGCGGCTTGGTGCTTTTCTTTGGGTGGGTGTTGGTGCACAAATGTGGAAGCCTCTGACAAGCTGGCCTTGCTTACCTCCTGAGGGGCGTTGATGACTCCAGTGTTGTAACCGAACTGCAAGGATCCTAGGACTGCTCCTCCCACAGCCAGCATCAGCCGAGCCGTCATCTGCTGCAAGCAGGGGACAGAGAAGACAAGGCCAGAGTTCAATTGACTGTGAAAACTATGCAGTTCAGACGCCGGGATAAACCGCACAGATGCACAAGATGGCAAGCAGTAACTTAGTAAACCCATCGTTGCCCGATGGATTCTCTCTGGGTGAATTCGGACAAACCAGGCCAATATCTTACTAATACTGATTGTTAGCCGCCCTGAGTCCTCTTGCGGAGAGGGCGGGATAAAAATTAAAGGTAATAAATAAATACCATATGCCTTAGGCCAATACCATACCGTATGCCTTACTATAGCCCATTTCGCAGCACCTGAAACAGGTATCCCCAGCCAGGGGATAACATAGAATTTGATATGCAGAATTGAAAGCCAGCATTGCCTAGCGGTTAGAATATCAAGCTAGGATTTGGGAGACCCAGGTTCAAATCCTTGTTCTGCCATGGAAACTTTCTGGGTGAGCTTGGGCCTGTTACACATTCTCAGTCCAACCTACCTCACAGAGTTGTTGTAAAGATAAAACGGAGGAGAGGAAAAGAACGTAAGCCCCCCTCCCCTTTGGGTGTCTATTGGGGAGAAATGCAACGTATGAATAAAGTCAAATATAATAAATAATTTTTGCTACATGAAATCCTGAGGAACAGCAGGTGTTAGTAGAATCGTTCTTATCGCTTGGCTGAGCAGTGCAGACAACCACATTATCAAGCGGTTACGTGCTCCCCATGGTAGGTTACACTTTGGCAAAGAGTCACAGAATGCATTCAAGTGCTCAAGCAATATGTACGCTTAGCGCAGGTACCCATTTCTGGACATGTTCAGCACCCCTTCTTCCAACATGCTGGCCCTCTCTACCAATCCACCTGAATGGAAGGTGATAGTTAAAAGGTTGTAATAAATAAAATGGTGCATGGGGGAAATATGTACATGCATGTAAACACACACTCATACACGCTCCCTGCCTGTTCAGTGGCAACTCAGATCTGCCATTGAGCGGATAATTTGATCCACAAGATTTGCTGTGCTGGTCTTGCTTTCATCTGTTCTTAAAACCAGGGCTTTTTTTGAGCAGGAACACACAGGAATGCAGTTCTGGCTGGTTTGGTGTCAGGGTGTGTGTGGCTAATATGCAAATGAGTTCCTCCTGGGCATTTTTCTACCCAAAAAAGCCCTGTGTGAAACAATGGTGACATCAGGGGTGTGGCCTAATATGCAAATGAGTTCCTGCTGGGGCTTTTTTGCTTAAGAGATCTTGTAGGGTTGTCAACTCCAGGTTTAGAAATTCCTAGATATTTGGGGGGGGGGGGGAATAGAACCTGAGGTGGGTTTGGGGATTGGAGTGACAGCGGCGAGGTACAGTGCCGTAGAGTCAAAACAGCTGTTTTATCCAGGGAAACTGATCTCAATTGGCTGAGATCATTTGTAATTCCAGAAGATCTCCAGGCCCCACGTGGAGATTGGCATCCTTGTGTTTGCTTTAGTCCCTCCTCCCACATTAAATAAAGTCTGTGAGAGCCGAACTATAAGATACGTGTGACACTGGACTCGAGTTGCAGTCACATGCGCAAGAGCCCACGCATCACTCCCAAGCTGCACTGGAATGCTTTGGAACATAAGTTCCCCAGTCATATGTGCGACTGCAAGTCGGGCCAAGAGGTGCCCAATTCAGCTTGTGTCACACATCTTCCGTACTTCGGCCCTCAGTCACCACAAAAGTCTGGCAGAGGATACGATTTTCACTACGCTTTTAAAAATAGGATAGATAACCTGACATACACAGTTGTTGTCTGAGACTAAAATCCAGGGAGGAATAAAACCAACCAAATCGATTGTTCTGTTCAGGTATTCATCTAGGTATCCGTATACCAGAGTAGTGTGCTGCTGTACTCATCTCCAGCCTCGGCATGTTTAAAGTACGCATGGCACTTATGGGATTATACGTTCATCGCCGGGGCATTCATTGAGTGCTTGAATAGAAATATAATCCGTCAGGTTTATGAAAAGAAACCCATGAGGTCTATCTCACGCAGTCTGTCGTAACAGAAGAACAAAGAAACAGAAATGTTCTATGTGAAAGGATGTTTTATGCTTTTCAGCCAAGGTCAGCTGCCAGGCAATGGGGGAAAAGGACCAGGCCAAAATACCTGCTTGCAAGGACACCCTGTTAATGGGCAGCCATGACAACATCTTGAATGACAAGAGTTAGGAGATCAACACTGGCCAAGCCAGCTCACACAGGCCTCCATTCAGACATCACGAGCAGGTTTCAGTTCTCTCGCCTCTAGATGTCTTTACTTTTAGAACCAAACATGTAAGGGTATAGTATAGGGTTGCCAACCTCCAAGTGGAGCTGGGAGATCATTTCCCCTAGAGAAAATGGCTGCTTTGGACGATGGACTCTGCGGTATTGTACCCCGTTGAGGTCCCTCCCCTCCCTAAACTCTGTCCTCCCCCAAGCTCCATTCCCAAATTTCTAGGAATTTCCCAACCTAGAGTTGGCAGCTATGACTGCCAATCTCCAGGTGGCACCTGGATATCTCCCGCTATTACAATTGATCCCTAGCTAACCAAGATCAGTTACCCTGGAGAAAATAGCTGCTTTGCAGGATGGACTAGATGGCATTATATTCTGCTATGGTCCCCCCACTCCCCAGACCCTGCCTTCTCTGGGCTCTACCCCCCAAATCTCCAGGTATTTTCCCACCCAGAACTGGTATAGCATTTGTTCAAATAAAATGTTTCCTATTTTACCGTGCTTCAAATAAAACCTAAAACACACTCAAGCAATTTGACATGATGCCAGTATGGAAACCCACCCACCCCTGCCCTCTCGATCTCTGATTTGGACAGGTGTCTTCGCCCAACTTTCGCATCTGCAACAATGAGGCCCAGCAAGGTCAACAATATTTTGCAAATTAAATGTTTCATACAGAATTTTTAAACAGCGGGTCAGAATCGCCTTCAAGGGGAAAATTTGCTTGAACGTTAGAAGACACATGGCCACCAACTGAAGGAAATGACTAATCCAGGTTATATGTGGGCAGATGGGCCAGGAAAAAAATGTGGACTAGTAACTTTTGTAGACTGATTTGTGAGGCTGGAGTACAGTAGTAATCCCAGCCTCTGCTCGCAATCATCTTGAAGAATGAATGTCATTGGGGTGATGTTCTGCCTTACAAAATCAAGGAAGGCGTTGGCAGTTCCCATTAGGCCAAGTGCAAGATTCAAGACTTCAACAGGGTTTTCTGTCTCTCTACATCTTTGTCTCATGAGATGTCACCAGTAGCAGCTGCTCTTCCTCTCAGCCAAAATTCATGTCCCTAATAAACCTTGGTTGTAACTTTAGAAGATGGAGGTTAGCTAGGGACGTGACTTCCAGTAGAGAATGGGGGGAAAAAAACAGGCCACTGCATCCATAGTTAACTGAGCAAAGCCTGTGATTAAAACCCCCAGTTCTTTGGCAGAGCCCAATTTCCAACTTCCTTTCTGCATAAGCTGAAACAACAATTGGGGGCTTGTTCAGACAGGAGGTCAACACAAGACTATTTCATTTGGACACCAGCCTGATCAATTATAACAAGCAGCAGTTCCCAGTCCAACTTTGGGTGGTGGGACAAGCAAAACGAGGACTGATTATCACGGGCCAACCTAAGCCGCTTTGGGATATTCACATGGTGCCCAAAGCCCCTCGACCACGTTGACTCTCTCTTTGTTCTAGAGCAGGCCTGGGTACACATGCCTCAGTAAATTGCCAAAGATATCATTTTTTAAGGAAAATAATAAGAATCCAGTAGCACTTTAAAGATTAACATTTGTGGCAGGGTATGAGCTTCCGTGAGTCACTGCTCGCTTCTCCTTCAGTATCTGAAGAAGTGAGCAGCGATTCACAAAAGCTCATACGCTGCCACAAATTTTGCTAGTCTTTAAGGTGCTACGGGATTCTTGCTCTTTTCTGCTGCTACAGATAGACTAACATGGCAATGCATCTTGATCAAAGAATAAGAATGCAAATGAGCCGCGCAAACAAGATTTTGGAAGCTGAGAACATGATGGGTAAAGCCAACCCAACAGTCATCCTCACGTCCAGCAATTCACACACTCCTAGAATGCTAAGGTCGTAGGCTGGAGACCAGAAGGACTAGAGCAGGGGGGGGGGGGGGGAGACAGCAAAATTTTTGAGGGGGAGATTTCCCTTCTTGATCCCGGAAAAAAATGTGAAGACTTTTCTCTTTCAGAATAAATAACAAAATAATGTTGATTGTGCAATGCCTTGCAATGGCATCAGCCCACAAAAAGCACTCTTATTCCTATTTTTTCTAATGTGCTCTTTTTTCTGCCTAATAATCACGAGGTCTGCTGTTTCCATGCTGAAACAACAACTTTCCCACCTACGTTAACAACGAGGCAGGTAAGGCAACGAGGCCTGTCATGGAGGACTAGCCCTTCAAATTGAGCTTGCAAAATGATGCCATCAGTCGTGGTGACTTTAGTTTACCACACAAGAACCATTTTTTGCTTTACTACAGTTGATGGTTTTATTATCAACCTTTATTTATCTTCTGTTTACCAACCAAAGAGAAAAAGATACCGTAGCTTCAGGCAGGCCAGTAAATCATCACCTTCTTTGTGTGTTGTGAATGAAGGCCATGAGACTCAGTGTGAGCAGGAAAGGAAACTTTTTTAAAGGGTGGGGGGAGGGGATATTTTGCTTGGGTCAGGATAACTTTACCCTAAATACTGGGGACACCCTGAATGTCTCCTCACTTGACTTTAATGGGAGGAGGAGCAAATACAGGAGATATTCCCTCAAGGGTTGTGTCTAACAACCAAGGAGCAAGTGTGAATTCAACACAAAATTGAAGCAGGGAGAGATCCTCCAACCTGGGGGGATCCCCTGCCCCCAACTGGGGATGTTAGGCAACACTAAGGGGAAACAACCACAGATGGATTAAACACACACAGAATTGCGGTTGAGAAAATCTCTTAAAGGAACCCTCTAATTATTTCTAACACTCTATTCTCTTATATTCGTAGAATGAATCACGCAATATATACACAATTTACACTCAGTTTCCATACATAAGTACAAATCAACACAACTTTTCTAAAGTCCACTATTTACAGTCCCAATCTTGAAATCCGTGTGTCCTGGAACCTTTACTCTTACTTGTTAATGAAGCACTCACATATTCTCAACCAATGAAGAAATTGACCGGTAAGCACTGTCAACTGCAAACAGCTATGTTTCTTCCAAAAAATAAATGGCAACATGAATCCTAGGCTTACTTCATGTTTCTGTAAACCCTTCTTCTTGGCCACAACTTAATCCGGAAACCGTGCCTTTTACAATTCTTTCTCACTTTGGCTTATGCAAAAGCTCCAGCATGTTCTCAATAGCACATAAGGTCTCTATGTAAATTGTGGACTTTAGAAAAGTTTTGTTGATTTGTACCTATGCATGGAAACTGAGTGTAAATTGTGTACATATTGTGTGATTCATTCTATGAATATAATAGAATACAGTGTTACAAATAGAGAGTTCCTGAGATTTTTTCCAATTGCAATTCTGCGTGTGTTTAACCCAACTGGCAGGGTTGCCAATCCCCAGGTGGGGGCAGGGGATCCCCTGGTTTGAAGACCCTCCCCCTGCTTCAGGGTCGTCAGAAAGCGGGGGGAGGGGAGGGAAATGTCTGCTGGGAACTCTGTTATTCCCTATGGAGATTTATTCCCATAGAAAATCATGGAGAATTGATCCGCGGGTATCTGGGGCTCTGGGGAGGCTGTTTTTGGGGTAGAGGCACCAAATTTTCAGTATAGCATCTAGTGCCTCTCCCCAAAATACCCCCCAAGTTTCAAAAATATTGCACCAGGGGATCCAATTCTATGAGCCCCAAAAGAAGGTGCCGCTATCCTTCATTATTTCCTATGAAAGGAAGGAGTTGAAAAGGTGTGCCGTCCCTTTAAATGTGATGGCCAGAACTCCCTTTGGAGTTCAATTATGCTTGTCACAGCCTTGATCTTGGCTCCACCCCCAAAGTCCCCAGATATTTCTTGAATTGGACTTGGCAACCCTACCAACTGGGGATTGGCGACCCTACTAGAAAGATTAATTAGAGACTGTTGTTTTCGTTGCATGTAATCCTTTCCCTAATTTTGAAGTAAACTTTCTTCTTAGAAGTTAAACAAACACATGTCTGTGCTGCATTATTCTGCTGCACTTCATTTGCTTTGCTAAATATCCAACAGTTGCCAACACCAGACTGGGGCATTTCTGAAGGATGAAGCTAGGGAATGGTGGAGTTTGGAGGAAGGACCTCAGCAGGGTATAATACCAAAGAGTCCACCTGCCAAAGCGGTCCTTATCTCCAGGAGAAATGGTTAATGTAGCCCTGAGAGCCGTTGCGATTCCAGGATATCTCCAGGCCAGTGTCCTCTCTAAGCTGAGTTAGTGTGAGCTAGCTCACAGTTTTTTAGCCTCCAGCTCACACATTTTTGTCTCAGCTCAGGAAAGCTGGCCCCAGATCAAACTAATTTATGCAGTAGCACACAACTTTCATGCCACTACCTCACAAAGTAGAATTTTTTGCTCACAAGACTCCATTGCTCCAGGCCCCACCTGGAGGTTGGCTAATTGATTTGTGCTGCTTTATTGGAGGCTCCACAGAGTTCAAACATGTTTTAGTGTTCATGGATAAAATGTTACTCAACAAAACCAGGTCTGTGGACAGCCATGCCATCCGTTTTTTGGTCTGTGAGGGGGAATGACGTGAGCGTGTTACTGCAAGCTATATAAACTATATAAGAAGGTGTTTTTTGTTTTGTTTTGTTTTTTTAAGGCTGAACATTTCTGTTCGGACTAGTAAGTTTTGTGGACTTTCTTGCATGGCTGATTGAAACGCACATATTCGTGACACCTCCATTTGCAAATTCATTTTCCCAAGTCGCAGAGAAAATGAATTCTGATGGAAATATTTCAGGAATTCAGTGGCTGAAGCATGCCACCCCAGATCACATGGAAGTGGCTTGCAAATTCTGTAGGGCTCAACACCACCCTTTTATTCTCTCAATGCACAAGAAGCATGCCTTGTCTTTTGTCGAAATGGTAGTACACTAACCAGGGTACTGGAGTCGGAAGGCAAATTTCCCCATTCAGCCTGCCTCATTCCCAGAAACACATGGGCATAAGCTAAAGCAAAAGGCTGCTCCCCAGACAATTCCCTATATTTGTACCCAATTCCTAAATTTGGAGCCTGTGTCAACAATAAATCTTAATAAGAAATTTATTTATACATGTTTCCAAAAACAATCCAAATTGCAACACATCTGTATTTTTTTAAAATAAGGTAACAGCTCTTTGTGCCAAAGATTCTAAAGTGTAATCCATATTTAAATCTGAACTGCAACATACAAGCTACCGAGAATGACCAATGATCAAAATGTTTTCAGCGGGTATACATACTGAGGTTATTAATAATTATCTAATAATTATTTTAGAAGCTTTTCAAAGAACTTGTATGTGGCAACGTTTGGTTGCTTGTGCAAAGTTAAACTGGTTGCTTGTGCTGTTAAATTGTTTTTGTTGTGTGATTGATTGTCATGCCTTGGGAATAGGTTTTTTTAAGGCTATTGTCCTAATTTTTTTTTAGTGATAAAAAAAAGTGCTTTCTTGCCAGTGTGTGGCGCTAAATCTGGATGTTCAGATAATGAGTATGAACTATGTATATATTGATGGAACATGTTGTCTGTCATGCATTATAGTAAAGATGATCAGGAAAACAACACGACTGAGACATCTACAGATGACAGGAGTTTCTACAGAAAGGATTCTGGAAGGTACACAAAATGTGATTGCATAAATTAAAAAGAAGAGGACGAAATGCCCCGAATGTGCTTCTGGACTCTGGAGTACACTAAGAGCAGTTGAGATTACAGTCAAAGAAAGCGGGGAGGAGAAATTACCTGCACTACATTCTGCAGGACAAACAAGACTGACTAATAATTCTCAATAAGTATGCTGGGTAAGATTTGCTGGAACGGCAAGATTCAAAACTAGGAATGAAAACAAAACCCAGACGTCAATTTTTTCATAATATAAATATTCATGCCTGAGGAAATGATATTAACTTAAGGGCCAGGAGGATCCAAAGAGTGTGTTGGGATTGGGCAACAGGTCTGTGCTAACCCAATGGAATATTTTGCTTGTTGTTTATTTGAACTGACAACACACACACAAGCATTTCAGATCACAAACAGTAACACAGGCTTTCCCCGCAATGCACATGGTGGGATGCTAAACTCAGGGAACTCATTAGACAGCCCTATGCTGAAAAAACAACAATCCAAAAAGGAATTGAAATGTAAACTTAACAAATAGATCAAGGGAACTGCAAAACCTGCAGCTCTGTCTCAGGAGCGAAGCTTGAAGGATCTTTGCACAAGAAACGGGGGGAGGGGGGGACTGAAAACACAAACCCCACAAAAGGCTGAAACACAAACCCCGCAAGCCCTGCAACATAAGAGAACCCCTTTTAAACTAACTTCACTGCCTTAACTTCCCACCAAGAGCTGCACTTTATTTTAGTTCTGGTCAGATTGCTGACTGCTACCATGTCCTAAAGCAAACTAGCCTTCACAGGTTTTTTTTTCCAATTTCAGACATTCAAACGAGACACTGTAAGAAATGAGAGACTGTAAGACTGCTGTCATGGGGAGGATTTTTGTAGGGAGGTATTGGCATTGCCCATCAATAACGGAGTAGGAAGCATTGGGTGGGAGGTGGAGGAATGGAATGAGAAAAGAACATTCCCTAAAAAAGCTGGGGGTGGATGTCTCATGCCACATTTCACAGATGAAGATATGGCCACTCTTGTGCAGATACAACACCCCTATTCCCACATGAAGTACCTAGTCCCACCCCACCTTCTATAAGAATAGTATTAACAAAATTAACACTTTCCTGTTCCTTATTTTTTAAATTACACCCCAATTTTTTGTCCTCTAAGGATTTGAAAAGCTTGACATGTCTTGCTTAATTTCACATGAATCTAGATCAAGATGGGTTGGCCGTATTAGTCAGTCTGCAGCAGTAGAAAAGTGTAGTGACTCATGAAACAGAGCAGTGACGAAAGCTGATATCATGCCACAAATTTTTGTTGGTCTGTAAGATGCTATTAGACTCTTGCTCTTTTCTACATAGATTTGATTGTGTTTGTTACTGCAGAGGTCCCCAACCTTGTTGAATCTCTGAGCATTTAAAAAAAAAATGGAGAATAGACAATGGGCACCACCACAACAAAATGGCTGCCAAGAACTAGAAAAACCACTCATGAAATGCCTGCCAAGATGAAAGCTAGGTCCAATCGCAATATTTTGGAAAGTTCCACAAAATGAGTATATTTCAAACCAAGAAACATCTGGAAGGGATTCGTTCCAGGGTCTTCTGAAGCACCTCATGTTCCAAGGACACGGGAAAAGCCAAAAAATGGTTCTTTGCCTCAGAGAAGTGACCCTTTGGGAAGAAGAAAGTGGGTGTCTAAAGGAAACACCTCAGTGGGCTTCAAGACATCCATGGACACTGCTGTGTCACCAAATAGCAGATGCACATCAGACATGCAACATTTCCTTTCCAGGTATAACTTGGACATGGATGAGAGGAAGAGTTACTTAGAGGTAGGCAATACTCCGTCTAAGCTGTGAAGTCGTGTGTGAGCTACCGCATAAATTAGTTTGCTCTGGGGCCATTTTTCCTGAGCTAAGACAAAAATGTGTGAGCCAGAGGCTAAAAACTGTGAGCTAGCTCACAGTAACTCAGTTTGGAGGGAACACTGCTTGTAGGATAGCCTTGTAACGATTAAAAGAAATAAAGTTTTCAAATGACAAAATAGTGTTGCTAATTTACCAACAGAAAACAGACATCTGGCACAGACTTTGGCATCATAATTGAGCTAAAATGCTGCCATTCTAAGCACGATATTAAAATTATGGGAAATACTGTCTACATTCTGGACATTGTCCCAACAGATTATCTGATGTGCCAACAGAGGTCTTCTCCATGGGGAGTTTGCCATACTTCTCAGCCCCTAAAAAGAAAAGAGTAATGGTCTGGGATGGTGCAAATAACTCCATCATGCCTTAACTTTGAAATCTTGGGCTGACAGGGCTGTCTTTCAACCTCAGGCATTTTCCCTTATGCTTCCCAACTCATATTAGCCTTCTCTACATGTCACAGTGAACACACATACATGTTATGCACCTCTGTACATCTACTCATGCGAGAAAGAACAGCAGAAGGGTTACAGGGGCCAAGCAATCCTTTCCACATCAAATCGTCTGCTGAAGAGCCCTGTATATTGCCAAGGATTCTGGAGCATCTCAGGGCACACTCTGCAGGACAGTTCCACAGCCAGTCCTCAGGCTACACAACTCCTCATAGCATGTTTTGGAGCCTAACAAACACTCTCTTCCACTGCAGAAGAAGAGCAGTTGTGGCAGGCTGTCTTTTAGGGAAAGTTCTTCTACCACTGCCGATCCTCATGAAGAAGTTTCTCAGGAACTTCAAGATTTCCCAGCATGCAATTTGAAAAACCACAGATCATTATTCTGTCACTCTGCCCACTGCGAAGAAATTAAACAGACACAACCACTTAACTGCAACTATAGCCACAAAGCTACCTTTACAACACACCTCCGCAAGAGCCTCCTCAGACCCAACAAAAGTCTTTATGCATGTGCCCTGCTACCAAGAATGATCTGGGGTGGGGGATCTTGGTGTGGCTTCCAACAAGGCAAGTAGAAAAGGCATCCTATTGCCTTTCCTTTTCTAATCTCAAAGGCACACTTGCAACTGTAGGGATCTGGCAAAGGTTAACAGAAAACCTGACACAACAGCAACACTGGCATTGTCTGTTGTACTGCCATGGAGGGGGGCAGGATATAGAGAAAAAGGGAGCCACACACTGCGTAGAGGTCTCTGCCAACATTAAGAGAGCAAAAAGGTACACTTTACTTGGTGTGTGTGTCTGTGTCCATCTGTCTGTCAAATCACAGGGGACTCAGGGCAACCCCGTAGGGTTTCCAAGGCAAGAGATGAACAGAGGGGTTTGCCATTGCCCACCTCTATGCAGCAACCTGGCACATCCTTGGTGGTTTCCCCATCCAAATACTAGTCAGGGTCAATCCTGCTTAGCTTCTGAGATCTGACAAGATCAGGCTAGCTTGGGCCATCTGGGACAGGACACCCTTTACTTTCCCTATCCACATTTGGGCCTTAAAGGGCACTTTCGCTTATGCTAAATGATGCCGTTTCAATCCACTTCAGTGATGGTTTGCGAGTGGATTTTGCCATTTCACACAGTGGGATGCAGTTGCAAAGTGCACTGAAAGTGGATTGAAAGGGTGTTATTCAGCGTGTGTGAAAGTCAATTTTAGAGAACCAGGACTTGGGCATACTTGACAAACCAACGGTCATCCCTCAATGTTCCATTCTTTGGATGTTGTTCCTCAAAAAACCATGCCATCACTAAATCCTGCCAGGAAGTATTTCACATCTGTATGGTTTTACACTAACATCATAGCTACCGTTGTCTGCCTGTGGACCCAGCTTGGGTAATCCACATGCACTCCACACAGACAGCGGTGCAATGGAGCTTGAGACATAGTAGTTACAGCTTCATCTTTGCGGGGAAGAATCCAACCAGAAGACCCACTTGGCAAAGAATCTGGAAGAGACGCTGGCATTTCTATTCTCCTCAAGGCAAACTGCAGAGTGGGCCAGCAAATATTACTTCCTGGCATGGCAGCATCTGAGAAAACATTACATTTGCTTCACTGAATTCCCGTCTGCACGGACAAGAATTTTCTTCCCAGAAACCAAAAATTCCCTTCCAGACTTGTTCCCTGAACACATTTTATGCACTATAGAAGCACGCTAGGCACATTCTTTGGATGTATATGGTCCAGTGCTATAGCGGCTGGACTAGGACCTGACAGATCTACATTCAAACCGCAACCCTGCCATGGAAGTTGCTAGGTGATCTTGGGCCAGTCCCACACTCTTAGTTGAAGCTACCTCACAGGGCGGTCCTTGTAAAGACAAAATGGATAGACAAAATAAATAAATAAAGTGGAGGTAAGCCAGTTTCGATTCCTTGTTGGGAAGAAAAGCAGGGCATAAATATGTGAGTAAATAAATAACAAATAAAAAAGGGGCTAGTTTGACCCTGGCCACACATCAACAATAAGGCCGCAATCCCACACATATGAACATATGAAGCTGCTTTCTACTGAATCGGACCCTCGGTCCATCAAAGTCAGTATTGTCTACTCAGACTAGCAGCGGCTCTCCAGGGTCTCAAGCTGAGGTTTTTCACACCTATTTGCCTGGACCTTTTTAGTTGGAGATGCCGGGGATTGAACCTGGGACCTTCTGCTTACCAAGCAGATACTCTACCATTGAGCCACCTTTCTTTGGCTCAGGCAGCAATTTCTCTCCAGGCCAGTTTGGCCAGGGATCCTGGAGGGTTTTTTTTTTTGGGGGGGGAGCATCTTCTGGGCATAGAGCAGGAGTCACTGAGGGGATGTGGGGGGAGGTGTTTGTGAGTTTCCTGCATTGTGCAGGGGGTTGGACTAGATGACCCTGGAGGTCCCTTCCAACTCTATGATTCTTATTATACTTTAATATTACTGGTTTTGAATCGTTATATGCCACATTGGAAGCCACACTGGAAAAGATGGGTTTAAAGAATACAACACGATATACGGACTATATTCCACTCCTGTTCACCCTTCTAGCATAAATGCTTCACAATCCAAGGTAACCACTGCCTGAACATGATATCACAATGTGAAAGCATGACGCACAACGCATTGTGATGGGTGGGGGGGGGAGCAGGCCCAGCCCTGTCATTACACTAACTAGGCAGTTGCCTAGGGCGCCGGCCTTCTGGGGGCACCAAACTGGGCACCCCCCATGTGACTCGGTGACATTATCAGTGCAGGGGAGGGCACCAACAGTTAGCCTTGCCTAGGATGCCAGCCAGTCTAGGGCTAGCAAAAATTGAGGCAGCATTTGAGCTTTTGAGTCACTGCCAAAGAAGTGAGCAATCACTCACGACACCCTGCCACAAATGTTCTTAACATTTTGTCTGCGTGACTGCTCTTGGCGTCCCAGCCAGCAATGGTTTGCCGTGCAGAAGTCATATATAGTCAGCCTTCAGGTGTGGAAACAATAGCAGAGGAGGAGGGGGGGGGTGGTTTCCTTTCTTCTCTCTCCTTCCCGCCAGCTCTTTCTCATCTTTTGACTAAGGCCAGTTTTACAAGAGACTAGAAGAGAGAGAACCTAGGAACCTTCCACCTGTTCAAACTCTTTTGGGTGTGGGGAAAGAGCAGGCCAGGTGCAAAATCAACTGCTGGAGGTGAGAAGGGAGAAAATGAAGGCTAGCGTAGTAGCTATATTGCTCCCGGGCCCCTTCCTGAGATGGTGGGTGAAAGGATGAACATCTGTGCGAATGAGGGTGAAGATTTTGAGGCTGTGTGATCTCCTGTTCAACAACCCTGGTTCTGGCACCAGAGCTTTCCTTGGTACCTGGCATTTCTGACACGGAGATCACCTATTCCAGCAATATCTTGACACTTCCTATTTCCTGCCTGGACCTAGGGATGCCAAGCTCCAGAAGGGACCTGGGGACTCCCTGGAATTACAGCTCATCTCCAGATTATAGAGATCAGTTCCCTTGGAGAAAATGGAGGCTTTGGAGGGTGGATGTACCCAACTAATGTCCTTGTTCTCCTCAGGCTCCATTCCCAAATCTCCAAGAATTTCCCATTCTGGATCTGGCAACCCTACCTCCACATCTGCCGCCAGTGGAAGGGGCAAGGGACATAGCAACCCTACCAGGACCAGCCCCAGGAAATATGCAAAGAAGCAAAAAGTCTCTGACCTTACTTTGGCTTAGGTGTGCATGCATGTGTTGCAATACAACACCAGCCCGGACAATGGGTGTTGTTTTAGCCCGCCCAGCCGGTTTACATAAAAACAAATATTAAGTCATCCGTGCGCATTATAAATCACCTGCTGAGGCAGAGATGATGGCTGGGATGTTTTTACATGGGCAAAGAACCTAGAAACCATCTTGAATTAGAACAAAGTCCATCTTGTCAATCTTCTGTTTTAAACACTCTGATGAACCCAAGGAATCCACTTGCGAAAGAGGTTGTCTGGTGCCTCTCTGTAAGATATCTGTGCGGGACTGCACCTCATACAGAAACAGAAGCAGTGGATTTTTTTTTGAGTGAGTATACTTTTTGAATGTTCTACTAAACTCTTTGTATTTAAGAGTGAAGCCTGTCTCCAATTTTCATTAAGGGAAAACACTAAATCGAATTGGCCCCACTTCTGTTCCAGGCCAGATGGCCCTCAAAACTCATAAACAGAGCATAAAGCAGTGGCCTTCTCAGTTACTAGTCAGCTTGGACCTCACTTCAAGTATCTCTCAAATGACAGGACTAAGTCAGTCTCACTTCCACAAATTGCAACTTGGGAACTATTAAAGAAAACAGATCAGGAATATCAAGTGACAAAATAAAACTTTAAAAAAAAAAAAAAAAGCTAAGCTAACAGGCATCCAACCCAACAGCCACAGCTGCTTAAGAGAGATCCGTTTAAGAGAAATCTCACAAAGGAGAATGTCGCCTCTTTACCTTCTCTGAATCTCAGTTTTCCCCATCTGTAAACATGGCATAAACATGGGAGTCACCCGAAATCAAGCTGTGACTTGACAGCACTTTCCACCATATATAGGCAGCCCAAGTTTCTGATGCATGTGAAACAGCGTGCTGGGAATGAACTAAAGAATCTGTCCCTGCACTAGCTGTACATTTTAAGCATGAGCCCAAGGGGAAATGTGCTCTCTCTCTCTCTCTCTCTCTCTGTTTTAATACCAACTTCATTAAAAGGAAAACCAGGCTCTCATCCTGATCTTTACAGCATAAAATTCTGGCAACAAAATGTATTGAGTATTTTGGTGTGTCTTTTTTGTTTTGTTTTTTTAGTGTAAAATCAGTTTGAATGCAGAGAGGGCACTACAGTTCCTTTTATAAAAAGCCAGCATAAACAGGCCCAAAGATCAACCCCCCCCCCCTTCTGCTCTGCTGGCAACACTAATTCTTAATTTGTCATCCCTGCAGCAGACACCACCACCCAGTTTATTCCCCACGCTTGCAACATTGTTTTTTCAAAGTGCCAGACTTCAGTTTCAGAAGCAGAGGGAAAGCCATCTTTCCTACTAAAAAAGCAAACATTTGTCTAGCATTTTTAACAGCTTTCAAAGATTTCTCCTCAGAAACTACCCCACCCCCAGTCTTGTTCTATGGGATGAAAACCCAAGCAGGTTCATCACCACCCACGAAAGCAACCATATAGCATTCATATAGTATTTCTTATTGTGCAAAGTGCTTTATGGCTTTGCTGTGTCTGGCCTTGCAAGACAGCCTGAGGATATAGGTCACAATTAGGCCCACTTTACAGAGGGAGGAACAGACGCCAGGAAATGACAACTTGGCATTGGTCATGCAGTGAAATGTAGATGTGCCTTCAACTAGCGTTGGCAGGTCTGATTCAAGAAATATTTGGGGACTTTGGAGGTGGAGCCAGGAGCAAGGATGTGACAAGCATGATTGAACTCCGAAAGGAGTGCTGGCCATCACATTTAAATGGACCACGTTTCTTTTAAATGTCTTCCCTCCATTGGTAATAATGAAAGATAGAGGCACCTTCTTTTGGGGCTCATAGAATTGGATCCCCTGGTCGAATCTTTTTGAAACTTGGAGGGTGTTTTGAGGAGAGGCACTGGATGCTATGCTGAAAATGTAGTGATTCTAACTCAAAAAACAGCCCCCCTAGAGCCACTAGATCCTCACAGATCAATTCTCCACTATACCCTATGGGAATTGGTCTCCACAGAGAATAATGGAGTGCCCAGCAGACATTTCCCTCTCCCTGCCCCGCTGCCTAATAACCCTGAAGCAGGGGGAGGGCCTCTGCTTCCAACTGGGGATTGGCAATCCTAACTTCAACCCACATGGCACAAGCTGTGCTGCAGTCGGTGGCTGCCCACATCTGGCTCAGTGATGCAGTGATTCTAAAAGGGCCAGTGGACCACAGGTGGTGGGTGCCCTGTGGTGGCTACTGACCAGCCAAACCATGAGCAAGGAGTGAAAAAATGCTGGAAAATGCTTCTACATACCAATGCAGCCACTCGTAATGAAAAGAAATGTCACTAGGCATCAGGTAAGTATTGATACTACACTGCATTCTGTATTGATTCTGTATTGCACGGTATTGCATGCTGTGTCACAAATCCTCATCAGTCAGGATCCTAATAGTCAAGAAAGATTGACATGGCGTGGGCACAACCCTAGCACTGCCTACCAGCTAACTAGCAATGTTGCCCATTTATCTCCCCAATCTTATTTTCGACAGCCGTATCAGCATGCAAACAGGAGCTGGCCATAATGTGATACCTGTAGCAGGCAGAAATGTGGGCGTTCCACAAGCAAACAGGACCAGTGGTCTGCAATACGACAGTTTTGAATTTGTTCTCTTCTGTAGTCTTCCCTGGCCAAATGGCTGATACATGAGTTCTTTCATTCCCAGAGATTCACCATCCATTTTGCTCTAGCTCAGGGGCGGCCAAACTTGCTTAACGTATGAGCCACATAGAATAATCATCAGATGTGTGAGAGCCACAAGACATGCATGTCAGACGTCTGAGAGCCACAAGACAGGAAGGAAGGAAGGAAGGAAGGAAGGAAGGAAGGAAGGAAGGAAGGAAGGAAGGAAGGAAGGAAGGAAGGAAGGAAGGAAGGAAGGAAGGAAGGAAGGAAGGAAGGAAGGAAGGAAGGAAGGAAGGAAGGAAATAGATGGGAAGAGAGAACTGGAAAGAAAGTAACTTTAAATGCATTCTACAAGCTGCCAGCTGGCTTGGAGAAGTGATTTAAAGAGATAAACACCTTCCCCAAGCTGGCTGACCGGGGGGTGGGGGCGTCGAGCCATACCATATACATAAAAGAGCCACATGTGGCTCCCGAGCCACAGTTTGGCCACCGCTGCTAGCTGGTCTCACTGGATCCCCCCTCCCACTCTAGAGCATTGAGATGGGATCTACTGAAATCTTCAGAGAATGCACTGATGCCCAGAACTCATCTGGATTTCAGCACTGAGAGGGTGGGAAGAGATCAGCTTGCAGAAGAAACAAAGCTTGGCACTGGCTAGAAATTCAGTCAAGGTGCAACTTGGGACAGGGAAGGCCAACAATCCGTCTATTTATTGTTGTGTAATGGCTATTTACCACGATCACATGCCCAGAGCTTTGTGAAGACGTAAAAAGAAACAGCCGGCCTCTCCTGACAAAGCTTATGATGCTGGATTAGACCATGCTGAGAAAGAGGGCCAGTGTGGCATAGATTGTCCTGCAAACCGGTTAGGCACCAATTCAAATCTTGCTTCTACAGGAGCGGCTTCCGACAGATGATGATCAGCAGTACTGAGGATTCTGTCCTACTCTTCAGGGCTGTTGTGATTAGTGAGATAACATGAAAACGCAATTTGAATATTCCAGATGCTATTTATTATGACTGCAATTGTTTGCAATTAAGACACCACCTCGCAAATAAAACTCAGCCAAACCACAAAACCAGATCCGGGAAAGGGAAACACGAGTCAACAAAGCCAATTTAAATTGTGTTCATTTGGAGGCAAACAACATTGGTTTCATGGCACCAAAGCCAAAAATAGCTCCTATATGTAGGCAGATTTACAAATTACTTACACACTAACTCAGTGGTGCAAATGGAAAGTAACTTTGATGGTTTGAAATGGTCCAGTGCAGAAGATGTTGCACTCTGGCAAGCTAAAACAAAAGTTAACCACAAAAGCCTTGCTGCAAGTGTGAAGGCACCACACTCGTTCCCAAAGCCTAATTCTGGTTAAGGCTTTTTGATTGGACCACCCATGTGGGGAAGACAATGTAGCAAGCCTTTAAGGCACACAGTACTCTTCTTCATAAAAATAATAACAGTACTTGGCATTTATATAGCACTTCCAGTATTCAAAATGCTTCACACAGATTGTCTTTTTATGAATTCCAGACTTGGTAGGGGAAATGAAGAGGTTGTTTATCTGAGTGGGAACAAATGTTCCTCAATTTTAAAAGGCTGAATTGCCAAGCACTAAGAGTGCAATCACACTGGTCCGACCCAGCCATGCCTCCCATCCGGAATTAATGCGCACGATCACACGCACACATCTACCTCGAGTCCCGCCAGTCCTTACCTTGTCTGGGACCGACTAAATAGCTACCAGGTACGTCCCATAGTAAAGCTCTAAACCATATGTAGGGTGCATTTCCCAGCAGTCTGAATGGCCAAGCGCATGATGCACCCGTCCCACATACGCATGAGCAGTCTGAATGCTCCTCTTGTGGGTGTGCAGCCAGAGCCTCTCTTGGCAGCAGGGTGGCGGTTGTGTGAATGCCCTATACGTGTCAAAGAGTACCGTTTCTTTTCAAAACTGGGATACTGCTGTGCCAGATTCCTTGTGTGATTGCACCCTAAGTGTGCAGCAAACGCTCTGAGGTTCAGCACCCTCTGTTCTGCAAAGGGGCAGCACGGTACACATTCCAGAATTCCTCAGCAGAGGGCTCCAACGTAGGAAAGACAGGAACTTTAATTTCATGAAGGTGGCAGCTTTCAAACCCCCAAACTGTATTCATTCCTGGCTGTATTTTTTTTTAAAAAAATTAGATCTTGCTACTTCTGCCCCAAGGTGACTGATCACATAATGAAAACAAGAGAGACGTGAAGCAAGCAAAAGGCCAATAAAAGGCCATTTTCCCTCACTGCTGATTGGGGGAGTTTAGGAACACCTTTAAGCTGCTAAGAAGGCTATGCCAGGAACTGTGGAACCAGCATGACCAAAAGCCATAAGGGATAGGAGGTGGGGTGAGAATGAGCACAAAAGCTGGCAGGGCCCAGTCCAATAAAAACTAGCAGGAAACATTAGAGACGGTTTCTGTGTCTTTCCTTCTTCCATTGCGCTCACCCACCCAGTGTGATGTATTTCACATTCTGCACAAAAACCCACAATGGTTTGGGATCTTTTAAAAATTGCCTCAGATGCAAGAATCTTGCTAAGCCAAAAGCAGCATCTGCACCAATAAACAAAGGTGGCAATGATCCAGTTATCACTTTTACAGCACTTTTATGCTTAGACTTACATAGCATCCCCCACCCAAATGTTCCACATACATTATTTAAGTAAGTAATCAAAGCAACAACCCTGTAAGGTAGGCCAATATTACTGTCAAAGTAGGGATTGGTTGAGAAGGAGGAGAGGCTTCCTCAAGGCCACCCAATAGGTTGAACACTTGCAGAACCCTAGCCCTATCAAGGTCAGCGTTGTCCACTCCAACACAGTGGCTGTCCCAGGTCTCGGGCAGAGGTCTTTCCCATCACCTCCTACCTGCGTCTTACCAGGAATTGAACCTGGGACCTCCTGCACACAAAGCAAAAGCTCTGCTATTAAGCCACAGACCTGTGCACGATTTCCAAGCTGAGGAATTTCTTACTTCTCACGCAACAGTGTCCTATGCAGGGCTTTTTTAAAAACAGGAACGCACAGGAACACAGTTCTGGCTAGCTTGGCATAAGGGGTGTGCCCTAATATGCAAATGAACTCCTGCTGGGCTTTTCTACAAAAGCGCCCTTTGTTAAACAATGGTGACATCAGGGGGTGTGGCATAATATGCAAATGGGCCTTTTCTACCAAAAAAAGCCCTGGTCCTATGCATTTGGTGGCTGTTGTTTCAGCTTCAAATCGTATATGCAAAAAACCCCCCAGCTTTAGTTTAAAAACCGGTCAACTGAAAAAACGAATGAAATTTAACTATGAAAAAATACACTCCCTCGCACACTTTGCTTTTTACCCAACAGAGGACAGAAGCAAGGAATGGGGCGGGGGCGGGTCTTCTCCCACACTACCTATAGAAATTAACCCTCTCTTTCCTCGGACTAGAGAAACACAACCCACACAAAGTCCCTGTTACAAATTCCAACCCTTTCCTTTCTGCAGATTACACCCTGCATGGAGCACAGCTTTAGTACATCCCACGCCACCCCCCCTCCTACGCCCCAAAGTGGTCTCTCCCCTCCTTGGTCTCAGGTTCCTGAGGGCTTGTCCCCCGCACAGCCAACCAGGATTAAGACACTGCGCAGAGCCACGCCTGGTGCTGGAGCATGGTGTTCAACTTTCGCCTGCATTCAGAGTGGACTCCCTTTCCTAGCCTGCCACTATTGCAACCCACAAGGGAAAGGAGCTGCCCCGCGCATGTCGGCAACTCCCTTCCCAATGGAGAATCAAGCAGGGAAAGTGAGCCAGCTGAGCGGCTGCAGAACAGTGGCGTGATGCTTTTATGTTAATTTGGCAAGCGGTCAAGGGGAGTGGATTCCTATTGGAAAGAGTCGAGCCTCCCATTAAAAGCGCAACAAAAAAAGACCTAATTTTGTTTCTATCACAAAAAAAAGACTTGGGGGGGGATTGAATAAGTGGTGGGGGGAGAACCAACAACTATTCTGCCATTGGCATTCCAGATGGAAACTTAATAGGTTGGTATGATTGCGGGAATATCAATAATCGGTGTTTCAGCCAGCACACAAACTGAGGGGTCTCGCAGGATTCTTCCTCAGATATTCTGGAAGGTTATATACAGTAACAAATGGTTAAATAAATCCTGCGCCCCGGCATTTTGTTCTTCTGGGCGCTTTGTTGTGTTTTTAAATAAACACAAGTCTTGGACGCTCGTTTGTAATACAGCAAAGGTGTTATTTTGTGAGGAGGTAAAGTAGGAGAGAGAGAAAAGGGATATCACAGAATTGGGAAAATTGGGATGGTGTGCCATGAGGGCTTTTTTTGCAGCAGGAATTCCTTTGCATATTAGGCCACACACTCCTGATGCAGCCAATCCTCCTGGAGCTTTCAGTCGGCCCTGTACTCAGAGCCCTGTAAGCTCTTGGGAGGACTGACTACATCAAGGGTATGTGGCCTAATATGCATAGGAGGCCCTGTTACAAACAAGTTCCTGCTATTATACAGAAGATCAGGGCTGCAGCTCAGTGACAGAGCATCTGCTTGGCGTGCAGAAGATCCCACTGTCAATCCTCAGCATCTTCAGTTAAAGGATCTGAGAGCAAATGATGGGAAAGACCCTGGAGAGCCACTGCCGGTCTGAGTGGACTATACTGATTCTGATGGACCAAGGATCAGATTCCGTAGAAGGTAGTTTCGGGTGTATTCAAGATGTTTCCGGACAGCCCATTAAGCACATGTATTTATTCATATCCCGCCTCTTCGCAACACCCAAGGCAGCTTGCAAAATAGAAACATGCATAGCTAAAACACAGCATAATTGAAACAGATCACCAATCCAAACAAAAACACTTTTGTTATTAAGCGTTCTTTCCAGTGCAGAACTCGGGGGCATACACAAGGCCAATCTATCTGATATAAAGGACCCTGCGGCTGCCAGTGTATCTGAGAGATGATGGGAATTTTGTGCTTTTCAGATGCATGCAGGGCACAAATTCTTTGTGGAAGTTATAAGGACTTGAAATGCTGTGAACTGGCCCTGCAGAGTTCCCAAGAAGACTTCAATACAGGCACTGAACTGACTTATCCCTGCGAACATCTGCAAAGCTGTGGAATCAAGTGTTTCCCAATCAGACTCCAGGACCACAGCACATGTTGACGTATTCATTCACTCACTACCACAATCAGTACATTTGAAGAGATCAAGGGGTGGGGGGGAATAGCCCTCTTCAGGCAATGGTGTTGTGGTTAGAGCCATGATGGCGAACCTATGACACGCGTGTCACTGGTGACACGCGAGGCAATTTGGCTGACACACCGGAAACCAAGGAGCGTGGCGAGCCGCGAGTCCTTCGGAGGCTGCTGAGCCCGTCTTGGAGGAGCAGCAGCTGCTAAGGTGAAGGCGAGAAGAGGCGGCAGCAGCGCAGCGGGCCGCTGCCGCCTCTTTCCCCGGCTCCAGGCCGGGGGTGGGGGTGGGAGGGAAGGTTGGGAGTGGGAGGGAAGGTTGGCCGACGCTGCCAGCGCCTCGCCTTGACCTGGGGGTGGAGGAGACAGCCTCCTGGTGCAACCCGTCCCCCACCCAAAGCAGAGGCAGCCAAACGTGCCTCCTCCTCCTCGCAACAGGGCCGAGCTTTGCAAGCCCCTTTTCCCGCCCTCCCCGGGGCTGGAGGAAATAGGTGGGTACAGCAAGAAAGAAAAAAGAGCATTGCAAAAAAAGAGGCGGGGGGGAAAGAAGTGCCCTCCTCGGCGGGTCGCACCTTTGCAATGCCGGGGCTTTGCAAATGCAGGAGCAAGGCAGGCGTGTTTTTTTTCCGTTTGTTTGCACGGAGCGGCTGGGGGGGGGGGGAGGCAGAGATGGCATTGCAGCAGTGTGTGTGGGGTGCAATGCCCGAGGGGGCATCGCTCTTGGGCCAGTTGTGGGGCTGCCCCCCCCCTCCTCCTCCACCCGGTCCTGGTTTTTTTTTTTTGCAACCAACATGATCTTTCTCACTTTGCTCTCTCACTCTTTCTCATGGCCACCTGCCGGAGGCGGGGTTTCAGATTTAAAGGACAAGCTGCCCTTTTCAGCTTGGAAGAGGAGGAAGGGGGTGGGCGATGGGGCTGTGTGTGGGTTGCAAAAGAGCAAGGGGAGGGGAGCATTGGGTCGCCCCCCTTGGCTTCCCTTGGCAAGCGCTGGAGGAGAAAAGGCGGGAAGAAAAAAAGATACACCCTTTCCCACAGGGTTACCAATCCCCAGGTGGGGGCAGGGGATCCCCCTCTTTCCAAAATACCCCCCCAAGTTTCAAAACGATTGGACCAGGGGGTCCAATTCTATGAGCCCCAAAAGATGGTGCCCCTATCCTTCATTATTTCCTATGGAAGAAAGGCATTTTAAAAGGTGTGCTGTCCCTTTAAATGTGATGGCCAGAACTCCCTTGGAGTTCAATTATGCTTGTCACACCCTTGTTCCTGGCTCCACCATAATGTCTCCTGGCTCCACCCCCAAAGTCTCCTGGCTCCGCCCCCAAAGCCCCCAGATATTTCTTGAATTGGACTTGGCAAGCCTAGTCTGACCTAGGCCGCAGACCGCGCACTGGATCCTTTGTGCCTGGTTCTCCTGCGGCCCCCTCATTTGGTGAGTGTGGTTGAAGTGACACGGTGAAGTGACACGCGACCCAAGGAAGACTACACTTTTTCCCGATTTTCGACACACCAAGCTGAAAAGGTTAGCCATCACTGGGTTAGAGTGTTGAAGTAGGACCTGGGAGACCCAAGTTCGAATCCCCACTCTGCCATGGAAGCTTGCTGGGTGACCTTGGACCAGGCAAATACTCTCTGCCAGGGTCCTTTGCCCTGTGTGGCTGTCAGGAGGATAGAATGGTGCAGAGGAGACTGACGTAAACCATTTTGTGTCCCAGTTGTGAATCAGTTCTGAGCAAGTGCTGGAGAGGGAAGTTTTAAAAGCGAGAGAGCTGGCACCATTTCAGTGTTCCAGCAAGATGGACTGAGTAATTTTAAAAGACCACAAAGTGTGGGGTAATAAAAGGCAGCAGATTTGGGTTGGGGGAGATTTCTTCTGCACGGGCAGAACAGCAGAAGAACAGGGCTGGATGAAGCCAGGAAGAGTTTTGAAGGCGACTTTGTGCTGGATGCAAAAACCAGATGGGAACAGGAGCAGCCTTAGTGATTCTGGGGCCCTGGGCAAAAGAACTGCCGCCCCATCACCAGCTTCTCTGCCAGAGCCCTTTGCCCTGTGTGGAGTGGAATGGAGCTGCCACTATCAACCTGCTGGCCTAACCCCACAAGGGGTGAACATGAGTGGTGGCAGAATCCTGCTGCTCTTCGTTCCCCACACACACACCCTTCAGACAACGGTGCTGTGGGTGGTCAAGGAGCTTCCCAACATGCAGCAAGGGCCACCTGCCCCTGTTGCCCATTGGTTACAACCGCCCCAGGATGGGAGGCTAGTATAAAGATCTGAAAAGCAGAGCCAATGGACTTTGTAGAACAAGGTTGACCTGCCCGGCATATACCAATCAACCCTTTGGGACAAGCTTCAATTTGTGCAGAGAAAGTGATCCAAGCTGAAATTTGATCACTCCAACATTCGCATGCTCCATGGCAGAATTTCAGCCCGAGAATTCTCTCTCTCTCACAATCCTTGGTCTAGTAAAGCCTGGTGCTTCCCGACCATAAAAAGATGCACGTGCCAGCAGGCAGCCTGGTGACGCAGAAGAGACCAAGGATAATTTTCACCCTTGGATTGGGGGGGAGACAGGGAGTCATCAAAAAGCAAAGATTCACAAGCGCTGCGCATGGGAAAGAATGCATTCAACTTGCATTTCTGTCCTTAGGTCTCGAGCTGCATGTCTTGGGGAGTGCCATGCGTAACGCTGGTATGAGAAAACGCCTATATTATCACTCGCTATATATTCCTTCCAAAGAAAAGTGAGCAGGGAATTGGCTCTTAAGTGTGGTCAAAAAAACTCAGAAGGACCAGATATGGTGGGGGAAAGCACCATCAAATCACAGCTCCATCTACTGAATTTGCTTTACTCCCCAAAATCCATTAGGGTTGTCAACTGATCAGAAAGAAAGAAGCTCCGTTAGTTCTTGGGTACTTACCAGCAGCTGGATCTTTAGATAGCAGCATACAGCTAAATAGCAGCATATAGTTAAATAATACTACCCATTTGTGCCTGCTATTAAAGACACAAGAACAATGAGCCGCTTAAAAAAAAAACGAGGCAGCGACACAGTCTGGAACTTGTTTAAAATAAATTCACATACCATCTGGAGACTGTTTTAGGAATGTAATGAGTGATTTATTTATATAATTTAACAATGTCTATAATGTATTTTATCCTAGTGGTGTTCATCGCCCAGAGCCCTATAAACTCAAGGATTGGGCGAGCCATATATTTACATTATAAATAAATAAAAGTTGGCAACTCCAAGTTGCGCCAAGAATGTCGTTTCATATTTTGTGATGGGAGGCGGAGAAAGAGAGTGATAGCCCCTAGCAAGGGTGAGATGGTTGTCCACAAGATACAAAGGCCAACTTCTGGGTATATTTAACCCAAGACTGGGGGGATGGCTCTGTTATTTTATCTGTTGTAGGTGATCATTTATTCACACCAACTACAGCAGTGCTAAGCTGCCGTTTATTTTATCACAGTGTTATCAGAACTGTGCCTTTATAGTTCAGATAGGTTTCTGAGATGAAGGCCTATTTGACAGTTTTTACAGAGAGCCTGCTGGAATGTAGGAAGCTATGACTTGATTAGAAAAAGAGATGCCCTGGTGGGGGAATCGCATCCAGATGGAAACAAGGGAGAAGATAAGCTCCACCACCACCACCACCCCCCACCATGCCAACACTGACCTCTGCACGCATTCCCTTGCCTGAACAAAGAAAAGGTACTTTACTAATCTGGTATGGCAGTCAAAGAGTTCCCCAAAGCAAGGGACAGGGCTTGAAAAAGCCTGGGGCTATAGGGCTGGGTGATCTAATCAGCCAGCTACTAGGAAAAACAAAAAGCCTAACACTTCATTCAATATTTCCTTTTGGTAGCAGTAGAACAGGAAAGAAAGAAAGAAAGAAAGAAAGAAAGAAAGAAAGAAAGAAAGAAAGAAAGAAAGAAAGAAAGAAAGAAAGAAAGAAAGAAAGAAAGAAAGAAAGAAAGAAAGAAAGAAAGAAAGAAAGAAAGAAATGTAAAATTCAGAAAATAGGTATTTTATCAATTACACTCTATATTTTTGTCTTTTTTTCATCTTATATGTGCAATTGGAGAAAGTATAGTTCCAATGCCTTCAGAGTACATACACTGTAATTTACAAAACTAAAATATAATAGCTTCAGAGTATACATTGCAATTTACAAAAAGAAAAGAAAATCTGAAGGGGCAATTTAAAAAGCCGCAAGGCACATGACCTCACTAAGTTATAGAAGAATGAAAAGTTTAATCCATTTCCCCAACTTTTCCAAATCAATTTGACCCCTCTTTTCAGGTGAGAGGCAAGAATCTAAAGCTGCATTTTCTGGTGGAAAATCCCCAGCACGTAGACCCACCCCTGGCACATTATTATTTCCCAACAGGCACCGGATCTATGGAGCCCCTTGGAATCCTGGTGGTCATCAAGGTCACGAATGATAATAAATAACGGCAAGAAATATTTATTATTATCCCTTTCCTCAACAATACTCTGGGACAACTCCCACCCACCTGAGCAAGTCAAGAGCGGCCTTTGTCAGCTGGATCAAAGGCTCTTCCATTGTGCGTTGGGCCTCTTTGATGAAGCAGCAAAGAGAATCCGCCTGCTTTAAACATTATTTGTTTTAATCCTATCAGTTTCCTAAAGATTTGCCTTTTGGAAGGAAGAAGGAAAACAGGCTGGCGAAGGAGCCCTGAGTCTCTACCAAGGAGGCCTTTCCTTCCTGTGCCTATAGAAAAGAGCTCAGCGGTGTGCGCCCATCCGTCACGTCCCAAGTTCCTGTTCCAAATCCGCACCTTATGAGCCACCAAACAGTCAACTCTGCCAAAATTCCTACCCGGCTCTTCATCCCCCTTCTCCCCCTCCCAAAGCCGGCAAGAAACAGATTTGTCATCTGCAATCAAAGTGTCAGAATCCAGCTCTGAACACGGTGACAAGCTGAACACAACCCCACAGCAGCGAATGAGAATAAGGACAACCTTGCAAAATTAAACATTGCAAAAGCGTCTTGACCCAGAAAAAAAAATGCGTTGCCTCAAATGCCCTCTGATGTGGGCAGGGCCTCGGCTCAGCTTGGTCGGCTTCCGCCTGCGCACTCCCTGATACAAAACAAAGCAGGAAGGAAAGCACATTTGCATGCTGAAATCCATCGTGGGCAAGCTCGGCACATGGCTATTTTTTTTTTTAAATCAAATATTGGGATAATTGCTCATAGGAGTTGCCTCCCCACTAGAAATCAGGAGCACAGGAAAGCCAGATGGTTTTGTTTGGCCAGTTCTTCCTGAATATGGCACACTGCAGAACAGTAAGAACCATATCCTGACCGTCAGTCAGGCAGTGGGCTTTCCACAGAATGAAAAAATCATTCTCCCCAGGATTTGATGGAAAACAGGGTGTAGCTCAGGAGGATTTGTATACACATATTCCTACGTTCAGGGAACAGAGGAAAGGATCACCCCCAACTCACATCTGGAGAGTTGCGGCCTGGGCTTTGATTGGCCCGTCTCCAATGTTCCTCAATAAGGCCCTTGAGTGTGGGGCCTCATAGCACAACTCCAGAGCTTCCTGAAAGTAGAGGCATAGAATATTAAACATCTAAAGGATAGGGATTTGTTTACCATTTATACATTGCTGTCAATGTTTCAGTGTTTTCCAAGGCATGAAAACCAGGAAAGAGGGATCCAGCTTTACTGTGAATTGTATGAGCATAAAACTGATACCACAGTGGGTTAATGTGTTCATTTCTCCTGAGAAAAATCAGCGGCTGAATGGATAATATGTACAATAACATGTATGTTGATAAGCTAGATAGGTTATAGAATCATAGAGTTGGAAGGGGCCTCCAGGGTCATCTAGTCCAACCCCCTGTACAATGCAAGAAACTCAAAAATACCTCCCCACTACACACACACACACACACAGTGACCTTTGCTCCATGCCCAGAAGATGGTCAACCTGGCCTGGAGAAAATCCCTGGGCATGTAAGAAAGGGCTGCACAAGCACTGATGTTTATGGACTTGTTAATGTTGATGTGCCATAGGTATGTCTATTATACCACACTAGGGCTCTGCTCACCAGGGAAAATCTACAGAATAAAGTGCGGCATAGTGGTTAGAATGTCAGACTAGAATCTGAGAGACACCAGGCTTAAATCCGTAGTCTGTCATGGAAATTTACTGGGTGAATTTGAACCTGTCATACACTCCTGGCCTGGCCTACCTCACAAGCTTGTGGTGAGGATAAAATGGAAGAGAGGAGAATAATATGAACTGCTTTGGGTGCCCAGTGGAGAGAAAGGCAAGGGATAAATGAAGTAAATAAATGGTTAAAAGGGTCAAAACGTTTAAATGACTACTTTATTAAATAAAGTTTATTCCTCTTGAAGCTGGATTCCTCTTAATCCAGCTTCAGGCCTGGTTGTGGAACTGAAACTCTTCTAGGTGCTGATTTTTAATGAGCTTGTGGGCACTTTCAGAATTTTAAGAATCAGGAGTGGATGCCAGCACAAAATGGCTGCCACAGGAGGCCATCACAAAATGGCTGTCATGCGATGCTGAGGCCAGTCACGCAATGTTGGAACAGTCAGCTGTTCATGACAGGTGCTCTTTACAAGCAGGACAGTCATGACTCCTGAATTCCTTTTTAGTATCTTATTCCTAACTTTTTGCTTTAGGGAAGAGATGCTTTCTCCAAGAAACAAATGGAATCCAGGAAATAAGACGGGGCCATGGCACTTGTGGGTACCATAACTGATAACATATACCAGGAGATGGGAAGAGGGAACAACCCCATTGGTTTTTCTGAACTTCTCAGAATCTTTCAATACTTTCAGCAAAAAGGTAGTCTCCTGTGCAAGCACCAGTCGTTTTCAACTCTGGGGTGACGTTGCTTTCACAACGTTTTCACGGCAGGCTTTTTACGGGGTGGTTTGCCATCGCCTTCCCCAATCATCTACACTTTCCCCCCAGCAAGCTGGGTACTCATTTTACCGGCCTCAGAAGGATGGAAGGCTGAGTCAACCTGGAGCCAGCTACCTGAACCAGCTTCTGCTGGCATCGAACTCAGGTCATGAGCAGAGGGCTCCGACTGCAGTACTGCAGCTTTACCACTCTGTGCCACGGGGCTCTTAATACTTTCAGTACTCAGAAGCAATCAGATCCTACTGACTAGTCTTGCAGGGATATATGATCAAGGAACATTGTGGTAGAGGGCGGGTTCCAGATGGCTTTATCCACCTCTATGTGGGTGTGATGGCTTAGAGATCTGCAGTGGGATGTCATCAATATGTAGATGAGACTGCTGAACTGGTGCCTGAGGCCAACAATGAACTGGCCAGATTTAAAGAAGCCAAAGCTTAATCAAAACAAGATGGAGGCACTACTAACGGGAATATGTCTTGGATTAGATGTTCAGTCTGTGTTCAGCAGAGCTGCACTCCCTCAAAGACACCAATTCACACTTGGGAGTAAGCACTTCCACATCCAAAGCTCACAGTTGCTCAATTCAGACATTACAGCAACCACAATTAAGGGAACTTAACTGTAATATAACTTGATCCCTGAATTGGACTTGGTTTGTCACTTGATTGTGAGTCACAAATCATGGTTTGTGACAATCCTGATTTGGTATGACGACTGAATTGCCTGAACATAGCTGGTCTAAAAGGTGCTACTTGTCTACCGCTTTGGTCTATAAACTATTGCTCTTCTCAGGAGCAGGGCTGGAGGATAAGATCACCCGCAGCTCACATCTCGAGGGCTGCAGCCTGGGCATACAGACCAGCTACACACTTACAGACCAGTATGTTAAGGAGACAGAAAATGGAAGCAGACAAGCTGTCTGAAACCATGGTTTTTCTGTACATCTGGAGACTTAAACCAAGGTGTGATGTGACCTGAGCTTGGGTAACCTTAGACCTGTTTCTCTCCCTGTTTCACAGGGTTGTCACAAGTTCATTCAGCCCCAATGACCCTTGATTTAATTCATCCTCAACAATCAGACTGAAGAACGTTTGGCCTGCTTCATCCTCAGATGTCCTTTTATATTATCTAGTAATAATCAGCATCTTTGGAAAAGACAACCTGGTTCTCTCAGTTCAAACGGGTCATGCATGCACAAGTCACCATGGGCATCGTACCAGCCCACCCGTTCTTGCTCAATACACATTGAGATGGCCAAAGTAACAAAAGAAGCCATTATTTTCCAGTCTTCATCCCTTGTGGGAAATTCTTTTCATGAGCACCTGGTTAGAAACCTGGTCAAGAGACAGCTGACCAAATGTATCGAGAAGCCATTGGACAATCATTAATGTATTAGGTGGAGGAGAGTCAGGTTCAAATTCCTGCTCCATCGTAAGAACATAAGAAGAGCCCTTCTGGGTCAGACCAGTGGTTCATCTAGCCTAGTAACTGTCTCACACAAAGGTCTCTGAAAATGGGCTGCCTTTGAAAATGAAGGTGGAGCTTATTATTCTACCTCACAGGTAGAATAATAATTTGAAAAGGAAAAGGTTGAATTGAGCAAGGGATGATGCATACTATCCTGAGTTCCTTAGAGGAAAGGTAAGATGAAAATGTCACAGATAATAATACAAAAAAGACCATTCACTCGGAGAACAGTCTGGTCACATGACATAGTCCTACAGTTCTAGTTAAGCAGGCTTGGCCTGTAAACCACCTGGATGGGAAACTTCCTGGGAACCATAAGTAAGCTCAGCGGGTTGGAGGAAAAGTTGGGGAGAAGCATCACAAACAAATAATTAGGTCGCCCATTTCACACATGGTAAACTGAGGCTGGGATAATGACTTGCTCAGAAACACTGAGGGAGTTCATATCTGAGCTCTGAGGTCCAGGCCCCAAACAGGACCCACTGCCTACCACACTGGTTCTTGAGGGGGAAAAAAATTATTCCTCCAGAGAAATCTTGGTCATGAAGATGAAACTTCTAAGCTCCCCCCCCCCACATTTGATAGTGTCATACATTTATTAAAAAGAATAAAAGCTATTACAGTTGTTAGGAAACAACGATGTAGTCAGAAAACAAGAAAGACTTGGAAGATGGATCTTATCTCTGGTGATCACATCAATCATCACACTTAACTTAGGGCAAGATGAGTAGCTATGTTAGCCTGTCCATAGCACCTTAAAGACGACCAAAATTTGTGGCAGGGTATGAGCCTTCGTGAAGTGAAAAGTGACTAGAAGTGAGCAGTGACTCACGAAAGCTCGTACCCTGTCACAAATTTTGTTCGTCTTTAAGGTGCTATTAGCTTAGGGCAGAAAGCCCTAGTCCACATACTGTCTTGGGTGTTTACTACACAGAAGTTGTTCTTCCATGGAAACTGAAACATCAAGATCAGATAATATTGAAATATTTAGCAATCTGTTTCTGAACCATTAGACACCTCTCTGTTCCTCAAGGAAAGGATCACTCTGAAATTACAGAATAGCCATTTCCTGGAAACAGATGATGTTAAAAAAGCAGATAATTGTGACATGTGAGCTTCAAAAAAACTCCTCTGGGAGCATAAAAGTAAGGTCATCCCCAAAAACAATCTGAATAGTCACTTGACATTTACACACGTATCCCCAAAGTTGGCATACTTTTTCACAGAGTAGAAACACACTCTGGATTTTACTCAGTGATCAGACTGGAAAGTTAGTTTTCAACTTGTATTTTGAAGAGAAGAGACATTTCTGCCAGAGCATAAAACAGTTGAAAATTAAGTTGGAAATATTTCCAGCCCTTCCTCAGTAGTCAATTCACATCAGCTACCCAGGGAGCCTTAAATCTGAAATCTGAGTTATGATGGGATAAGCTTTTTGGAAATATGGACAAAAGCCTAATAAAGGAACAGATAGGTGTTTCCCCCCTCATGATACACAAAAATCCTAAATAATGAATGGAATTTCTAATGAAATATTTCGCCTCATAATAAGCAATGAAATAGATTTTCTAATGTGATTACTTTGCCTCACACATCTTTCATATAACAGTCAGATGTAAATACTCCACAGACAAAAGCTATCCAAACGATTCCTGTGGAAAAGTTGCCTCCCTTTGCGTCATGAAATGGGGCCTGTCTAGATAATAAACGCCGTATCTCAGTTCCTTTAATCTAACTGATACCTATAAAACATTAAAGTTTATATACTCCTATCAACACTGTATCTCTTTCTTTAATGAGTCATTTAACAGCATACTGAATGGCTCAATCCTGCTAAAGTTAATCACAGAAAGCTTCAGTCTTGCTTGCATGTAGGCAACCTGAGTCACAGCTAACTGGAGCGGGGCCATTGTGTTTTGCTGTTTTATTAACGCCTATCTTTTTTGAAAAAGGCTTGATCACCACTGCAGTGTAATTAGTTTATATGTCAATTAGCCTAGAGCAATGTTACTGGTTTTTTTTTTCAATTATACAATTTTTTAAAAGAAGTCTACAAACTTAAAACTGCAACTTACTTTGCAGGGCTGTCATAAAAGCAAGAAATATGAAATACAAACAACAGTAGATTCCTTTCTTTCTTCAAAACTACATCTTCTCTAAGTCCAGTAGCATCTTAGAAAGCAAGAAGATTTGGGGGGCATGAGCTTTGACTTTCGAAAGGTTATACGCCGAAAATCTTGCTGTTTTCTAAGGTGATACTGGACTTGAATCTAGCTGCCCTGCTGCAACCCAACTTGGTTACCCTCTGAAACAGAATTTTCCTGCGAAGTTTTTGCTTGGACCAGTGACTACCTTAACGCCTCATCCCTAACAGAAATTAAGTCCAAGTAAACTTAACAGATCACCTCCATCCTCTTTTGCCCAGGGGCAAGGATCAAGGAGATCTGTGTGCGCACATTCATTCCGTAAAGCTAATTGACAGAGCCGCTTGAAATATCAATATTGCATGCCATATTGTTCACATCAGAGACGCCCCTGGAATAAACTTCCTCTTTTCATCCCAAGTGGCCAAAATGCAAATGCTGGACCAAAACTGGGGGGGATGAGAAATTATCCCTCCCCGTTTTGGAACTGACAAATATAAGGCAACCAGTGGTCTGACCCTCAGGCCCATTAAAGGCAAAGTCCCAGAATGAAAGACACTGCATCTTACAGAAGCAGCCTGACAAAACGGCAGAATGTTATATTTCCATATACTTAGATATAAAGGGTTTTTTTGGGGGGGGAGGGATACAATTTTTCATCAAAGGGGCATCAAAATGGGAGAAGGGAGTTCTGCCGCTTACACCCCTTTAGTCCCATCTCTTCCAGATATAGTAAATGTATTAACACTAGGTATCAGGAAGGCAATGGCAAACCACCTCTGCTCCTTTCTTGCCTTGAAACCACCCTCCCCCCCCAACATGGGTGGGATTTCCATAAGTTGTTTGCAATTTGACAGAGCTGTATCATTATGGAGGAAATGCAACCTAGGCGAACAGCCTGTGAGGAGACTAGGCCCACCTCTTTCACTCTAAATATCAATCCTCTTCTAGAAAAAGAAATTTTTAAAATCCCAAATGTCTGTGATTGGGTCAGATTCATGTTTAAACAAACGGGTTTGGCTGCCAGTTTGAACCCTGGCCTGCAATTTTTCGGCACACTTACAGGGAAATAAACTGCTCTGAACCCAGTAGCATTTGTTTGAACAAACAGAGAAAAGAACTGGGCTACATGGCACGTAGCCATCATCCCTAGCAGGACAAAAGCAGTTGAAGACTACGCACATCGCAAGCCGACTTTCCTTGCAACCCCGGAGCAGACACCATCCTTATACAAAACCACCGTTCAATCCGCCTGAAAACCAGTGCCGTGTAGTGGAAAGAGAAACGGCACGGACTAGGAAGACCTGAGTTCGAATCACAATGCTAACGGATTCATCTTGGGCCAGTCCCTCACCTTCAGCCTAGCCTACCTCGCAGGGGTATTGTGAAGACAGAATGAAACAATAAACCCACGGCATGGGCTCTAATCGCCTTAGAGAAAAGGCTGAATACAAATGGAAACGTAAATAAGTAAGCCCTTCAGATACCCCAAATAAAAACTTCATCAATATATAGGTAAAGTATTTCAAACCCCTGGGTCACCGTTACTAAAAGTTGATCATTTAACGAGGCTGAAAGTCCTCTAACGGCTTATTCCAGTGAGTCATACTACTATCATCAAAGCCATTCAGAAGAAGCTGGATGGAAAGCCGGACATTTTCAGTGTCCCCCACCCCCTTTCCGGGAAGCAACGCACGCAACGTTCGGGAAGCGAAGACACAAAACGCAACTGAGCGCTTGCCTTCGCTCAAACGTCCACGTGTGTCTGTGCGCCTATGGGGGGAGTCGCTTAGCAGGGTTTAGCGGGAAGATCTCCAAACTACGGTACTTTAAGCTTTCTTGGTTTCCTAAAGCGGGCAATCCCCAGGAACTGGTTCTACACGCCTGCGACCCTTTTGCAACCGGAAAAGGAAAACAGGGCTACAAAGGGCCGCTTGACTAGCTGGTGGGTCCCTGGGGGAGTCCGTTAGCCGCAACCCGCCTGCACACGCACATGGCCGCCGGCTGCGAGATTTCCACTGCGCCCTCTCGCCGCTAACCCCGGATCTGACTCTTGGCGCTCAAGACGCCCGGCTGGGGGGTGGAACGGATGCGGCTCCGAGAGGGCGGGACACACGCGGCCCTTCTTTGGGCACTTTGCTGGTTGTCCCAGTTTTGGCCCGGGGGAGAGACCAATTTTCCACCCAGGCCTCGGTGCAGATTGCAAAGCACGGCCGGAACTGATTCACCACCTCCCTAACCTTAACGAGCGAGGCGCAGATCGCTGCTAACAGCAAGAGAGTTGAGCCAGGCAATTCTAGGGCAAGCGGTCGCAGCCGAAGCCCCTGGGAGCCGACGGCCTGAATCCGGAGTCACTCTGCATTGGACTGCCAAATCCTCCCGCGCCCCAGCAAGTAGTCACCGCCGGGAAAGACTTGACACACACTAAACGATGTACTCCCAACGCACTTTCCATCTGGATATTACCGTGCGAACCGGCAAAATCCAGTCGGAAAGTGCACTGGAATCGGATTGGAGAAGTGCATTATTTCGTGCGTGCGCTCGCAGCCTTAGTGTGGGGTTTGGCCTCCCCACGCTAGAGATGGATGGGTCCGAGTCCCAGGATCCGAAATAGATCGAGAAGAGCGGGCTCGCCCGGACAGATTGGAGGGGGGGGGGCGCCACGGAGTCCAATTTGACTAATTCTTTGCTACAGTCAAGTTTTCAGCCCCATTGGAGGATGCCAAGTCCAGACCATTGCAGAAGGGGGGCCGGCTGTGAAAAGTCTCCCAGCTCTTCCCTCCCACCGCAGAAGGCAGAAGCCGGGGAGAGCGGGGAAGGAGGGGGGACTTCCCGGCTTAGCCGCACGAGGGAGCAACCCGCAACCGCCTGACTTCCTTCTCCAAGCCGGGCCCGAGAATCGCTGCAGCCCCTCTGGAGTCGCCAAAAGGGGGCTTCGGCGGGCAAAAGAAAACGCGGCCGGCTGGATCCGGGAAGGGAAGAAGCGCTCGGATCCGCTTTGGCGCGCTAACCCTCCCGTCCGGGCCGAGCCGATGGCCAGGCCAGGCGCTCGCCGGGGCTCACCTTGCCGCCGGACTCCATGGCGCTGCGTGGTGCGCCCCCGCCGTCAGTCTCTCGCCGCTAAGGTCTCGTCGCCCGGCCACGCGGCTCGCTGGCTCTTGGAGGCGGTGCCGAGGGCGCTGGAAGCGGCCGCCCCGATCTGCTGCTGCCGCTGCCGCGGGGGGTTCCCGAGAAGAGCTGGTGCCCAAAGCGTCCTGGGACTGGCTGGCGCTGTTGTGCGTGCGGGGCCGCGCGGCTCTCGCAGAAAACCTCCCCTGGGCCGGGGAAGCGCATCGACCCGTTTAAGCGGCGAGGTGTGTGTCACGTCGAGGGCGGCTCCGATTGGCTGCGCCGCTCCGGGGGTGTGTTGGGGGTGTGCGCGGCGAGCCGGAGGAAGAGGAGGCGGGCCTGGCTGCGGGTCCTCCCGGGCGCATCGCTCCCCGTGCTCTGGCGCGCCCCGCCTCCGAGCCGGCTCTTGCGTGAGAAGGCGCAGGCGAGAGATGGCGAGGCCATCGGGGGGGGGGGGGGGCGGGGGGGAGGAGAAAGCCATTTCTGCACGAGAGAGAAAGCGAGCGAGCCTCTTGCATGGCCCTCTCGGAGGCCTGTTTGCAAAGCCGTCCCTTGCCCGTGGAATCCACTTCTCCAGGCGATGGGCCCAGAACGCTCCAAAGCTTTGAAGGGGGCACGATCCAGACGCACTTTTTTGAATGCCCCGAAAATCTCACGCGGACGCTACGCCACCCTCCCCCCCCCCCCCCCGCAGCCACCAAATTGATGGAACTCAAACCTTGGCTGCATTCTGGCCCAGGAGTATAATTTCAAATTTCGGTGGGAAAGCAGATTTGGAGAGAAGTAAAGCACATTTATGGTACAGTCAAAATGTATTTTAAAAACACATGCCTTATGGTGAGGGTATTGGGCTGTGGCCTCATAACAAACCAGAGAATCTCCTGAGGAATAATCACGCTGGAGGAGCAAGCCGGTTCTTTGCTCCTTCAAGGGCAATGCTGAATTTTTAAAAAATGCCATACCGACAGTTCCAAGTGGGTAGCTGTGCTACTCTAAACCGCAGAACAAAGTCTGAGTCCAAACAGCTTTCCCTAGAAGCAACGTTCCACAGAATTAAATGACCGAGAAAGTTTATAGTAGACTGTAGCTGTGCAATCTCTCTTTCTCTCCGCACCCACCCCCCAGCACTGAGCCAATGCTGTGAAATTTGCTTGAGTTGCAGATATGATGCAATTCACAAAATCCAGCAGCGACTTTCATTTGCCCTGGGCAGCCAGGAAAAAAAAGACTCCACTGAAGTTACCAGGCGGTACACCCATGAACACACACCGCTGACAAATCTCCTCGGAAGCCAAACAGAATACCTTTGTTGAGGTCCAACTCTGAAACCTACATGACAGAAAGCTGGAAGAGATAGCTCTTCTTAACATGTTCAGAATGCTTCTTCCTGTCTGCTCCCATGCACTCATCTTCAAGGGTGGTATTATACCTTTCTATACTGATAGTTGCCAGCCTCCAGGTAGGAACAAACATAAGCATAACCCGAAGATTACAGTGACATATTACTAATATTTGTATGAAATTACAATACAATAAAGAGAAACAATTCCCTTAATAAAATACACTAGAAAGGGTCAATTTCTTCTATCCAAAACTACTACTGTCAGTTTCCAGTAGATGCAAAGGCATTCATTTTTTTATCTGTAGAAAATAGGCAGAATTCCCTGGACAGGTCGTGGACCTCTGCTACACCTGTTTCAAGCCTTTATCAACGAAGGATATTCCACAATATTTCTAAAATATAAAAAAATGCCAACTTACCAACAACACCTATTACATAATTAACAGACAGAATATAGACAGTGTTATACAGCATACTCACGCAATATACAGTTTTACAATCCTCAGACAAGATTCATAGGGAATTCTGACTTTTCTACACATGAAAAATTGAACGCCTTTGCATCTACTGGAAACTGACATCAGTCTGTTTTGGATACAAGAAATCGATACTTTCTAGCGTATTTCATTAAGGGACTTGTTTCGTTTTATTGTATTGTAATTTCATACAAATATTAGTAATTTGTCGCTATAACCTTTGGGTTGTGCTTACGCTTGTACTTCTGGAGTGTCTTCTGTCAACTACTTTTTTTAAAAAAAAAAATTTAACCTCCAGGTAGGGCCTGGAGATTTCCCACTACCATTCCTCTTTAGACAGCCCAAATCAGTTCCCCTGGAGAAAATGACTGCTTTAGAAGATGGATTCTATGGCATTACGTCCTACTGCGGTCCCTCCTCTCCTCAAACCTTGCCTTCTCCAGGCTTCGTTCCTAAATCTCCAGGTCTTTCCAAACCTAGAGCTGGCAACGCAAAGTACCATTGCACTCCAGAAACATCTGCCTGGCCTCTACAGGGAACAGAATGTAGATTTAGGACTGATCTAGCTATGCAAATCTTGGGGACCACTGCAAAGAGATTCAGAGATACCAGCACCTCCGCACCTGGGACTAAGCTTTGACCCCCCCCTCCCCCAGATTCATATTACTTTATTCTGTGTGCCTGTTGTATCTCTGCATGAATCTCTGCTCTGAACTTCCCCCCCTCCCATCAGGAGGTGTGCCAGAAGCACATGAGAGCTGCTCTCCAAGTGATCTGTACTTTCTCTGGAGAAAAGTTAAATAAAGTACCCAGTTTTGCTCTTGGAATTTGATTCCACATGCCAATAAAAACGGATGCGCTAGTAAAGGGAGGAACTGCATTTTTACAGGGGCAAGCTATTGCTTGTCTCATCATAGGATTTTTGAAGAGTTGGCCAGAGGTGGTTTATCAGTGCCTTCTGTCCAGTACTAACCAGGGGTTAGTTGAAATGGCATTGCCGTTCTCTATGAAAAATCCTCTGCCGGCGTCACCTTCTACTGCCCAGTAGCCCCCCTTCAAGGATTCCTCCAATCCCATCACCATGGGAACAACTGTCCTCTTCTGCTGATGTGGCTTTTGATCCCCACAGAAGGTGGGTGTATCTGAGTCTGATGGCTATTCTGCCTTGAGTTAGGAGCTTTGACCCTTACGCTCATGCTCTCAGCTTCACTGACACACACACAACCACCATCGCCATCCCCGCATAATCTGAAGCAACTTGACAGCACTTCACACATACACACACCGTTGCTTTGGGGGCGCCCGGAAGATTCTACATCTCAGCAACAGAACGGCTTCTCTGTGCAAAAACTTATTGGAAAAGATGCAGGGCTTTTTTGTAGCAGGAACTCCTTTGCATATTAGGCCACACACCCCTGATGTAGCCAATCCTCCCAAGAGTTTACAATTAGCCCTGGATTAAGAGCCCGGTAAATTCTTGGAGGCGTGGCTACATCAGGGGTGTGTGGCTTAATTAGCAAAGGAGTTCGTGCTACAAAAACCCTGAGTAAAGATGATTGCCTGAAACCACCTTTCCAATATTTTGCTCAAAGCAAATTAAGAAAAGAAAAGAAAGAAGCACCATCAAAACATAGCGTCACCAAAGAAAACCGTAAAACAGCAGCATCAAAACATTTGAACAATAAAACCATCATATTGGGTAATACAAAAACATGCAAACCACATTAATATAAAACTCAGCATGTGTCTTTAAAAAGAACATAAAACTAGAATAAGACGCTTTGAATCCCTTAATCAGCAGCCAGCTGAAGATCTAAAGAATAGGAACCGGAAAAGTCTTTTAAGTGCCAACACACTAAAAGAACACAAAAATGAACCAGATTCACAACCTGGGTGGATTTAAAAAATAAAATCCCTTTGTAACATGCTAGCTGGATTCTTCATGGCCCTTTTGCAGGTGGCAGAAGAGGAAGATCCTAATCTCCCTCCGCAACGATATTACCAGTTTTTCTCCTTTTAGTTTTCCCCCCTGGTTTCTGGTGGATTTTCACCTGCATAACACACGATTGTTTGCCCAGACAGAAGGTGATCTGAGCTCTAGCTTCCGGGAGCTGAATCTTGCAGCCTCTGGGCTGCTACCAATTAGAAATTCCCTTGTGAGTCAATCCAGGAGCTTAATGGCAGGTCCAGGTTCAGGAACCCACCTTGCCATCAACCAGCTGTTATTGGTATGTGTGTGTGTGAAAGAGCAGTGCTAAAAGGGAAAGCAGGGAGTGGCTGAGGATGCCTAACCTTCCCCCTTACACACACACACACACACACACACAGAAAGCCATGTCACCCCTGTAATCTTCCCCGCCATGACCTGAATAACCCAGTCTCAGAAGCTAAGCAGGGTTGGCATTGACAAGTATTTGGATGGGAGGCCTCCAGGGAATACCAGGAGGGCCTTTTTTGTAGCAGGAACTCCTTGTCATATTAAGCCGCATCCCCCTGATGGTAGCCAATCCTCCTGAAGCTTACTAAGAGCCCTGTAAGCTCTTAGAGGATTGGCTACACCAGGGGTGTGTGGCCTAATATGCAAAGGAGTTCCTGCTACAAAAAAAACCCCTGAATATCTGGGTCGTGATGTGGATTCAGGCAATGGGAAACTACCTCTGAACATGTCATGCCTTGAACACCCTACCTGGCCGCCGTAAGTCAGTTGTGTTTGACAGCAGTTTCCACCAATAACAACGTTCTTCCCCAGCAACTTCTACAGACCAAGCTGGACATTCAGAGATGTGCAGGGTTGCAGGGCAGAGCAGATGCAGGGAGGAGTTGGCAGAGCCAAAACCCAGACTGCTGGAAGGGTCAAGCATCCATCACCAGTTGGTGCTTCTCAACTGCCAGTTGCTCCTCCTTCAAGGTTTCGGTAACAAACCAGGTTCACAGAACTGGGAACTGCTGTCTGATATCTTTTTTGATGCTTGGTAACTATTGGAGATAGGCAACAGACTCATATAAGCCACTGGAGAGGTTTCTTGGAGTAGGGTTCCCAACCTCCAGGTGGGACCTGATTTCCTAGAATTATTTATCTTCAGACTACAGGATAGAAAATGGGTGCTTTGGAGCATGGACTCTGTGGCATTATACCTTGCTGAGGTTCCTCCCTTCTCCAAACCCCACTTTCCCGAGCCACAGTGCCCAAATTTCCAAGAATTTCCTATCTCAGATAGCCCTATCATGGAGTGATAGTATTCTCCGCCCCCGTCCCAACCATTTACACATCGCCTCTCCATCGTATGAAAAACTGGGAAGGCACTTCACAAAATTATAAAGTAAAAGCTATTCTGAATTTTTTTATAAGCACTAAACCAGGGGTGTCAATCAAACTCATGTTGTTATGAGGGCCGAATCTGACAATCTGTTGTTATGAGGGCCGAATCTGGGCAAAGGAAACTGGCTTTTTCCCTCCTTCCCCAGGGGACCAGGAGGGAGAGGAGCCACAGCCAATAGAAGGAAGAGAGGCTTGACTCTGTAGCTCTTGTGCAATTGAGCAAGCGTTGCAAAGCAAGCAAGATAGAGGGAGAAGGAAGCAGACAAGAGCCAGTTGCTCAGGGGCCTGATAGGAGCCCTCCGGGGGCCTCATTCGGCTCCCAGGCTTCATGTATGACACCCCTGCACAAAACCATTACACACAGCAACTAAAGGGGGGAGGCATCCTACTGCAATCTGTCTCCATAGGGAATCCCCTTCAATTCTCCTTCCCCTAGCAGGGATTTCAGAGCCGGCTCTACCACTAGGGCGTTGGCGTTCTGGGGGCTCCAGATTGGGTACCCCCCATGTGACTTGGTGATGTTATCAATGCAGGAGGGGGAGCAGAAGTTAGCCTTGCCTCAGGCGCCAGACAGTCTAGGGCCAGCTCTGCTTCCAATGCATGGGGTAGGTACCTCTTGAAGACTCTTAGCTGTGCCTGTCCGTATGGATCTCAGTCTGACTTTCATGCACAAGGGCTAACAGAGCCTATATTTTGACCTAGGACAGATAATTTCTCAGGTCAGACTGGCTGGGGGACCTTGGGTTGTTTTGCTAGTTTTCCTTGCAAGGCTTTGTGAAAACTCCTCATATGAGCCATCCGTTTCCCTTTAGCTACAGTTGGTTTCTCTCGATCATTCCCTAGGAGTGCCACACTGCGTGGAAAAAAGGGAAGACTTGACTTCAAATCCCTGCTTGCTCAGGAAGAAGTGACTTTCAGACGACAAGTCTTTTTCAGCTGGGGTCGCCAATCCCCAGATGGGGGCAGGGGATCCCCCAGTTTGGAGGTCCTCCCCACACTTCAAGGGTTATCAGAAAGTTGGGGGAGGGGAGGGAAATGTCTGCTGGGCAGTCCCTTATACCATATGGAGACCAATTCCCATAGAGTATGTTGGAGAACTGATCCATGACTATCTGGGATGTGGAGGCAGTTTTTTGAGGTTAAAAACACCACATTTTCGGCGTAGCATCTGGTGCCTTTCCTCTATACAACCTCAAGTTTCAAAAAGATTGAACCAGGGGGTCCAGTTCTATGAGCCCCAAAAGAAGGTGCCTCTATCCATTATTTCCAATGGATGGGAGGTATTTAAAAGAAATGTCGTCCATTCAAATGTGATGGCCAGAAGTCCCTTTGGAGTTCAATGGTCCCTTGCTCCTGACTCCGCCCCCAAAGTCTCCTGGCTCCTCCCCCAAAGTCCCCAGATATTTCTTGAATCTGACCTGGCAACTCTTTTCTCAGCCCACCCAGCTTGCATCTGATAGAGTGATCAAACTGTATGCTGCTCTTAAGATCATCACGAATAAACTGAACAGAACATCTGATAGAGCTGCTGTAAGGCCAAAGAGGAGGTGGGAGAACCCTGATATACTTCCCTGTGTCCTTTGGAGGACCAGGGAGGTCCCCCCTGGCCACTGACAAGGGATGGGGGGGGGGGGTGTTGCCAGATTCAAGTTGGGAAACTCCTGGAGATTTGGAGGTGGAACCTGGGGAGGACAGGGATCTCAGTGGGGTACAATGCCATGCGGAGTCCACCCTCCAAAGAAGGCTCATAGACAGGGTTTTAAAAGTTGGGGGACATTTTTAAAATGTGGCACCCCCCTCCCCTGGCCACCACCGTTGTGACTCAGGGCACCCAAGTCAGGGTGCCTGACCTTCCCACGCCCCTCTGCTGCTGCCGCCGCCACTTGAGGGGCCACAGGGGTGAAAGCTGACAGGCTGGGGGCTGCCCCCTTCCTCCTTCAGTGGGCCCTTTAAATGACATGGGAGGGGCAAAAGCTGCTCCTGGGTACCCCTCCTGTGTTTGAATTGTGGGGGGAGGTGGCCTCCAGCCTCTCAGCTTTCGCCCCGCAGAGGTGGCAGGGGGAAGGAGAGAAGGGCAGTGACACCTGAGTCGGGGCACCCAACAGGAAGTCAGGGAGCCCCTCAGGCCCCCCTGTAGCTACAGGCCTGCTCCAAAGCTTCCATTTCCTCCAGGGGAACTGATTTCTACAGTCTGGACATGAGCTGTAACTCTGGGGAATTCCCAGATCCCACTTGGAGGCTGACATCCCTGTCAGGGGTGACTGTAAGGCATTTTACCCCACAGAGTTCCCTCCCCTCCCCAAACCCCACGTTGCTCAGGCTTCACCTGAGTCTCCATCAGTTTCCCTGCTCAGGAGCTGGCAATCCTAGTTAAGAGAGATAAACAGTTCAATTTCTGGTCTGTTTGTCTTTTGTTTGGAGATGCCATCAGACCCTCAGTGGCTTTCCTTCCTACACCATCAATTGCAGGGATGTGACACTCATCCAAGCAGTGTAGCATCTGGGCGGGGAAGTTCTTAGCAAAGATGCGATGCTCCCCGACCCTGAATTGCGTTCTCATGTACTTGTCCACTCAGAGTAATGCTATCAAAGAATCTATGGTTCTATGGATTGGGTTCTCGTGTGCTTGTCCACTCAGAGTAATGCTTTGTCAACTCCAATACCCAGGTAGCTTCAGTGGTTGCTGCAAAGTGTCTCTGTGGGAGAAAAAGGGTGGAAATTGCACATAGTCATCAAGGGCAGTTTCTATCTACTGCCCAGCAAAGAGAGCTTGCATGGAATAAATTAGAGTGTTCACTAAACAGAAGGCAGAAAGCCCTTTCTGCTGCTGCTGGTATACATTCATTTCACTCCTGCTGCAGGGCATCCCGGCTTTGGCAGGCTTTTTTGTATTGTTTCAAAATGCCTGTTTGATCTGAGTTTTCTTGAGAAAGCAGGGAAAGGCATTCAGGGAGGATGTGCTAAGGTGCACGGAATCATTTCTGTCTGATGGGTCATAATTCCTAGGAATTTACTTTTGTCTAGATTTCTAATTCATATATGAATCTGAGATGGTTTGCAATAAAATTGCTGATGCGCCAAAACAGGCAGCGGCACATGTTTTAGTGAATGGATTTCTGCTGGCATGAGCGCATGCGGACTTTTGAATTGTGCACAACTAAGCAGGCCTGGGGCGGCTGTGGCATGTGGTATAAGGATTCTACCGCTGCCACCCCTTCCCCTTGCCTCTTCCAGAGAGCCAGTTTGGTGTAGTGGTTAAGTGTGCGGACTCTTATCTGGAAGAACCAGGTTTGATTCCCCACTCCTTCACTTGCACCTGCTGGAATGGCCTTGGGTCAGCCATAGCTCTCGCAGGAGTTGTCCTTGAAAGGGCAGCTGCTGTGAGAGCCCTCTCAGCCCCACCCACCTCACAGGGTGTCTGTTGTGGGGGGAGAAGACATAGGAGATTGTAAGCTGCTCTGAGTCTCTGATTCAGAGAGAAGGGCAGGGTATAAATCTTCAATTCTTCTTCTTCCAGTTCATGCTCATAGATCTACTGTCTTTTTTGGACCGCATGGCTCTGCCAAAGTTGATGCCACAATATCTCAGTTGTCTTTTAATCCATCATTCACCTGTGATTTCAGGTTTGGCTCCCATCTGTAGATTTGGGATCGGCAAACGAAAGTGCTTCCTGAAGCGCACCATCGACTTTCTGCCACGGATTGGTGTGAGGGCCGCTAGCACAGATGGACTTAAACAGAAGTTAGAAATATTCATGGATAAGAGGTCCATGGCTGTTGGCAACAATGACTACATGGAACTTCCACGTTCAGGGGCAGTATACCCACTGAACCAGTTTTTTGGCGATGGCAACAGCAAAAATATTTGGCCCCTGGGCCCACTTGTGGGCTTTCTGGGGCATCCAGTTGGCCCCTGCGGGTACTCCTGCTTTGTTCTACTGCTTCAGACCAACACGGCTGCCCACTTGGATCTATCTAGATGGATACCGGTGATCCCGCAGGGAGAGTCTTTTGTTCTTACCTTGTTTCAGCTGGAAATGAAGACCAAGGTGGCACAGATTTATTTTTTTTTTGTGTGATGTAGCAATAATTGTCTTAATAATAATAAAAAAGAACTCCAGATTGCACAGGTCTTAAGGTCAGGCAGTTTTCTCCAGGAAGCAGAAACAGGGCTTTCACTTGGAGACGACGTGTCAAAACGCAGGATTCCAAGCTGAGCAAGTCTCTGGGCAAGCTCGTATTTGCTCACGACCGCAAAAGGTGAATTGGATTGCATGGGTGTGGGATTTTTCTCACTGTCCTGCTGCTCAATGGGATGAGCAGGGCATCCCACTGGGAAATCCTGCATTCTTCCCCAAAGCTTTGTTGAGATGATTGGCCGGTGCTAATCAGCAAGCGGTGGGGGGGGAACTGCAAAGGAGGGGGGGCTTTGTCAACATGTCAAAGGGTCTCCTTTCAAGCAGCAGAAGTGGCTGCCCTAGAAGGAAATGCAAAACATCTGGACTTTCCGGTGGGTGGCCCTGTGTTGGCCTGAAGCAGCAGAACAAAGTCTGAGTATTATTATGCCATCGAAGGTCTGATTGATTGGCTGACAAAGTTTGAGTCCAGTGGCACCTTTAAGACCGACAACGTTTTATTAAGCTTTCGTCTGTTCCGAAGTGTGCATGCACATGAAAACTTATACTTGGAATTAAAACTTCGTTGTTCTTAAAGGTGCCACTGGACTCAAATGTCGATCGGGACTTTCAGTGTAATAAATGGCATGTATAACACATTTAAAAGGTAAGGGTAGTCCCCTGTGCAAGCACCAGTCGTTTCCGACTCTGGGGTGACGTTGCTTTCACAACATTTTCATGGCAGTCTTTTTATGGGGTGGTTTGCCATTGCCTTCCCCGGTCATCTACGCTTTCCCCTCAGCAAGCGGGGTACTCATTTTACTGACCTCAGAAGGATGAAAGGCTGAGTCAACCTGGAGCAGACTACCTGAACCCAGCTTCCGCTGGGATCAAACTCAGGTCGTGAGCAGAGCTTAGGACTGCAGTATTGCAGCGTTACCACTTTGTGCCAAGAGGCTCTTTCTGTATAATACATTATTTCCCCAATTTTGGATACCTGGGGAAGCCTTTCTCCCCAGGAGATGCCCTTCACTTTGTATGCAAAAATGGGCATTTATATTATCCTTATTGAGGGGCAGGCATTCTGTTTATAACTGCAGGACAGTTTACTAAATTAATCTTGGCTTTCCCTTTGCTCATTGATCACTTTTTCATTTTTTAAAAAACTTAGCTATTGTTAACCAGTGTTTCTCCCTAACAGGGGCAGTATCATTCTCATCTTCATCTTATCCTTTCAACAACAACCCTGTAAGGTAGGTTCAGCTGAGAGAGTGTAGTTTCCAACCATGGCAAAGTGGAAATCTGAACCTGGGTTCAACCTTCTCCAACATTCTAAACCCATCTTTTCCAAACAGTTCCCTAGATATATATTTTTGCCGTTGTCACAGCTGATGTATGGCAACACCTGCACGGTTTCATCAGGGTTTCATCAGAGAGCCAGTTTGGTGTAGTGGTTAAGTGTGCAAACTCTTATCTGGGAGAACCGGGTTTGATTCCCCACTCCTCCACTTGCAGCTTCTGGAATGGCCTTGGGTTAGCCATAGCTATTGCAGGAGTTGTCCTTGAAAGGGCAGCTGTTGTGAGAGCCCTCTCAGCCCCACCCACCTCACCGGGTGCCTGTTGTGGAGGGAGAAGATATGGGAGATTGTAAGCCGCTCTGAGTCTCTGATTCAGAGAGAAGGGCAGGGTATAAATCCTTTTCAACGATGACTTGCCTTTGCCTGCCTCTGCATAGCGACCTTGGTGGTCTTTCATCCAACTAGCAACCAGGGCCAAGCCTGTTAAGCAGTGTAGATCTGACTAGCCTGGGCTATCGTCGTTGTTCAGTTGCAGTCGATGCATCCAACTCTTTGCGACCCCACAGACCAAGTCACACCAGGCACTCCTGTCTCCGAAGTCCGCTCAAATTCATGTTAGTTCCATCAGTAACGCTGTCCAGCCATCTCATCTTTCCCATCCCCTTCTTTTGCCTTCTGCCTTTCCCAGCATCAGGATCCTCTCCAGGGAGTGCTCCCTTCTCATTTGGTGGCCAAAGTCTTTGAGTTTCAGCTTCAGCATCTGGCCTTCCAGTGACCAGTCTGGGTTGATTTCCCTTAGGACTGACTGATTTGATCTTCTTGCAGTCCAGACCGACTTCCAGGTGCATGCATGTATGAACATATAAATCCAAAAAGCAATCCTGAATTCAAGATCATGAGCACCTTCAAGACCAAGACGGTTTTCTAGGGTATAAGCTTTTGTGAGTGCACGTTCACTTTGTCAGATACAAGCAGAATGTAGATCCATCAGCAATTTATATCCAGGGTATAACTCTGGTGAGGATGGTACAGGGAGTCTTCTCCTGGGCGTATAGCATGTACAAAAGAGCTGGGTGCTTCTGTGGGTGCTGTGAGCTGTAGGATCTTGTTATCTAGAGATCACTTGTAATTTCAGGGGATCTCCAGGTCCCACCTGGAGGTTGGCATCCCTGAATGTAATGAGGTCTGAGACCCCTAACCTGGCAAAGTGGACCAATCTTTCTCAGGCAGTTGATGACAGAGAAGACTTGGCTTGCCAGTTGCCACCTCCAAAAGAATGGACTGGACTGGTTCGGAAGAGCTTTGCAAACCAGGATGCTAGATTATAGTCAGCAGCCCAAACTGCAGTTCCAGGTTAGCTTCAGGATTCTGTTTTCTGTAGGATTGCCGTATCTAGGTTGGGAAAACTCCTGGAGATTTGAGGATGGAGCCTGGGGAGAAGAGGGAGCTCAGTGGGGTGCAATGCCAGAAAGCCCACCCTCCAAAACCTCAATTTTTCTCCAGGGGAACTAATTTATGTTGTCTGGAGATGAGCTATAATTCCAGGGGATCCCCAGGTCCCAACTGGAGGCTGGCATCCCTACTTTTCTGCAGAGCCAAAGAATCATGTTTCACGTCCTGAAGCGGCCAAGATCTGACAACAAATTCCCCCACTTGCAAGGCTCCCAACCAAGCATCCTGTCTGGCGGGGTGTGCTTTCTCCCCTTTTCTTTAGACCTGCTGGACCCTGCATGAAAACCAGAAGCAGGTTCTGCAGGGCCATTCAGCAACATATGCAAACTGAGCAAGGGTGTAGAATTTCTCCCGTTTTGCTTAGTTTATGGGCATACCTTTTCCTGCTGTGTCTAATAATCTGGTTTGCTTTTGTTAGTGACGGGCAGGGCGAGGATCATCTTGCTGCCCCACCCTAATGGCCGCAATTCTTGCCCAGTTAGCCTTTGGTGTCTGAGAGTTCTGCCAGCGTGCCCTATACCCTCTGTAGAACATTCTTCAAAACTAAGGAATAGAAACTGTTTTTTAAAAAAGAAAGCTGTGCTTCTCCAGACAGTCCGTTCTGCACTCTTAGCAAGATCCTACATATCACAGCATCCACAGAAGCACCCAGTTCTTTTGTACAAGCTACGTATCCAGGGGAAGGCTCCTTGCACCATCCTAACCAGAGTTATACCCTTCCAAATCTATTGAAGTCAATGGACTTAAAAGGGCATAGCTCTGTTCAGGGAGGCCCTGTCATTTGGCTAAAGTCTGTTATGCCTCTGTCCCATCCTGGATTTATTTCTGCGCCAGGTGAGCAGACAGTCCATCTGATGCAATCCACTCAAAAGGGGTGACTCAGCCGTTGCCTCCAACCAGACTCACTGTCATGTGAGCCAGCTATAGAATGACAGGGAAGGTGTGGGAAGGAAGCTGATATTGATATTTGGTAATACCTGCACACGCTCGCGTTCTTTTGCCCCAAGAAGGCCAGCTCACCCAGGTGACGCCCCAGTGCAGGCCTTTTCGGGCTGCCGCCAGACAGGAAATTCAACTTCTTCACATTGCAGCAGAAGCTGATGAGAGGATATTTCACAAGGGCAAAGTTGAACTCCTCTCCCTTCCAATCACCTTGACCATCATCTTTGACATGGGGGCTTGTTTCAGAGCCCGCCCTCCACCAACACACCTATGTTGACTTTATGTGTGTGTTAAAAATTAGGTAACCAAACTTAGGTGACCAAACATAATAGCTTTGGAGGTGATATCAATACACAAGGTATATTGATGCAGGTATGGAAGACTGAAGAATGACCCTTATAAATCAAGTATACAGATGCACAGACATTTTGATATTATGCGCTGAAGATTGTGTCATGGGGAAGTCTATTTTCTGGGGATTTCCAGTTCTACGTATTCTACACATTATGTAGAATTTCCAATTCTACATAATGGGGGAGGAGGTATTTGTGAATTTCCTGCATTGTGCAGGGGGCTGGACGATGACCCTGGAAGTCTCTTCCGACTCTATGAATCTATGCAGGGCTTTTTTTGAGCAGGAATGCACAGGAACACAGTTCTAGCTAGCTTGGTGTCAGGGGGTGTGGCCTAATATGCAAATCAGCTCCTGGGCTTTTTCTACAAGTAAGCCCTGTGTGAAACAATTGTGACCGGGGGGGGGGGTTTGGCCTAATATGCAAATAAGTTCCTGGTGGGGGTTTTCTACAAAAAACCCCTGATTCTATGATACATATTCCTCTCTCTCTCTCTCTCTCTCGGCTCCTATTGAATTAAAAATTATAAGGGGGAAATTGCAATAACTTAAATTACTAGATCATTACTTTTGGTCCAGATGATATGTAACCAACTCATCCAATATCTTGCTTTCATGAAACTTAATTCAGCATAATGAAGTTGTAATTTGGGAGAACTTTAGATCTAGCTTGGAGGCTGACTACCCGAGTCCATAGTTGGTGCCCTTCAACTGCAGCTCAGTTAGCTTGCGCATAAATCCAACCAACCCTGGCTGCAAAGGGGAAGAAGGACTAGAGGGATCAATGGAAGTATGATCAGGGACATAAATTTAACTCTGCCCTCATGGGGAGGTGACTGGTATTGAGGGCAATACTCCCTCTAAGCCAGGGGTGGCCAAACTGTGCCTTGGGAGCCACATGGCAGCTCTTTGACATATATTGTGTGGCTCTTGAAGCCTCCACTGCCCCATTGGCCTGCTTGGAGAAGGCATTTCTCTCTTAAATCACTTCTCCAAACCAGCTGGTGGCTTGAAGAATGTACCGTATTTAAAGTTAAAGTTGCTTTCTTTCCACATCTTCCTTCCTTCCTTCCTTCCTTCCTTCCTTCCTTCCTTCCTTCCTTCCTTCCTTCCTTCCTTCCTTCCTTCCTTCCTTCCTTCCTTCCTTCCTTCCTTCCTTCCTGTCTTGCCTCTCTCAAGCATCTGACGTTCATATCTTGCAGCTCTCAAACATCTGACATTTATTCTATGTGGCTCTTACATTAAGCAAGTTTGGCTAAAAACCCCTGCTCTAAGCTGTGGAGTCTTGTAAGCAAAAATTCTACTTTGTGAGCTACTGGCATTAAAGTTTGTAAGCAAGCAATTTGGCTACTGCATAGATTAGTTTGCTCTGGGGCCATTCTTCCTGAGACAAGGCAAAAATGTGTGAGCCAGATACTAAAAAACCGTAACACTAACTCAGCTTACAGAGAACACTGATTGCGAGGGTGCTGACAAACAAGTGGAGAATTAACTTCTCTCTGATGTGATGAATCCTGGAAGCCAAACCACCACATGGGGAGTGCGTTCATAAGAACAAAGCAAAATATAAGATAGGTGTGGTTTGAGGCTGCATTTTTGTGACTTTCCTTTCACCAGGCTAAAAGAGAATGTGTGCCCTATACAGGGCTTTGGTCGACTGCAATAAAAAGGCAAAAACAAGATCAGGACTTGATATATAGGAGGAAAAAATATATCCTTGTTTTGCTGTTTCCCCTCTTCTCTGCATGTTGAAGAAGAAGACTGCAGATTTATACTCCATCCTTCTCTCTGAATCAGAGACTCAGAGCGGTTTACAATCTCCTATATCTTCTCCCCCCACAATGGACACTCTGTAAGGGGGGTGGGGCTGAGAGGGCACTCACAGCAGCTGCCCTTTCAAGGACAACTCCTGTGATAGCTATGGCTAACCCAAGGCCATGCCAGCAGGTGCAAGTGGAGGAGTGGGGAATCAAACCCAGTTCTCCCAGATAAAAGTCTGCACACTTAACCACTACACCAAACTGTAGAGGGGAAACAAGGGAAAGTGCTGTAGCTGTGGTTCAGTGGTAGAGCATCCACTTTGCATGCAGAAGGTTCTAAATTCAATCCCCATCATATCCAGTTAAGAAGGGACCAGATGCTAGCTGGTGTGAAAATCCTCTACCTGAGACCATGGAGAGCCCTGCCTCTCTGAGCGGCAATACTGAGCACAAAAGACTAACGGTCCAAGGCAGTATAAGGCAGCTTTATGGGTGTACTTTTGTGCTGTAGTTTTTATTGCTGTCCTTTCCTGTTAAACTGGAAGCTGATGCCTCATGCAACTTGCTTGGAGAAGACAGAAGAGGGGTGTTTTAAGTAAATAGCTGGGGCCAGGGCTGAATCTCAGGAAATTGTGGCTGGATTAAGGCCCCTTTGTGTGCACTCCTAAGAACACTTTCCCAGCAATAAGTCCCATTGAATAGAGAGGAAAGGGGTTGTGGTTTAATGGGAAAACCTCTGCTGCATGCAGAAGGTCCCAGGTTCAATCCCTGGCATCTCCAGTGAAAGGACCAGGAAAGATCTCCTCCTGAGACCCTGGAGAGCCGCTGCCAGTCTGAGTAGATAAGACTGACTGTGATGGACCAATGGTCTGATTCTTCTGTAGCAGGAACTCCATTGCATATTAGGCTATGCTCCCTCCCACCCCGATGTAGCCAATCCTCCAAGAGCTTATCAGGCTCTTCTTACAGGGCCTACTGTAAGCTTTTGGAGGATTGGTTACATCAGGGGTGTGTGGCCTAATATGCAAAGGAGTTCCTGCTACAAAAAAAAGCCTTAAGGCCACTTCATGTGAGTGAGATCTATGGATGCCAGAGTTGGGTTGGGAAATATTTATTGATTTTATTTATTACTTTCCATTTATATCCCGCCCTTTCCGCAAGCGGACTCAGGGCGGCTTACAACATTATAAAAACAATCAGTCCAATAAAACATATAAAAGCATAATTTACATATCAACTTTAAAACCATTCTATAGCGCTATTTCAGTCCAGTATGGGTGGTATTGACTTCTCGACTATGATCGCCAGCATTCTGTAGGATGTCCGGTGGCAGCCCTTTTTCAATTAGACCGCAAAAGCCTGTTTAAACAATTCAGTCTTACAGGCCCTGCAGAACGCAGACAAATCCCGCAGGGCCCTTATAGCTTCTGGGAGGGTGTTCCAAAGTTCTGGTGCTGCCACCGAGAAAGCCCTGGATCTTGTTATACATAGCCTGGCTTCTTTTGGGCCAGGGGCAGACAACAGATTTTTTGTTCCTGATCGCAGTGCTCTCTGGGGAATATATGGGGAAAGGCGGTCCCATAGATAGGCAGGTCCCTGACCATAGAGGGCTTTAAAGGTTAATACCAACACCTAGAGATTTGGAGGGTGGAGCTTAAGGAGGACAGGGTTTGGAGAGGGGAGGGACTTCAATGGGGTATAATAGAATCTCTCTTGCAAAGCAGCCCTTCCCTCCAGGTGAACTGATCTCTGGTGCCTCGTTGTATCTCCAGCCACGACCTGGAGGTTGGCAACCTTAGCTCTGAGCAGGATTCTGAGTAAAGTAAGTAAATTTTGTGTAAATGTGTAAAGTAAATGTGAGTAGACTCACATAGGACAGCATTGCCAAGGAGGTTTCTTGATGAAGGTATGACTTGAGCCAGGGCTTCCTGTCTCTGTACTCTACCAGCTCATTGCTCCAGAGAAACGCCAATAGACCTTTCCTGAATACAGTGATTACTATTATTGTATTACATGCAGCCTACTTTGCTTCAAGCATCCAGAGAAATCTGGATGCAAACCAGACCGAAAGCTTGTCTTTGCAAATTTTCATTTCTTATTGTTTTGCTTCTCAGGTTGCATGTGTAATTATCCTCTGAATGTTTGTGGTGGGTGAAGGAATAGGAATCTACCGACAGCCGCGACAGCTTGCCTTCATTTCCAGTGCCCTCTTCTAGTGCCCTGGCATCCTTCCATTCCCAAGCTTCTGAAATTTGAGAGGAGGTCTTTGCCATTCTTGTGCATTGGTACTTAAAGAGCTCTTGGCAACTGGACTCTTGGTCTCCAGCCAGGTCAATAAGCAGTGTGGGACACAGATCTATAACCGCAACAGGGTCTTCTTAACATACATAATGAAATGCCGTTTTTGCGTTGAGTCCTTTGCAAACAGGAATAGGGCACTCCATCTAGGGTTGCCAAGTCTCAGTCAATCTAGAATTCCCAGCTCAGAGCTTCAGCTCTCCAGAGCAGTATTCGCTCCCTATACAGGGCTGGCTCTGCCACTAGGCAAACTAGGCAATTACCTAGGGCGCTGGCCTTCTGGGAGCACCAAATTGGGCACCCCCATGTGACTTGGTGACGTTATCAATGCAGGGGGCATGCCAGAAGTTAGCCTCATCTGGGGTGCCAGATAGGGTTGCTAAGTCCACTGCCCTACATCGCCGGCACAATGACGTCACCCGGAAGTGATGTCATCGCGCTGGCGATGTCCCCTGCATGGCTGCTCTAGGCATTTCCCGGAAAACCCTATAGTTTTCCTGGACGCTCTAGCCATTTGGGAGGGGAAAATTCTGTGGTGCCTATTGTAAAACCATAGAGTTTTCCCAGAAACACCTAGAGTGGCCACCATGTGACGTTGCCGGCGCGTGACCTCACTTCCAGGTGACGTCATTGCGCCGGCGACGTAGGGGAAGATTCCCCCCACCGGCCCAATGTGGGCCGGTAGGTTGGGAACCTCCCAGGCGGGGGCTTGGCAGCCCTAGTGCCAGACAGTCTACGGGTGGCCCTGTCCCTATGTAAAGATTTAGTCTTGGTCATTGAGCCTGAGGTCATTTCACCTGGAGATCAGTTCACCTGGAAAGAAATGGCTGCTTTAGAAGCTGGGCTCTATGGCATTGTACTCCACTGAAGTCCCTCCCTGCCTCCTCATACTTCACCCCCAAAATCTCCAGGTATCCCCCAACCCAGAGCTGACACCCCTATGCTCCATCCCCCCTATCTTCAGGAATTTCCACTCCAAAGCTTGCAACCCTATCAGTTAGTCCCCACCTACACGTTGTTAAATATCACACTCTTTCTGTTCAGCAGTCATTTGCAACTGTAATGTCTCGTTGTCCACCCTGGGAAAACGCTGCCAATGTCTGCTCGAACACAACAGTTGTGCAATATCCAGTTGTGTGTGCATATACGGCCTCTGAAACCAAGGTGCCTGCCCATTCCCATGGTAACTAGGCAGTGCCCCATTACTTTTGAATCACGACGAGGGTGCCTAATCTACTTGTGCCATTCTCGGGTGGGCGATGGGGGAGATTTTGCTGCAGTCTTCTTGGATATCCTCTTGCAGCACTGTATGCAACTGTGCACCTCAGTTTCTCTGCAGATGCAAGAACGCAACAGGCCTCCTCTCCTTGGAATGCCTTTCTGCCCAAGCTGGCTTGTCCCTGCCTGGCTGTCAAATGATGAGACTCTGCCTGGGAAAGAACAAGCCGGCACTTGAATTCTACAGCAATCAAATGCTGTGGAAAGAGTCTGTGGCTGAGTGAGCAGCTGAATGGACTCAAGCTGGGGATGGAGACTTGGCTTCAGATGCGGATTCAGGCATGAAACATACCCGGTGAGCATGGACAAGTCTGTTATGTCTTGGCCTAACCTACCTCACGGGGTTGCTGTAAGGATGACATACTCAGGGAGAAATCCACTGCCTTGTTGATTCATTTGCATTACTTATAGCACAGGGGTGGCCAAACTGTGGCTCGGGAGCCACATGTGGCTCTTTCACATATATTGTGTGACTCTCAAAGCCCTCGCCGCCCCATTGACCAGCTTGGAGAAGGCATTTGTCTCTTTAAATCACTTCTCTAAGCCAAGCCAGCCAGCACCTTAGAGAATCATTTAAAATTAAAGTAACTTTTTTCCAACTCTCCCTCCCCCATCATCTTCCTTCCTTCCTTCCTTCCTTCCTTCCTTCCTTCCTTCCTTCCTTCCTTCCTTCCTTCCTTCCTTCCTTCCTTCCTTCCTTCCTTCCTTCCTTCCTTTCCTCAAACATCTGACATTCATGTCTTGCGACTCTCAAACACCTGATGTTTATTCTATGTGGCTCTTACATTAAGCAAGTTTGGCCACCCCTGTTATAGCCCATCTTTCTCACTTGGACTCAAAATCAGAATACACACAGCGAATCAATACAATCGACAGGTGGGATGTGGGAGATACGAATAATGCAATAGGAATTTGGCTTGTGGAACCAACCAGACATCTAAATACAGAACTGAAAGAAAGCATAAGTTAAATGATGCAAAAGTCCATTGTACAATCCTAGTTTCAGCAAACTCTACACCAGGGGTGTCAAACATGCAACTTGGGGGCTGAATCAGGCTCCCAGAGGGCTCCTATCAGGCCCCTGAGCAACTGGCTGTCATCTGCTTCCTTCTCCCTCTCTCTTGCTTCCTTCTGCATCACAGCTTGCTTTGCCAGGCTTGCTCAATTGCACAGGAGCTGCAGAACAAAACCTCTATTTTTTCCATTGGCTGAGGCTCCTCCCTTGGGGAGGAATAGCTTGCTTTGCCAGGCTCTCTCAATTGCACAGCAGAGCTACTGAGCCAAGCCCCTCTTCTATTGACTGAGACTCCGCCCCCCCCCCCGCCCAGTCCCCTGGGAAAGGAAAAAAAGAGCCAGAGCTTCCTTTGCCCAGTTCCCTGGATCCCGTGGGAGAAATGCAAAGAAAGCAACTTTAAGACCAATGAGTGCTAATGTTTTTATATATATATATTTGTTTGTCTGTGTTCTTTATAAAATTTATATCTTTGCTACCTAATCTTCAATAGGTACACACATGACCCGGCCCGACATGGCTCAGCCCAATCAGACGTGGCCTGGCTCAACAAGGTCACCTTTATGTCAGATCTGGCCCTCATAACAAATGAGTTCGACACCCCTGCTCTACACAGTGCTCTAGAGTGCAATCTCTAATAATTTTTCTGAGTAACTTTTGTGAATCGTTTAGTACAGTGCAACTCTACTGCTTGCATAGTAGTCCCCTTGGAGAATTCAGTTTTGCACAGTTTGCAGAAAGCCAGGAAAGTAGGAGCCTTCCTGACCTCCTCAGGCAGGCCATTCCACAAGGTGGGGGCCACAACAGAGAAGGCACTGTATGGTCAGTTCTTGACTTTGCCAATTTAAAACCAATTCTTCTTTTCTAGATGACCTTGGGCTTGAAAAAAATAGGAAGAAAACCATTTCCCCCTCAGGACTTGTCTGAGTTTTCTGACAGAGCAATTTGATAATTAGGAAAGCACTGTTTTGATGAGTGAAGCTGTTGTGGCAGAGCATAGGGAGAGAGGCTTTCTTCCAGATATGAGGTTCCAAGTTGGTTGAAAAGTGAGATTCTAGGGGGACAGAAGAAAAAACCCCAGAAACTGCAGGGTTTGGGGACCATACAACATCTCTGAGCATCTGATGCAGGGTTTGGGCTGCTCTGTGTTGTAAGGAATGCATTTGCTTCTACTTAGGCTCTTCTGGCGTATGTTTGTAAATAAAGCCAATATGGGGGGGGGGGGGGGAACCCCACAAATCGTTCACTGCCAGAGCTGATAAACTGCAGACATTTGTGTTTCAAAGCAGGCATGACATCTTTTCCAACAGCTGGAGATCTCTTGCTATTACAACTGATTCCCAGGTGACAGGGATTGGTTCACCTGGAGAAAAATGGCTACTTTGGAAGGTGGGCTGTACGGCATTCCACCCTCCCCAAACCCTGCCCTCCTCAGGCTCCACCCCACCCCAATCTCCAGGTATTTCCCAACCTGGAACTGGCAACCCTTCCTTTATCCCTGATCACTGACAACTGCTACGATGCTTGAATAAATCCAATTCAATCTTGTTGTAGGGCTGTGAGGTCCAACTCAGGAAATATCTGGGGACTCTGAGGGTGGAGCCAGGAGCAAGGCTGTGACAAGCACAATTGAACTCCGAAGGGAGTTTTAGCCATCACATTTAAAGGGACTGTGATCCTTTTCAATGCCTTCCCTCCATTGGAAACAAAGGAGGATGGGGAACCTTCTTTGGGGGCTCATAGAACTTGGGCTCCCAAGTCCAATTGTTTTGACACTTGGGTTGGTTTTTTTTAGGAGAGGTGCTACACACTGTGCTGAAAATTGGGTGCTTCTACCTGATAAAAACAGCTTGCCCCCAAGCCTAGATACCCATTATATTATAATGATTCTCCATTATACCCTATGAGAACCAGAGTGCTCAGCAAATATTTCCTCCCCACCCCACCCCCGCCCTGCTTTCTGCTGATCCTGCAGCAGGGGGAGGGCTTCCAAACCAGGGGAATCCCCTGCCCCCAACTGGAGATTGGCATCCCTAACTGTAGCACATCTTGTTTTCCATTTGAAGACCACATTGCTTGCCCTGTCACCAGGCCCTGAACCCATCTCATTCTTCTCCCTTTTTAATTTTTGGTCCTCGTCCATTCTGCAGAATACAAAAGCGTCCACACTGCTGCTTCCATTGGTCTTGATATAGAGTTGCCAAACCCCAGGTGGGGGCAGGGGATCCCTCGATTTAGAGGCCCTCCCCCCACTTCAGGTTTATCAGAAAGCGGAGAGAGGGGGTAGGGAAATGTCTGCACTCCATTATTCTCTATGGACAGATTCCCATAGGGCATAATGGAGAATTGATTTGTGGGTATCTGGGGATCTATGGGGGCTGTTTTTTGAGGTAGAGGCATCGTATTTTCAGCATAACACCCAGTGCCTCTCCTCAAAACACCCTTCAAGTTTAAAAAAGATTGGGTTGGGGGGGGGGTCCAATTCTACGCGCCCCAGAAGAAGATACCCCTATCCTTCATTATTTCCAAATGGAGGGAAGGCATTTAAAAGGCGTGCAGTCCCTTTAAATGTGATGGCCAGAAGTCCCTTTGGAGTTCAATCGTGTTTGTCACACCCTTGCTCCTGGCTCCACCTCCAAAGTCTCCTGGCTCCACCCCCAAAGTCTCAGATATTTATTGAGTTGGACTTGGCAACCCTATCTTGATGGCCAGGTATTTGACAACTGTGTTTTGTTTTTGGAACTGTGGCCCGGCAGGGATATTTGGAAACTTTCTTTGATTTAGCTCTACAGGGCTCTCTTTCTCCCCTCAAATGAAATAAAAATCTGCAGCTCTTGGTAAGGTGTGTGGCCTATGCTTCGCACTGCCTTATTAGGAGAATCACTGGCCTGGTCCTTCGAGCAATTGACTAGAAACGGACCTTTGTTGACACACTTTTCCATCATCACGGCCTTGCCCAGAGGTGCCTCCTCTTCTCCCTGCTGAGCGTGACTGGAAGGCATCATCCCAACCGGCACGTAAACAGCGGCTCTCTGGTGAGTCAGGGCACAGAACGGTTCATCGCACAGGAGCTCAGCGGGCTCTCTTTTGTCTCTCTCTCTTCCCAACCCCCCACCTCAATTCATGGAGAGAAGAGAGGCCATTCCCTGTGGAGGATTGAGCAATCATGATACTGCAGCCACAGCGCCCGCACTGCCAGTGACAAGCCAACCCCTTAGAAGCCGGCATTTCCGGACTATCTGGCGGAAGGGACGCCTACCCAGCCTGGCATGTCCAAACCTTGCCTCAACTGGCGGTCGCGCTACCAGCTTGCCAGGAGCCGGAAGGCTTTATCTGGCTGGTACAGGCTGCCTTTGGCTTCTTGTTTAATTGACAGGTGAGGATCACAGGCCTAGGCACGCCAGGAAGATGGCCAGTCCTGAGCTGGATCACCAAGATGGGAGTTGAGTTGAAGGCAGGCTGTGACTTGGTTCACAAGGGTGGTGGCGATGGCTGGGAGGGGTACCCTGAGCTGCTGCAAGTCATACTGGGTCTGGTTTCCACTCCGGCCAGCTTGGCCTTTAAATAAGGTTGCCAACTCTGGATTGGGAAATTCCTGGAGATTTGGGGGTAGAATCTGGGAAGGGCAGGGTCTGGGAAGGGGAGGGACCGCAGTGGAGTATAATGCCATAGAGCAGAGGTGGCCAAACGGTGGTTCGGAAGCCACATGTGGCTCTTTCACGCATATTGTGTGGCTCTCCACTGCCCCATTGGCTGGCTTGGAGATGGCATTTATCTCATTAAATCATTTCTCCAAACCAAGCAAGCTGGTGGCTTGGAGAATGCATTTAAAGTCATTTTCTTTCTGCCTTTCCCTCATCTCCCTCCCTCCCTTCTCTCAAATATCTGGCGTTCAGGTCTTGCAGCTCTCAAAAATCTGTCATTTATTCTATCTGGCTCTTAAATTAAGCAAGTTTGGCTACCCCTGCCATAGAGTCTGCCCTCCAATGCAGCCAATTTTCTCCAGGGAAAATGACCTCTTGTTGCCAGCCTCAAGGTGGGGGCTGGAGATCTCCCAGAATTACAACTGATCTTCAGACTATCTGTCATCTATCTATCTATCTATCTATCTATCTATCTATCTATCTATCTATCTATCTATCTATCTATCTATCTATCTTCATCATCATCATCAACATCATCTCTTACTGATTAAAATTTTTATTCCAGTTCCCCTGGAGAAAATGGCTGCTTTGGAAGGTGCATGGCATTGCACACTACAGAGATCCTTCCCCTCCCTAAGCCCCACTCTCCCAGGCTCCACCTTCAAATCTCCAGGTATCTCTGCCCCCAGAGTTGGGAACCCTACGTTCTTTCCATGTCTGGCTCCAATGAAGGACATGAGAGTTTAAATGGGGAATTCCATAGGCTGGGAAGCGCTCCGTTTCTTAAATAGAGCCATTTGTGGAGATGCAACTTCCTAGAGTCACAAAAGCCCAAGTTCTGGACCCAGGGAGCATTTAAAATAACACAAAAGAAGCATGCAAGCTTTCTTTTTCTCCAGAACTCTTCATCAGGATGGATATTCAGTACACAAGCAGAGAGTTGTGGAGGGAAAGTAAGTTGTTTCAGGGCATGGTGGCTTATGGCCAGAGAGCTACAGCAAACCTGGCCAGGGTTGTCATGGATTTTTGGCACCTGGGTAAAGAGCACCAGTTGCAGGTCTTGCGCCCAGGGCAAATGTCCCATCTTCCCAATTGTCGGTCCAGCCCAGTGTATTCTTTCTTCCTGACAGCCCTTTCATTCATCTTCTTCATTCTTTGCCCGCTTTGTATTTAATCAGTTGCTCATTAAGACTGGTGCTTTAATTGCTTCAGCTGAAGTCCAATTTCCTCTCTTGAATTATTTTCACTGGGACAACAGACAGGAGCAAGACTTTGACTGGGGGCCTAGATTCCATTAAGGAAGGACTTTCAAGGCCAGTGTGGTCAAGATCAGATGCCTATAAGGACATAAGAAGAGCCCTGCCGGATCAGACCAGTGGTCCATCTAGTCCAGTGTCCTGCCCCACAAAAAATAACCAGTTCCTCTGGACAGCCAACTACAGGGCACAGAGGCAGAGGTCTTCCCCTGATGTTGCCTCCTGGCTCTGAGATTCAGAGGCTTAGTGCCTTGAATGTGGAGGTTCCCCTCAGTCACCATGGCTAGTAGCTGCTGATAGACCCTTCCCGCATGAAATTACCTCATCCCCTTTTAAAGCTGTCTATTTCTGATCAAGGAAGACTGCCGGGAAAGGCAGACAGACATTCAGGGCCGGTGCGTGGGAGTAGGCAAAGTAGGCAGTCGCCTAGGGCTGGGTGCCCCCTCCCTGACGCATGACTCTGGCTCCTGACGACTGTCACCGTGTCCTCTCCCACCACCAAGCTGCCCTCAACAAAGCCAAGCCACCACCCCTCTCCCCGATGTGTGACTTGGTCTCCCACCTCATCCTATCCTGCCACCCTCCTTCCTAACATGGCCAGCAAGCACTTCTTCTCACAATTTTTTTTTTATAACATCACTTTTTTTTTTTTTGAAAAATTAAAAATCAGTAAATTAAAAATGTGAAAAGTTTTAAGTCTGGTGCTCTTCAGTTTCCCTATTGTTTTTAATAATGGTGTGTGTGTGTGTGTGTGTGTGTGCTAGTGGGTGATTCGCCTAGGGTGCCAGAAAGCCTAGCACTGGCCCTGCAGACATTACGTAACCCCCGGCTCAACAGACTTGAGATGGCAGGTCTGTGTCACAACAACCTCACGACAACCATTTGAAGTTGGCTTGGCACATATCCAGGGCAGTCTGGGTTGCCAGGCTGGATTTCATGGAAGCCACGTAGTCAGCTTTTCATAGGGTTCCAGCTCCAGGTTTGGAAATTCCTGGAGATTTTGAAGGCGGAGTCCAGGGTGGATGGGATTTGGGAAGGAACTTCAGTGGGGTATAATGCCATAACATCCACCTTCCAAAGCGGCCATTGCCTCCAGGTGGACTGATCTCTGTTCCCTGAAGATAATTTGTAATTCCATGAGATCTCCAGCCACCACCTGGAGGTGGCAAGGCAACCCTAGCCTCCTGGCGTGATTGGAGGCTTGATATGGGATGCCTGCTGCAGATGCTTAAGTCTGATCTACACAGCAGAATGAAGCAATGAAATGGAGTGTAGAGCTTAGGAGGTGGGTGCGAGAGAGCGTGTTTGAAAGCTCCTCCTCATTTTTTTTTTTTAAATCACAGAATACAAACGGTCAGGAAGTTCTTCCTAATGTTGAGTTGGAAACTCTTTTGATTTAATTTCCACCCATTGGTTCTGGTCCTACCTTCTGGGGCCACAGAAAACAATTCAACACCCTCCTCTATATGACAGCCCTTCAAGTGCTTGAAGATGGTGATCCTATCACCTCTCAGCCGCCTCCTCTCCAGACTAAACATCCCCAGCTCCTTCAACCTTTCCTCTTAGGACTTGGTCTCCAGACCCCTCACCATCTTTGTCGCCCTCCTCTGGACCCATTCCAGCTCGTCTATATCCTTCTTAAAATGTGGTGCCCAAAACTGAACACAGTGCTCCAGGTGAGCTCTTACCAGAGCAGAGTAAAGCGATACCATCACATCACGTGATCTGGATACTGTACTTCTGTTGATGAAGCCCAAAACTGCATTTACAGAGGAGAATTTTTATTATGTACTTAGGAGGCATCTTTCATTGGGGGGCGGGGGCATATTGGCTTCTTTCCACCCCATCCCTTTTTTCTCCTCACAACAACCATTTGAAGTTGGTTTGGCTGAGAGTTCATCGTTATCGGCCCGAGAGGACAGTCACCTGGTGAGTTTTATGAAGTAGCAGGTGCTCTGGTCTCTCTTCCAGAATATCTCACTCCACCCTCCCCATGACCCAGCAACATCAAGACCTCAAACGCATAACTGGCAGTAAAGTAAATATTTCCTTTTCTCGGATCCTGCTCCAAAGCACAGGTGGTAGTAACCAGTATTCCCTCTAAGCTGATTTAGTGTGAGTCAGCTCACAGTTTTTTAGCCTCCGGCTCACACATTTTTGTCTTAGCGCAGGAAAAATGGCCCCAGAGCAAACTAATTTATGCAGTAGCTAAATCGCTCGCTCACAGCTTTAATGCCAGTAGCTCACGGAGTAGAATTTTGGCTGGCTTAGAGGGAGCATTGGTAGTAGTAAGGTGTGAACTGAGTGCCTTTTGCCACTCTTGGTTGTTCTGGTAGGGGCTACCTGGCCAAAGTGGCCACAGAAAGCTCCTTTGGTCCGATGAAATGAGTGGAATGGAGGGATGGAAATCAGCAGAGAGAGACTGCAGGTTGAGGTTGAGGCTAATAGCCAGAACTGGTTAATGCCCAGGCTGCTCTTGGCAAAGCACCCTTGTGGAAGAGAACACCTCTAGGTCTTGCTCACCTAGGGTTGTCAATCCCCAGGTGGGGGCAGGGGATCCCCCGGTTTGGAGGCCCTCCCCCCGCTTCAGGATCATCAGAAAGCAGGGGGAGGGGAGGGAAATGTCTGCTGGGAACTCTGTTATTCCCTATGGAGATTTATTTCCATAGAAAATAATGGAGAATTAATCCGCAGGTATCTGGGGCTCTGGGGGGGCTGTTTTTTGAGGTAGAAGCACCAAATTTTCAGTACAGCATCTAGTGCCTCTCCCCAAAATATCCCCCAAGTTTCAAAACGATTGGACCAGGAGGTCCAATTCTATGAGCCCCAAAAGAAGGTGCCCCTATCCTTCATTATTTCCTATGGAAGGAAGGCATTGAAAAGGTGTACCGTCCCTCTAAATGTGATGGCCAGAACTCCCTTTGGAGTTCAATTATGCTTGTCATAGCCTTGATCTTGGCTCCACCTCTAATGTCTCCTGGCTCCATCCCCAAAGTCTCCTCACTCCACCCCCAAAGTCCCCAGATATTTCTTAAATTGGACTTGGCAACCCTATGCTCGCCTGATCACAGACCCGCTCTCTGACACGCAGCTGTTGTGCTTTCTTGGCAAGCAGGCCTCTGAGAGAAAAAGCTAAATTTACCACTGCTGCCATCACTTTGAGACTTGCCGTTCTCCCTACGTGGGTAATTAAGGAAGACGTATTCTGAACCTCAAACTAACTGAACCTAATTGAAATGATTGCTCTTCTGGTGTCATTAAGACCCTGGTCAGGAAGAGGAGAAGATCAGATTTATACCTTGCCCTTCACTTGGGGTCTCAGAGTGGCTTACAATCTCCCCTCCTCTTCCCACAACAGACATCCTGTGAGGGAGGTGGGGATGAGAGAACTCTGAGAGAACCACCCTTGAGAGAACAGCTCAGAGAGAACTGTGACTGACCCAGGTCACTTGGCAGCTGCATGTGGAGAGGTGGGGCATCGAACCTGGTTCTCCAGATGAGAATCTGCCGCTGTTAACCACTACACCACAGCAGGGTCTTATTGGGTGTGTCTCCATCCAGATTGGTGCATTTTGTCCAGAGTCAGGTGCTAGGCTGAGCCAAGCTTCCCAGGACTTTGCTGAGCTCCACCAATGGATAGAAACAAATGTTACAGCTGATGTGTTGTTATGAGAGTACCCAACCTGCAAGTGGGGCCTGGAGATCTCCTAGGGTTGCTAGCTCCAGGATGGGAAATACCTGGAGATTTTGGGGTAGAGCCTTGGGAAGTAGAAAGTTGGGGAACAATGCCATAGAGCGGGGGTATCAAACGTGCAGGCCAGGAGGCAAATCAGGCCCCCGGAGGGCTCCTATCAGGCCCACGAGCTACTGGCTGTCGTCTGCTTCCTTCTCCCTCTCTCTTGCTTCCTTCTGCATCACAGCTTGCTTTGCCAGGCTTGCTCAATTGCACAGAAGCTGCAGAGCAAAACCTCTGTTTTCTCCATTGGCTGAGGCTCCTGTCTTGGGAAGAAAGGGGGGATAGCTTGCTTTGCTAGGCTTTCTCAATTGCACAGCAGAGGTACTGACCCAAGCCTCTCTTTATTCTATTGGTTGAGGCTCCCCCCTCCCTGGCCCCCTGGGGAAGGAAGGAAAGAGCCAGAGCTTCCTTTGTGCAGTAGAGATACAAAGAAAGCACCTTTAGAACCAACAAGTGCGAATGTATTTTATTTTAAGCTTTAAAAAATCTTTAATAGTGTTTCTCTATGTCCTTTATAAAGTTTATCTCTCTGCTACCTGGCATTACATTTCATGACACCCATGGCCCAGCCTGAAAAAGTCACATTTATGTTGGATCTGGCCCTCATAACAAATGAGTTTGACACCCCTGCCATAGAGTCCAACTTCCAAAGTGGCTGTTTTCTCAAAGTGAACTGATCTCTGTCATCTGGTGATCAGCTGCAATACTGGGAGAGCTCCAGCTACCATCTGGAAGTTGGTAACCCTAAGCTCTCCCAGAATTCCAAATGATCTACAGATATCAGTTCCCCTGGAGAAAAATGGCTGTTTTGGAAGCTGGACTCTACGACATTATTCTAGGGTGGCCAACCTTCTGGGGGTGGCTGGAGATCTCCCAGAATTATGATGATCTCAGGTAACAGAGATTGGTTCACCTGGAAAAAATGGCCACTTTTAGGTTTGCCAGCCTCCAAGTGGGGCCTGGATATCTCCTGGTTTTACAATTGATCTCCAGCTGGCAGAGATCAGCTCCTCTGGAGATAGGGTTGCCAGATAAGAACATAAGAGAAGCTATATTGGATCAGACCAATGGCCCGTCCAGTCCATCCAGTGTCACACTGTGGCCAAAAAACCCCCAAGTGCTATCAGGAGGTCCATCATTGGGGCCAAGACACTAGAAGCCCTCCCACTGTACCCCCCAAAGCACCCAGAATCAGTGTTGAAAAATACTTGGAGGGTGGATCCAGGAGAGGGTGGGGTTTGGGGAGGGGAGAGGCCTCAGCATGGGACAATGCCATAGAGTCCACCCTTCCAAGCAGCCATTTTCTCCAGGGGAGCTGATCTCTGCCAGCTGGAGATCAGTTGTAAAAGCCGGAGATCTCCAGGCCCCACCTGGAGGCTGGCAACCCTACCTGGAGAAAATGGCTGCTTGGAAGGGTGGACTCTATGGCATTGTACCCTGCCCTCTCCTGGATCCACCCCCAAAGTCTCCAGGTATTTTCAAACAACCCTAGCCCCTTTGAAGGTAAACTCTATGCCATTATACATCAGTGAAGTCCTTCCCCTCCTGAAACCCTGCCTTCCTCAGGCTCCACCCCCCAAATCTCCAGGTATTTCCCAATCCAGAGCTGGCAACCCTACATTATACTCCGCGGAGGTCCTTCCCTTCCCTAAACACTCCCTCCCCAGGCTCCATCCCCAAATCTCCAGGCATGTCCAAATTCAGAGCTGGCAATTCTAATTGTGAACTGCTGGATGCCTTCCATCTCTTCCGCTCCCCCAACATAGCCTAAGTAAATAAAAAAAGTATGAAATGACCCAGCCTCATTGGCTGCCGCTTTTCAGAGTGGGGAGGCATCTGCTCAGGCCCAGTGTGTGGGGTTCTGGTGCCTGAGGCAGAACCCCAATGCTCACCCGCCCCAACCCCAACTCCAGGAGCAAACTAATCCAGAGGTGATGTCATCGTGCCAGGCACTCGGCGCATCCCCTGCCCAGTGTGACCAATTCTTTCTGGGCTTTGAGGGATTGGGGGAGCTCCCCCTCGATCCCTTAAAGCCCAGAAAGAACACTCAGCACCTTCCCCTGCCTGGTGTGCTCCATCTTCGGAGTGCACTGGGCAGGAGAAGGCCAGTACTTTCTTGGCTCTGTGGGATTAGGGGAGCTCCTCCGACCCGACCCCTCAGAGCAAAGAAAGGTTCAGGGATGGTGCAAGCAGGGAGGGGGCGCCTGGCCCTGCTCCTGCTGTGAGCTGGTGCCCTAGGCGGTCGCCTAGTTTGCCGACTCCCACATTCGCCGATGAGAGCCAGTTTGGTGTAGTGGTTAAGTGCATGGACTCTTATCTGGGAGAACCGGGTTTGATTCCCCACTCCTCCACTTACAGCTGCTGGAATGGCCTTGGCTCAGCTGAGTAAACTGGCTGAGTAATAGGAAGCAGAGAGTGAGTATAAATGGGCAGTCTTCGCAGTGGAGGACGGTAAGCAGTGGGGTGCCACAGGGCTCGGTACTGGGTCCCATGCTCTTTAACTTGTTCATAAATGATTTAGAGTTGGGAGTGAGCAGTGAAGTGACCAAATTTGCGGATGACACTAAATTGTTCAGGGTGGTGAGAACCAGGGAAGATTGTGAGGAACTCCAAAGGGATCTGTTGAGGCTGGGTGAGTGGGCGTCAAAGTGGCAGATGCGATTCAATGTGGCCAAGTGCAAAGCAATGCACATTGGGGCCAAGAATTCCAGCTACAAATACAAGTTGATGGGATGTGAACTGGCAGAGACTGACCAAGAGAGAGATCTTGGGGTTGTGGTAGATAACTCACTAAAAATGTCAAGACAGTTCGTTTGCAATAAAAAAGGCCAATGCCATGCTGGGAATTATTAGGAAGGGAATTGAAAACAAATCAGCCAGTATCATAATGCCCCTGTATAAATCGATGGTGCGGTCTCATTTGGAGTACTGTGTGCAATTCTGGTCGCCGCACCTCAAAAAGGATATTATAGCATTGGAGAAAGTCCAGAAAAGGGCAACTAGAATGATTAAAGGGCTGGAGCACTTTCCCTATGAAGAAAGGTTGAAACGCTTGGGACTCTTTAGCTTGGAGAAACGTCGACTGCGGGGTGACATGATAGAGGTTTACAAGATAATGCATGGGATGGAGAAAGTAGAGAAAGAAGTACTTTTCTCCCTTTCTCACAATACAAGAACTCGTGGGCATTCGATGAAATTGCTGAGCAGACAGGTTAAAACGGATAAAAGGAAGTACTTCTTCACCCAAAGGGTGATGAACATGTGGAATTCACTGCCACAGGAGGTGGCGGCGGCCACAAGCATAGCCACCTTCAAGAGGGGTTTAGATAAAAATATGGAGCAGAGGTCCATCAGTGGCTATTAGCCACAGTGTGTGTATATATATATATAAATTTTTTTTTGGCCACTGTGTGACACAGAGTGTTGGACTGGATGGGCCATTGGCCTGATCCAACATGGCTTCTCTTATATTCTTATGTTCATAGCTCTGGCAGAGGTTGTCCTTGAAAGGGCAGCTGCTGTGAGAGTCCTCTCAGCCCCACCCACCTCACAGAGTGTCTGTTGTGGGGGAGGAAGATAAAGGAGATTGTGAGCCGCTCTGAGATTTGGAGTGGGGGGCGGGATACAAATCCAATATCATCACCATCATCATCATGTGCCAGCCCTGCATCTGCTATGACATCACTCTTCAAATGTTATAGATGAGATTTTATACTCCCTAAGTCAAGACAAAATGAACTGCAACCTTTCGTCTTTATCGTTTAAATTTGTTTTATAGCTCTTGAGGAGAAAGGTCAGCCCTTGGGAGTCACATGTCTGTTTTCAAGGGTACCAGAAGGAAACAGGTGACATCTCTGTTACCAAGAGTGGCTCTCCTCAGCCATGGACAAAAATACATCTGGCTGCCCACACGACTAGGGACAGATTTGTGTCTCTGGTACTTTTATTGTATACCTCAGTTAATTCCTTAGGCTTGAAGGTTGCCCAAGACCCTGTTTTATATGCAGAGAGGGCGTAAACCAACTGAATTGTCTGACTGAAACTCGGAAATACAAACAGCAAAGTCTGCAGATTTGCAAGGTGATGCACTTCAGATAGGTGGGTCGGATTCAAATCCCAATTTAATTCTGCCTTTTTGGAAAAGTAGCTCACGTCCATCACACGCTCCGTGGCAAAAGTAGCTCTGGGCACAGAACGCAAAACGATCAGCAGTACCATTACGACTTGCAGAGCATGAACTGAACAGTCCATTTCCCCTCTTCTCTTGCTAATTTTAGCACATCTTTTGACAGGATTCTCCTTGAAAACCAATTGTCGCTGCATTGAACTGGACTCATCCTTTGACAGTCCTAATTGTCAGGGCCTGTCGGTTGCAGTGAATCTTGAGATTACGACAAACATACACCATGTTTTGCACAAATGCAGGCTGCACTTAGGACCAAAATTGATGTAATGAAGATCTGTCTGTCTGTCAAAGGGAAATTGTCCCTGCAGGCAGCCACAAACCAATCAGGGCCACAAGCAGAGAGGAGATTTTAACCCTTCATTCCTGATCATCTTAGCTAATCAGAACTGGGCTCCCTGCAATGTTGTTAGCATTCTAAAGGGAAGGGGGAGATACAGCCTTTAAAAATACCTGTGGTTTCCTCTTTTTAAAAATACTGATATAAGCGATGGAGCCTGCTTTTGATTAATGAACCTAAACAAAGGTTTGAAGAATTAAATCCTCTTTCCTGCATTGGTTCCACTCCAGGATCTTCACCATCTCCATTATGAAACCTTATATGATGTTAGAAGTCCATGGTTGGAACTCTAGAAACCTAATATGATGTTAGAAGTCCATGGCTGGAACTCTAGAAACCTAATATGATGTTAGAAGTCCATGGTTGGAACTCTAGAAACCTTATATGATGTTAGAAGTCCATGGTGGGAACTCTAGAAACCTTATATGATGTTAGAAGTCCATGGTGGGAACTCTAGAAACCTTATATGATGTTAGAAGTCCATGGTTGGAACTCTAGAAACCTTATATGATGTTAGAAGTCCATGGTTGGAACTCTAGAAACCTTATATGATGTGAGAAGTCCATGGTTGGAACTCTAGAAACCTAATATGATGTTAGAAGTCCATGGTTGGAACTCTAGAAACCTTATATGATGTTAGAAGTCCATGGTGGGAACTCTAGAAACCTTATATGATGTGAGAAGTCCATGGTTGGAACTCTAGAAACCTAATATGATGTTAGAAGTCCATGGTTGGAACTCTAGAAACCTTATATGATGTTAGAAGTCCATGGTGGGAACTCTAGAAACCTTATATGATGTTAGAAGTCCATGGTTGGAACTCTAGAAACCTTATATGATGTTAGAAGTCCATGGCTGGAACTCTAGAAACCTTATATGATGTTAGAAGTCCATGGTGGGAACTCTAGAAACCTTATATGATGTTAGAAGTCCATGGTTGGAACTCTAGAAACCTTATATGATGTTAGAAGTCCATGGTTGGAACTCTAGAAACCTTATATGATGTTAGAAGTCCATGGTTGGAACTCTAGATTTGGCCCTAAAAAGAAGGGCCAGAAACAAGGTGCTGGAGAAAAGGAGTTAACTCTCCTGTGTCACACTCATCCCTCTTTTATTTGGATCTCCCACAGCTGCTTCAAGCCCCAGGAGATAGTGCTTGAAATGGGATGGGATAGAGTCAGTAAAGGGCTGTTTGCCATTCCATCCTATTGTCTGATGAAGTGTGCTTCTGCCTTCTAGCACAGGAAAGCTTACATTCTGAATAAAACTTTGTTGGTGTTAAAGGCGCAACTTGACTCCTACTTGTTCTATCGTTTCAGCCCAACAGGGCTGCCCACTTGGATCTCTCTTCTGATCAGACAGACCTAAAACCCAGGGTTGCATAGCATCCGGTACCTCTCCTCAAAACACTCCCCAAGTTTCAAAAAGATTGGACCAGGGGGTCCAATTCTATGAGCCCCAGAAGAAGGTGCCCCTATTCTTCATTATTTCCAATCGAGGGAAGGCATTTAAAAGGTGATCAGTCCCTTTAAATGTGATGGCCAGAACTCCCTTTGAAGTTCAATGATGCTTGTCACAACCTTGTTCCTGGCTCCACCCCAATGTCTCCTGGCTCCACCCCCAAAGTCCCCAGATATTTCTTGAACTGGACCTGGCAACCCTACTAAAACCATCCTGCTTCTTGTTCAGTGGCTGGCCACCATCGAGAGATGCAGCAGAGTTACATCAGTATTGCAAGAAGTCATTGAGAAAATGTTTTCGTGCTCACGCCTGTCTAGGCGCGGCTGGCTGGAAGGAGACTGTGCCGAACTTGGCGTTTCAGCTGTTGGAAGAAGATGACACTGTCTCTGGGAAAGGCTCACTGGAAAAATGAACTCCCAGGGTCCTAGTCCAGCTAAGCTTGCTTTGGCTGGAGCTACAGATCTGGGCCTGGGGGATACAGGCACTGCAGAAGCAGGTGCTTCAAAAGATAGCTTTGAGGGAGCTTTTGTTGTTGGGGGGAGTAGAAGCTGTCTGTCTCTCCAAGTGCCCGCCTCTGGGAGACCTCGTCTAATACTCTAAACCCCACTCTTTCATGGGTGCCTGCAGGGCTGGCCCTGCCACTAGAAAAAGAAGACGACATTGGATTTATATTCCACCCTCCACTCAAGAGTCTCAGGGTGGCTCACAATCTCCTTTATCTTCCTCCCCCACAACAGACACCCTGTGAGGTGGGTGGGGCTGAGAGGGCTCTCACAGCAGCTGCTCTTTCAAGGACAACCTCTGCCAGAGCTACGGCTGACCCAAGACCATGCTAGCAGGTACAAGTGGAGGAGTGGGGAATCAAACCCGGTTCTCCCAGATAAGAGTCCGCACACTTAACCACTACACCAAACTGGCTCTCTAGTTGTTTGCCTAGGGTGCTGGTTTTCTGGGGGCACTGAATTGGATGCCCCCCATGTGACTCAGTGATGTTATGAGTGCTGGGGGGGGGGTGTCACCAGAAGTTAGGCTTGCCTAGGGTGCCAGACAGTCTAGGGCCAGCCCTAGGTGGCTTTGGCCAATCACACTCACTCTGACCTACCCCACAAGGCTGTTGTGAGGATAAAAGGGAGGACGGGAGAACAACAGAAGCCACTATGTGTCTTCACTGAAGAGAAAGAGGGTTATAATAATAAAAATACCAACCCTTGCTATTTCTTTTTGCTGAAGATTCTCCTTGCATTAATTTCCCCCCCGAAGCAGCCTGTCTAAACACTGGCTTTTGAAGCAGAACTTTTCACTGTACAGTCCATAATGGTTCCATTATTTCCTCCCCACTAATCTCAAATCCTACCATGCTTAACTGCACACTGGAAATGATTGTATTTATTGCAATCTAGAATAGCTGTAACTGAAACACTTTTGGAGAGGTGATTGGGAGGGGGAATTAAAGGGAAGCAACATTTTCTGTCTGCACGTGCCCGCATTTAGGGCTGTATGTGCATACATCACAACATAATTTTTATGGTTTCCAGAACAGCCATTTTCTCCAGGGAAACTGATGTTTGCAGCCTGGAAATCAGTTGCAATACTGGGAGTTCTCTCCAGGCCCCACCTGGAGGTTGGCACCTCAACCTGTTGCAGAGCCCGGGGCAGCCCCAGGGTTGAGAAGATGCTCTAGAGGTTCGTGGGGGTGGGGTTGGAGAGTGTTGCTTTTTGTCACTAAGAATAATTTTTATTCCTTTGTTGTGGAAACCTTTCAGGGAGGAATTATGGCTATAACAAAAACCCTGTTTGGGAAATGAGCTAATTGGAAGCCAGAAATCCTCTGAGCCACTCAAGTAACTCCAAGGCATCTCTTTTATCCCTGTGTGATTTTGCTTGCTAACTTTAATCAGTTAAGCACTTTAGCCTTGGCTTGGTATTACCGAGAAAGGTCAGCGTTCATGCGCAAACCCACATGACAGAAAGGCTCAGTGCCCAATTTTTTTTTTTAAGTATACATGCACAGGGTGTGTATGTGTTAAAAACTGATCGGAAACCAGAGAACATGCTGATTTCTCAGTTCAAGGCAGGTCATATCAACTAACAGGACACAGCTCATACTTCTGGGTTGCTAAAGAAGGGTTTCTTTTTTCTTCTTGCTATCTCCTTCAAACCAAAGCTTTGAAGAATGCAGCGTTCCTGGGACAGAAAGAAGGCTTGGATTTCATAATTAACCAGCAGTCAGCTGCTATTCTCCACGTTTTGCACCACACACATGGCAATTGCCCCCGGGATGGGTGTTCTCTGAAACATGGCTTCAGCGGTGGTGCAACTGAAGTGGGCTTGCCCAGCTGTGCCCAAGCCGGCTATGCGAGGCCATTGCATCACTCTTGGCATGCAGATTTTGCCAACATTGGCAACACCAAATAGGGAAGTCTTATTTAATAGGAAAGTAGAGCTGGGTGCGGAAGGGTTATACATCTGATCCGTCTCCTTCCATAGGATCTGAAAGCCAGCGTTAACGTTTTTATGTGGTAAAATATAGCAGTGACAGGAATGAGGCAGAGAAGGGCTGGGTAAGTTTCAAAACGTGAAAGTGTTTTTAAAAAAATGGTTCTGCCATGTTGTTACATGCCCTCCAGTTGCCATCTTATTCTAATAGAATTTGTCCTTGTGGCCTTAATAGGATTGATACATCTTTCCATGTTTTGCTTGAATGCAGGGTTTTTTTAGAATACAAGGGTTCATTTATATTAAACCAATAATTGACCAGTCATTCCCCTACACCCTGGAAGCTCTGTCTCCTCTACTTTGTGATAAGGATCCTAAGATCACTCTGGCACAGGGTTGCCAATCCCCAGGTGGGGGCAGGGAATCCCCCAGTTTGGAGGCCCTCCCCCCGCTTCAAGGTCATCAGAAAGTGGGGTGGGTGGGAGGGAAATGTTTGCTGGACACTCCATTATTCCCTAAGGAGACCAGTTCCTATATGGTATAATGGAGAATTGATCCTTGGGTATCTGTGGCTCAGAAGGGGGGCTGTTTTTTGAGGTCGAGGCACCAAATTTCAGCATTACATCCGGTATCTCTCCTCAAAATATCCTCCAAGTTTCAGAAAGATTGTACTGGGGAGTCCAATTCTATGAACCCCAAAAGAGCCCCATTATTTCCAATGGAAGGAAGGCATGTAAAAGGTGTGCGGTCCCTTTAAATGTGATGACCCGAACTCCCTTTGGAGTCCAGTCCTGCATGTCACAACCTTGCTCCTGGCTCCACCCCAATGTCTCCTGACTCCACCCCCAAAGTCCCCAGATATTTCTTGAATTGGACCTGGCAACCCTACTCCGACAAGAGCAAAATTCATTTCAGTCCTTTTAGCCCTTGCATCCAAGAAATGAGGAATGAGAATCTTCTGCTGCTCAAGATTTGTTAACCAATGAGCTTCTAAGGCCAGGCTGGTTTCCTCCTGGTGTCTTTCAACAGTTTGACTTTGCAGAAATCACCAGAGGTCTTGTTGCATTTTTTTAACATTATGCTTTACAACAGTTTTGCAACACGGGTTTTCATCAGGGATTCCGCTGCCAATTCATGCCAAGGGCTCCAGAGCGAGCTTGGCCCAGTGACAAAATAGGGAAGCGTTAATTTCTTTGCACATTCCAACTTTTGCCATAGATCTTCCCGATAATTTTGGGATTTTTTTTCTGTAAACAAATTGTTCCTCAGTAGGCACAGAAGTGTCTGTCTGTCCTGTTCTCACAACACAATAGGGGTTTTTTTAAAATAGTATGAAAACAACTGCCCGCATAGAGGCTGCAGATAAGGCTTGTTACAATATGTGAGGCGGAGCCCATGAAAGAGTTGGCAACTAAGCCCTGTTTGGGGTGCTGAGACAGGCCAACACCTTGCTGCACATGAGTGAATCCTCAGCTTAGACACAACAAGATTTCAGTTGTGTTTGAAGAAAGCGGCTCTAGTCCATGAAAATTTACATTGGAATTACATTTCAGGCTGCCACAAGCAGTTCAGCTCAGCTATCCTGTATCATGAAGGGGATGAATAGTTCCCCCTCCAAACTACTCTGAGCCCTACTTGTAACAAAGGTTGCCAGCTATTGGTGGGGAAATTCCACGAAATTTGGGGGTGAAGCCTGAGGAGGGCAAGGTTTGGGGAGAGGAAGGACCTCAATGAGGTATAATGCTATAGGGTTGCCAGCCTCCAGGTGAAAGCTGAAGATCTCCTGGAATTACAACTGACCTCCAGACTATAATTTTAAATTTATTCTTTGTTTATGTAAAACATTTATTTCACTTCTCCTGGAGGAAATGGCTGATTTGGAAGGTGGACTATATGGTATTATATCCCACTGAATTAACAGGATCATAGAGTTGGAAGGGACCACCAGGATCATCTAGTCCAACCGCCCTGTACAATGCAGGCCATTGCTGTCAGATGGCCATTCCCTTCCCTCTCCAAACCCCACCCTCCCAGGATCCGCTCTCAGATCTGAACTCTACTATACAGACTGCCCTTCAAAGCAGCTGTTTTCTCCAGAGGAACTGATCTCTGTGATCTGGAGATCACTTATTCCAGGAGATCTCCAGGAACCACCTGGAGGTTGGCAACTTTAATGTCTTTCCCTAGTGGTGCTAATAGTAGCTGGGGTGGGTATTTGGAAAATGCAACCATTACTCCCAAGCCAGCTCACCTCTTCCCTGTGGCTGCTTTTAAGTTTTTAAAAAGGCAGATCTCCCATCATGCGGTATGTAGTTTGTCCTCATAAGGTTTAAAATTGGTACTGGTCATAGTGTTGCCAATTCCCAGCTGGGGGCAGGGGATCCCCCAGTTTGGAGGCCATCCCCCCACTTCAGGGTTATCAGAAAGTGTGGGGGGGGAGAATGTCTGCTGGGCCATTATGCCCTATGGAGACTGATTCCCATAGGTTTTAGTGGAGAATTGATCCTTGGGTATCTGGGGCTCAGGAGTGTGTGTGTTTTTGAGGCAGAGGCACCAAATATTAAGCATAGCATACAGTGCCTCTCAAAACAACCCCCAAGTTTCAAAAAGATTTAATCACGGTCCAGTTCTGTGAGCCCCAAAAGAAGGTGCCAGTATCCTTCATGATTTCCATTATTTTTGTGTTTGTCATACCCTTGCGCCTGGTTCCACCCTCAACATCCCCAGATATTTCTTGAGTCGGACCTGGCAACTCTAGTACTGGATAATTCACTTAAGAGTTGCAGATCTCTTAAAAACACACACACGTACACCCCATAGTTCCAGCCATATGCTGGGCCTATTCAGACCTGCTGTTGAAAGCTGACCCTGGTTGCTATGGTGATCACGGTTGCTACGGCAATCAACTGGTGTGGTGCCTGCCATTTAGAGGGGCTGTTATGCTAGGCCTGAAAGTCATCCCGCCCAGCAAGGATCCTGCTCAGTCCTTATCTCCCCTTCTCTGTGTCTCTTTGAAAGAGTCCCGAAGATATCCCCCCACCCCCACCGCCTTTAAGGTCAATTGAACAAGCCATAATTGAGCTGCCAGGGTAGAGGCGGGATCTGAACCTATTCTTAGCCTGACACACTACACGACTCCAAAACATTTCTTTTTTAATGCAAGCACTTATAAAAAAAAAACTTCAGTCGGCAAGTGTCATCTGATGGTGACTGCTGACAAGCGGCCACACATCAACCAAAAGAAGGAAAGTTGTACTTCCTCCTTTAGAACAATCATTTTTTAATATGCAAACTCACGCAGTCATGAATCAGTTGACTCATAAGGAGAGGCAACTTGGAAGGACGAGAAGCCTCAGTTTGAACTGTCCATCTGTCCTTCCATCTATCATGTGAATCAACTAGTTGTGCTAGATAAATAATGTAAAAAATATCTCTAGTGCTAGGTAACGCAGTGTTTAATATTTTACGATGATAAAGAAACAAAGCGGAAGGCACAATGGCCACTAAAGCAGAGGCTTCTGAATGCTTTACTCCCTTTGGGTTCATTGTGCCCCGTCACCTTTCACATCATCAGGGTTCCAGAAATAGCTGCATTTTCAAGATAAGACAGCTGGGTCTGGACAATCTCATCTGTGGCTGAAAAGAAGCAACTTATAACATAATGACCTTCTACAGGGTATGTCTGTGGTTTCAGGAAAACCTCTGGTGCCTTAGATACCTTCAAACGCATACACACACACATACATACTGCCCAGTTACAGGGAGAAAAATCAATTGCCAGCATTGGGCAGTTCAGGCTTCCAGCTCTGGGTTGGGAAATTCTTGAAGCTATAGGGGGTGGAATCAGGGAAGAGTGGGGGATAGGGAGGGGAGGGCCTCCAGAGGAGTATAATGTCTTAAGAGTCTATATTCCAAAGCAGCCTTTTGGACATGGGGAATTGATCTCTGACACCTGCACATCAGCTGTAATCCCAGGAGATCTCCAGCCACTACCTGGAGGCTGGCAATGAGGTTTGCTAATCCCCAGTTGGTGGCAGGAGATCCGTTGGTCTGGAAGCCGTCCCCCCACTTCAGGGTGAGCAGAAAGTGAGGGGGAGAGGAAATGTCCGCTGATCACTCCATTATACCCTATGGAGTATAGATAGAGGCACCAAATATTCAGCATAGCATCTGGTGCCTCTCAAAAAAAACCTCCAAAGTTTCAAAAAGATTGGACCAGGAGGTCCAATTCTATGGGTGCTAAAAGAAGGTGCCCCCATCCTCCATTATTTCCTATGGAAGGAAGGCATTTAAATGGAGTGAAGTCCCTTTAAATGTGATGGTCAGAACTCTCTTCAGAGTTCAGTTTTGCTTGTCACAGCCTTGCTCCTGGCTCCCTCCCCAAAGACCCCAGATACTTCATGAGTTGGACCTGGCAGCCCTAACTGTTCATGTGTTTCTGTTGTTTGTGCATGTGCTCCCAAAGGCAAAAATATACAAAAAAATGCTGTTCCATTACATATTCCACAACATTCCTCAAATTCATCCTGAGCCCAGAAGACAAACAGACTAGTCTTAGAACGCTTCTAACTGGTACTTACTCAGGCTTGGACTAGGGCTACTATCTCCAGAGGGAGACTAACTTCTGTTAAACACTCCTCTCCTCCCCTCCCCATAATGCCCTCAAACTAATGTTGCCACCTTTAGGTAAAGAACTTCCTGGGGATTTGGGGGTGGATCCTGGAGATAATGTGATTTGGTGAGGGAAAGGACCTCACTGGGAGATAATCCCATAGAGTCCATCCTCTAGAGCAGCCATTTTCTACAGGGGAAGTGATCTCTGTAATCAGGAGGTCAGTTGTCATTCTGGGAGATCCCCAGGCCTCACTTGAAGGGTGGTAACCTTGGTCCAGGTCTCTGCAGTTTTTTGAACACTTACTTCGGATTTTCTTGGCAGTCGATCCACAACCATTGTTTCCTTGCCAGTCTTGGACCTCTGGATGTCGTCACAGAGAAGACAGAGCAAGTCTCAAAGAATATCTGGACTTTTCTCATCCTCTTATGAAGGAGAAGGAATGCCCCAGGGATGGAGCTACTTGACTGATTACATTTTTCCAGCAGTAAGGCAAACAAGGAGACTCACTGCATTCCAGAGATAACTTTTCTTCTGGCACCAGAAGTGTCTGTGGCAGAACAAGGATCCATGCCCTTGAGCTGATGGTGTCCTGTAAAATTAAGATACGTTGCTTGTTATTTGGATTACTGATACATCTTATTCCAAGGAGAGAGGCCAAAACACTTCGAGGGTTGGCTACAAATGAATGGGGAAATCTTATGCGCAGTGCAAATGTTTTATGCGTGATGGCATATATAGTTTGAGATTGCATCATTTTTAGCATCTGTGTCCCACTTGCAAAGTCATCGCATATTTCTTGTGGCAATCCTTACAATAACTCTGGCAGGTAGGTCAGTTTTATTATCCTTACATGGTGAGGGGGGGGGGCGGCTAAAGGACTTGCTTCGAAGGGCCTAATGTGTTTATGTCACAGGCAGGATCTGAACAAAGGACTTCCTGAATCATAGATTAGGGACATCAAAATACCTCTGTGGCTTTCAAACTGCAAGTTGGGAGTGACCCAAACATTTGCTATGACTTTTTAAGGGTGGCTTGTGATGCTGGAGTGGGGGAGTGGGGGCAGAGTGAGCTGGGATAGGAAGTTCTGTTAAGCTCAGTAGCATATTTGGATTTGCTTTTGTACAGTGAGCAAAATGGCCTTGGAAAAACAACCTGTTACTCAGTAACGCTGTATATTTAGAAATCGTAGACATTAAAAATAAATGTAAACTTGCTCAACATGAACTGATGCAAGATTCCCGAGTTTATATTGGGTGAAGGGGGGGAAGCAATGGTGGGAATGGGCCCTTAAGTCACAGCTGACTCATGGTGACCCCACAGGGTTTTCAAAGCAAGAGACTTTCAGAGGTGAGTTGCCACTGCCTGCCTCTGTGTCATGACCTTGGTATTCCTTGGGTGGCCTCCCATCCAAATACTAGCCAGGGCTGATCGTTGTTAGCTTCTGAGACCTAATGAGATCAAACTAGCTGGGCCACCTAGATCAGGGAGAAGTAACAGGCAGTTATTTGCAAAAACATGTGATGTGGAAGTAGCCTTCTAGTAGTTTTTCTCCACCTGTGTTTGTTAACTGTCAAGTCGCTCCTGACCTATGCTGACCATATGAATGAATGACCATCCTTAACAGCCTTGCTCAGGTCTTGCAACCTGAGGGTCAGAGGTGGCTTCCTTGATTGAGTCAGTCCACCTCACATTGGGTCTTCCTCTTTTCCTGAGGCATTCAACTTTTCCTAGCATTCTCCACCTTGGCTTCCAATTTTTCACTGCATTATTTCCCCCCACAAAGGGCTTTTTAAAAAAAACGTAAGTGCTATAGTATCATTTATCTCTTTCCATTCCAAATTATAATAGAGCCGTTATAGCTCTATAGCCCAGTGTTGCAGAAAAGAACAAAAAAGATGGTAGGTGGGCAGTTGTAATAACCAATCCCCTGTGATCATGCATGGAATGAAAAAAGGAAGGAGAGGAAAAGGCTGAGCAGAAAACTTTCTTGTGTGAAAGTTCTACCAACTGTACACCTCTGTCCGTTTGCAGTGAAAAATTCTTTGCAGTTTGGAAGCAACCTATGTACAGAAGCTGGTCCTCTAAACTTGTACTTTTGAAGTGGATCCTTCTTCACAAGATGTGAGGATAGCTGCCCTGCTTCAGCAAAGAACTATTTGTTGGACCGTCAGGGTTGCCAAACAGCCCAAACCCCGCCCACCTCAAGCTCCACCCAGGGCCTTACAACAACTCTGCCAGGTAGGTCAGTTTCATTATCCTTATATAGTGGGGGGGGGGGGGTGAGTCACTTAGGGGGGCACCCAATTCACATCCCCAGAAGGCTGGCACCCTAGACCATCACCTAGTTTGCCTAGTGGCAGGGTGGGCCTTGGCTCCCTCACCAAAAAAATCTCTAGGTATTTCCCAGCCTGGACTTGGCAACACTATGTGCTGTTAAGATACACCCAGATTAGGCTGTCAGCATCCTTTGCATGACCAGAGCCAACATGCAGATCCTCTCCCTGTGCTTAGAGGGTTTTAAATGGGGACTATTGGCCTGATCCAACATGGCTTCTCTTATGTTCTTATAGATATGGAGCAGAGGTCCATTAGTGGACACAATGTATAGATGGAACACTATGTCAGGGGCAGTGATGCTCTGTATTCTTGGTGCATGGGGGGCAACGGTGGGAGGGCTTCTGGAGTTCTGGCCTTGCTAGTGAACCTCCTGTTGACACCTGGGTTTCAAGCGCTGTGTGACACAAAGTGTTGGACTGGATGAACTACTGATTTGATCCAACATGGCTTCTCTTATGTTCTTAGGGGTACACATATACATGACTAGACATATACATGGTCTACCCTGTACGACTAAACGAGTTCACAGATACAACAAAATTAGTTGAAGCACTATTTGTTGTATCACCCAGCTCTTTTGGAGACACAGAAGGAAAGGCAAGATAATGCTTTAATAAACAGAGGCTGTCATTGTGAATGCTTTTCTTTTTCATCCCCAAACATGCTGGAGCTGAAATACTTGTCTGCACAATTCCTGATGTTCACTTTTTTTTTCCCACGTACTAACAAAAGACGGGTGAACTCGTCTGGAGCCCCCTGGCTTAAAATTTACCCCCCTCAATGGAAATGGGCTCCCACTTGTTCATTGAGTAGAGCTTTAGTTAATCTATTCATTATATAGGTTAGTAAAACTGTGTGACACTCCTGTTTCCTTTTGGATTATTATGAACCAGTGGAGCAGACAATCCAATGAGTTGTAATGTCTGTCCTGTCACTTTCCAGACAAATACAGAATCAGCTTTTAGGCCCAGCCCTCGAAAGTTGCTGGCTTGGTCTGCTGGGAGCTCCATTTTACTGACCCAGTGCATTTGGTGTAGTGGTTAGAGTGCTGGAGCAGGACTGGGGAGATGCAGGTCTGAATCCCTCCTCTGCCGTGAAAGCTTGACGGAGGACCTTGAGCCCGCCACATTCTCTCAGCCTAACCTACCTCACAGAGTGGATGCTGTGATAGTGAAAGGGAGAAGAGAACGATGTAAAAAAAACTTTGGGTTGTGCAGAACGGTGAGGACCGTGTGTCATGTAGGCTGGCTGCCTGGCTCATATATCTCTGCTGCCATCCTTGGTCTAACCCTTTCCTGGACTCTGGTTTGTAGCCATGTAGGTCTGAAGCAACAGAAAAGAGTGGCATCTTGAAGACCAACAAAGTTTAATTCTGGGTATGAACTTCCCTGTGCATGTTGAAGTGTGTATATACATTAAAGCTTATACCCAGAATTAAACTGTGCTGGGAAGCCACTAGACTCTAGGGTTCCCAATCCCAAGATGGAGGCAGGGGATCTCCTGGTTTGGAGACCCTCCCCCTGCTTCAGGGTTATCAGAAATCAGGGGGTCCAATTCTATGAGCCTCAGAAGAAGGTGCCCTATCCTTCATTATTTCCAATGAAAGGAAGGCATTTAAAAGGTGTGCTGTCCCTTTAAATGTGCTGGCCAGAACTCCCTTTGGTGTTCAATTATGTTTGTCACAACCTTGCTCCTGGCTCCACCCCAATGTCTCCTGGCTCCGCCTCAAAGTCCCCAGATGTTTCTTGAATTGGACTTGGCAGCCCTAGGGTCAAATCTGGGACCACCCTTGTGCCTCCTGCTACTGCCCCCTCCCTCCCTGATAGAGCAGCAGAGAATGGCTTTGGGCAACTTGTACAGGGTTCATAAATCTAGCTATGCAAGAAAGCAATGTTTGAGGTTTTAAAATAGGATCTTCAGGACCTGAGGAGGAATTTCAGGAACTGTGGCAGAGACCTGCTTTCAACAGCATCATGTATGCTCAAGCGACTGCGATATTTAGTGAACAGAGCAGAGTTTTGCCCAGAAACGTGATCCTAAGTGCAGTAAATAAATCTCTCGAGAGGGAGAGAGACGGAGACACATGGAGACAGAAATTTACATTTACTCAAGTAGATCCAGTTCACTTTCAGGTTGCAGTTGAAAGGAGAGAGAGAAGCCTAATTTAAGGAGAACTTTCCCTCTCACAAATGGTCAGCTTGTCCGGCATCATGTGCGTGTGAGTATGAGGGCATTGTCTCTACAGGACAGACCTGCAGGGACATGTGTCACCGTGGAAGGCCATGTGTAGAAGTGAGAGGAAAAAGTGCTCAGAGAGAGAGGAAGGGTTAGAGGGAAGCTCCCAGGTTAAGAGAGAGGCATCTCATTCAAGGAGACACCTAGACACACTTAAGAGTGATGTAGCACCTCCTGGTATAAAACTTAGGAGCTGGCCTAGTTGACAGAGCATGATCATGCTTTCTGGGCCAACTTTAGTCACTGATCTCAGGAACCTACAGTTGCCAGCCTTCAGGCGGATCCTGGAGATGTTCTGGAATTTCATCTGATCTCTAAGCACCAGAGATCAGTTTCCTGGAGAAAATGGCTGCTTTGGAGGGTGGACTCTATAGCAGTATACCCTACAGTGTGAGGTCTCTCTCCTCACCAGACCCCACCGTCCTCAGGCTTCACCCCTAAATTTCCAGGAATTTTCCAGCCCAGAGTGAAAGGCACCTCGAGCTGGAGAATCCAGATCTATATTTAGGGGCAAACAACTCCTTTCCCCTCCCCAGCCAGCATTCTGCTTTTTCCTCTCTGCTCCTTTGCATGCGGGAAAGTCGAGACCTGTCAGAAAAATGCTTTGCAAAAGATTAGAACCACCTAAAATGAAGCTTTCGGGAAAGGAGCCTTTGAGCGAGCTTCCTGGAGTTTCATCCCTTGAGAGGCTGGGCCTCTTGCAGGGCACTCCGGTGAAGGAAGGGGGAGACTTCAAAGGGAAGCTGGGAGGAGAATGCACAGAAGAGAGGCCAATAAACCAGATTGGGAGAGGGGGAGGCAGGGGTGGTAGCCAAGGCTGAGAAGGGATGGAAAAATACTCCACAAAATACAAATTTGGTACTGCCGTTTGAACCTCATAATGACTTTTTCTTTCTTTCTTTTTTTAAATTACAGTAGAGTAACATTTTAATGTAATAGTTCCAGTTTCTGGATTCCAGAATGACACTTGGCCCTTCTTGCTTGTTCCTTAAATCTCCCCAAGCTTTAGCTAATGTGCCCAACCATTAGGGATGCCAGCCTCCTGGTGGGATCTGGAGATCCCCTGAAATTACAGCTCTTCTCCAGACTACAGAGATCAGTTCCCTTGGAGAAAGTGAATGCTCTGGGGGTGGACTCTGTGGCATCCCCTGTCCTCCCCAGGCTCCATCCCCAAATCTCCAGGCATTTCCCAACATGGGTTGGACAACCCTAGCCCCCACCTCCGCTGGTGGCCAGGGTGGGAACCTGGTGAACCTAATGCAAACTGTTGACTCTTTATTGACAGCATTCTGGACTGCTTTCCTGCCAGGTCTCTTGCAAAGTAAAATGCTAAAAAGACAAAACAAGAAAAATGGAAGAAAGTTTCTTCAGCCATATATAGGGTTGCCAACTCTGGGCTGGAAAATTCCTGGAGATTTGGGGATAGAACCTAGAGATTGCAAGGTTTGAGGAGGACCTCAGTGGGGCACAATCCCATAGAGTCCACCCTCCAAAGCAGCCATTTTCTCCACCAGAACTGATCTCTGTAGTCTAATCTCTGTCCTACCCCCAAATCTCCCAGAATTTCCCAATTTAGTGCTGGCGACCCAAGGCACGGCTATTCAGAGACACTAGCCAGCTCCCAAAAGGGAATTTAAGGAGTGCCATCTTTGTTAGAAGCAGCATGCAGGCATGCCCTCCCTCAAAAGAGAAAGTGTATTGCAGAGTCAACTGCAGAATCCGCCCCTAGCTTTGCTAAAGGCATTGCTCCTGAGCCCTGAAAAGGTAACAGCATTGCCAGCTCTGGATGGAAACCCATGAAGCTGCCTTATACTGAATCCGGCTCTTGGTCTTGTCTACTCAGACTGGCAGCAGCCGTCCAGGGGCTCAGAGGTCTTTCACATCACCTACTACTTGGTCCTTTCAATTGGAGATGCCCAGGATTGAATCTGGGAGCTTCCATAAGCCTAGCAGATGCTCTGCCTCTGAGCCCACAGCCCTTCCTTTCACATGGTTGGGAAATACCTGGAGATTTTGTGGAGGGATCCTGGGGAAGACAGGGTTTAGGAAGGAGTGGGACCTCAGCAAGGTACAATGCCATAGAGTTGACCCTCCAAAACAGCCATTTTCTCTAGGGGGACCTGTCTCTGTAATCTGGAGATAAACTGCAATACTGGGAGATCTCCAGGCCCCACTTGGAGTCTGGTAACTCTAAAACAGGTGGGATTCACTGGGCTAGGGTAGCCTGGTCTGTGTTGGAAAATAGCTGGAGACTTTGGAGGTGGTTTTGGGAGAGGGCAGTGTTTGGGGAGGGGAAGGGAGGGTCCTCAGCATGGTACAAATGCCATTGAGCCGATCCTTCAAAGTAGCCATTTTCTCCTGTGGAGCTGATCTCTTCCAGCTGGAGATCCGTTGTAAAAGCGGGAGATCTCTAGCCCCCATCTGGAGGCTGGCAACCTTAAAAGGGAGCATGCGCTTTAAATTGGACTGACACCACTGACTTATGGGAAACGTTCCCAGGATCAGTGGCCGCTTGGGGTTCCAGTGCAACAGTAGGCAATACTTAAGATGGACATCTCAGCATTGTGCCCCAGCACCCTCTGTGGTGTTGCAAAGGATTCTGGGGCACGGTGCTGGTGTCTGGTGACACATAGCTTGGCTATAGCTCAGAGGCCTTGAGTTGGCCCCAAGTGTTCCTGTAAATGGAGACCCGTCATGCCGGAAAGGGCCTGGTGGGCTTGCTGCCCTTGGGGAAAGTGGAAGATTTTCTGATGGTAATTAGCCAAGTGGGGCCTCCAGTCACATTGTTAAACTCCTTTGTCTTCTGTTTGTTGATGTTGAGACCCATTGAACGTCAGTAATGAACTGATCTCACACATAGAGGAAGCCTTTGTTCAGTCCCCCTCTGTTCTGCACACACAACAGCGCTCACAGGATAAGCATTCCCCTCAGCTTCCGTAGGGCCTCCAATGTGCCAAGAAGGATCTTTACCTCAGCGTAGGGTTGCCAGGGCCTCCCTGGCCGCAGGTGGAGGATGAAGGGATGTAGAGTTGCCAGATCCAGGTTGGGAAACTCCTGGGGATTTGTGGGTGGAGCCTTGGGGGAAAAGGGACCTCAGTGGGGTACAGTGCCCTAGAGTCCACCCTCCAAAGCATCCATTTTCTCCAAGGGAACTGACCCTTTTAGTCTGAAGATTAGGTGCAACTCTGGGGGATCCCCAGGTCCCACCTAGAGGATGGCATCGCCATTCCTTCTTCCGTTTCCGTTGGCATCATTTGGAAAATCTTGATTCAGATCCTGATAAAATAACATTCTCTTGGACTGATAACTTTCCAATAGACTTTCAGCCTATCAATAGACTCTCCAATATCTTTCATCATGGCCCCATGTTTACTCAGAAGTAATTTCTTTCGATTTCAATAGAATTTGATCTCCGGTGTATAGAATTGCAGTTCAAATCTTTTTTTTTTTTTTTAAGTCAAGGTTCTAGTCCTAATGGATGAAAAGCAGGACTTTTTTTTTAGCAAGAACGCACAGGGCTTTTTTTTTTTTTTTTTTAGCAGGAACACACAGGAACGCAGTTCTGGCTGGCTTGGTGTCAGGGGGTGTGGCCTAATATGCAAATGAATTCCTGCTGGGCCCTTTCTACAAAAAGTCCTGTGCAAAACAATGGTGATGTCAGGGGTGTGGCTTAATATGCAAATGAGTTCTTGCTGGACGTTTTCTACAACAGAAGCCCTGGCAATCAATAATGCTTCATGGAAAAAAATCTCAAAGGATGCAGGAGGCATACGTCCTACAGTCACCAGCTCCCAGAGTGAACAAAAAGGATTCTGTGTGTCTTTATTTTTAAAATGTCTGTTGTCCGGTGATATTGTGCCATTACATTTGTGTCATGTGAATTGCCATAAGATGGTTTCCAATTCAGGTTTTCCGGCAAACTGCAGTTTGCCAGGCGTGGATTCAATAGCAAACTAAATATTTATGAACCAGAAAGCATGGAGGCTGGCAACCCTAACTGATACTAAGGAAGGTCATGGGACTGCTTAAGGCCTTGGTACCCCATCTATTGCTCTGACCTGGATAGCCCAGGTGAGCCTGACTCTTCAGATCTCGGAAGCTAAGCAGGGTCATCTCTGGCAAATGCTTGGATGGGAGACCATCTTGGAATACTAAAGTCGGGAGGCAGAGGTAGGCTTTATTCAGCCGTCTCTCTGAATATCCTCCAGGCCCCCAGTAGGGGTCAGTCACCAGAAGTTGCTATGACTTCCACGTGCAGGTTCTCTTACTCTCTCTCACACACACACCAGAAAATACTCACCAAAAAACCCATCCACTGCCCACATATCCCTCAGCCAATTCCCACATCTAATGCTTGCTCACATCCTATCAAGCTCATATTGGCATCCGTAAGGACTAGATGCTTAGGGTGTCTTTATTCTCAGGATGCAGACTTCTGAGTCAAATCCTTTGCTTGTCCTGGAATACACACCATCCTATTCATGTATTGTTTAGCATGCTCAGCAAGCCATGCTTGTGCTTTGGCTGGGGGCCAGCTCTAGAGCTTTTGGTCTCCTACCATGTCCCATGGTTTTTAGTCACCTGTTGGAAAACATTTACGAAGTCGCCGAGTCCATAATCTAAAGAATAACGCACTTCCGCTTGGCTCGTGCTCTTCATCCCGCTCACATGAACCTTGCCCACCATTCCTAAGGCGAACCAGGGAGAAGGAAGCCGTCACCTATTGTCTAACCAGGCAGCCAGCCAGCCAGCTTCTCCACAGGGTTACCTGAGGTATGTGGCGGTGGCAGCCGGGTGACTTCCGCGTGGGGACGCTTATCTTGAAATGTCAAAGGCAAATATTGGATCGGCCACGAAAAGATGGGGTTGTGGCTAGACAAGGAGGGCGGGGCCCGGCTTTGCATGGCACCAAACCACCAGGTGAAACACAGACAGACTTCTTTCAGTAGGGTTGCCAATCCCCAGGTGGGGGCAGGGGATCCCCCGGTTTGGAGGCCCTCCCCCCGCTTCAGGGTCGTCAGAAAGCGGGGGGGGGGGAGGGAAATGTCTGCTGGGAGATTTATTCCCATAGAAAATCATGGAGAATTGATCTGGGGGTATCTGGGGCTTGGGGGGGGCTGTTTTTTGGGGTAGAGGCACCAAATTTTCAGTATAGCATCGAGTGCCTCTCCCCAAAGTACCCCCCAGTTTCAAAACGATTGGACCAGGGGGTCCGATTCTATGAGCCCCCAAAGAAGGTGCCCCTATCCTTCATTATTTCCGATGGAAGGAAGGCATTGAAAAGGTGTGCCGTCCCTTTAAATGTGATGACCAGAACTCCCTTTGGAGTTCAATGATGCTTGTCACAGCCTTGATCTTGGCTCCACCCCTAATGTCTCCTGGCTCCACCCCCAAAGTCCCCAGATATTTCTTGAATTGGACTTGGCAACCCTATCTTTCAGGCAGTTCAGAATCCAAGGGATGCCCACCTCCAGGTGGGACCTGGGGATCTCCCAGCATTACAGGGTCATCTCTAGCCTACAAAGCTCAGTCCCCCTAGAGAAAATGGGGGCTGTGGAGGATGGACTGTGTGGCACTGTACTCCACTCTTGTCCTTGTTCTCCCCAGGCTCCTCAGTTGCACTCCTTTTGCTGGTGCCCAGTGGACCTGGCAACCCTAGCTGGACCACCTGCACGTTGCAGGCAGTTGCAGAAAGAGGTCAGGACCAGGGCTTCGTTTGGTAGAAAAAGCCCTGCAAGAACTCATTTGCATATTAGGACACACACCCCTGACATCACCATTGTTTCACACAGGGCTCTTTTGTAGAAAAAGCCCAGCAGGAACTCATTTGCTTATTAGGCCACACCCTCTGAAACTGCGTTGCTGTGCATTCCTGCTTAAAAAAAAAAAAAAGACCTGGCAAGGACATATCTCTACCACCAGCCTCCCTCCCCAGATGCTGCAGCAGCAGCAGGAGAAGGAGGAGAAGGAGGAGGAGGAGGAGGAGGAGGAGGAGGAGGAGGAGAAGAAGAAGAAGAAGAAGAAGAAGAAGAAGAAGAAGAAGAAGAAGAAGAAGAAGAAGAAGAAGAAGAAGAAGAGTTGGTTTTCTACCCTGCCCTTCCCTATCTGAAGGAGTCTCGAAGCCACTAACATTCATCTTCCCTTCCTCTTGTCACGACAGACTCCCTGAGAATGTTAAAGCAGGGGATTGGTTTATTGAAAAATGGTTTAAATTCCTTGAATATGTAAATAAGGAGGAGGATAATGAGGGTAAAATTCCCCTCAAGTATTTGAATATTATGTTATATTGAACTGATGTTGGAATTTTGCGTAATTCCCAAGCTTGAACTCTGGGGAAGTTTGGAAGATATGTACCTTAACAGGAGTTTATACTGCTGTCTGTCATGTGAAAGTGACTGTATGTATTTTGCCTAACTGGTATATTGGTTGGATTGGCTATATGTATGTTATTGTTATTTTTATGTTTTTATGGTAAAAATTTTAATAAAATTTAAATTGGGAAAAAAAATAGGTGGGGCTGAGAGAGTTTGGAGAGAACTGAGACTGGCCCAGGGTCACCCAGCTGGCTGCATGTGGAGGAGGAGGGGGGAATCAAATCTGGTTCTCCAGATTAGAGTCCCGCCTCTCTTAAACACTACACCAAGCTGGCATGTGATGTGGCATGTGATAGTGGCACATGATGCAGGTCACTACAACACACCTGAGCATTTGCCTTATGCTTGCACACTCTGTGTGTGTGTGTGTGTGCATATCTCTGTAAAGTCTCTTTCCTTGACGTTAAGAAGACTGCTTAGAATTGGAGGAAATCCTCAAAACTGGGCATTTGATAGCACTAAGGAGTGTTACATTCAAGCCTCATCCAGGAGGCCTCGTGATCTCTTATTTGGACTGAGCAGTATTTTTAAAAATAAGATTAAAAACAGGGACCCACTGAACGGCAGGCCTGCAAACCTTAGATAAAACCTATCTTACTACACAGCCTGTATCAGATCCCCAACGTTTTATAGCGATTTCTTTCACCTTGGAAAGCTCTGTTGAGAGCAGCAGCAGAGCATACAGGGAGCACGTTTAGCAGCAGGAGGAGGAGTAAGTGTGTTTGGTCAGAGTTTGGGTTGCCAACCATAGCTTGGAAAATTCCTGGAGATTTGGCAGGGTGCAGCCTGGGGTTAGGGTTGCCAGATACAACTCAAGAAATATCTGGAGGCTTTGGGGGTGGAGCCAGGGGCCTTTGGGGTGGAGCCAGGAGCAAGGTTGTGACAAGCATGAATGAACTCCAAAGGGAGTTTTTGGCCATCACATTTAAAGGGACTGCATACCTGTTAAATGCCTTCCCTCCATTTGGAAATAATGAAGGATGGTGGCACCTTCTTTTGGGGCTCATAGAATTGGGCCCCCTGGTCTAATCATTCTGAAACTTGGGGGGTGTTTTGAAGAGAGGTACCAGATGCTGTGCTGAAATATTTGGTGCCTCTACCTCAAAAATATTTGGCGCCTCTCCTTTGCGCAGTTCCGCAGGGCCTGCAAGACTGTTCTCTTCCGGCTGGCGTTTAACTGACACGGCGCCTGTATCTTAGGGAAGTGAAGAAAGGCCGTCGCCACTGAAATAGCACCAAACTAATATTCTGACTATTGAATATTTTGACTATTGAATATCTTGTTTTATTGTTGCATGTGTAATTTTAATATTTATTAATTTTAATTGTTTGTTGGGATTTTATGCTGTGAGCCGCCCTGAGCCTGCTTCGGCAGGGAGGGCAGGATAAAAACCAAATCAAATAAATAAATAAATTAAAAAAAACAGCTCCCCCAGAGCCCCAGAGATCAATTCTCCATTATATCTTATGGGAACTGGTCTCCATAGGGTATCATGGAGTGCCCAGCAGACATTTTCTCCCCCCCCCACCCCGCCCCACTGAACTCAGCAGAGATAGAATTCCATAGAGTCTGTCCTTCCCCCAGAGAAGCTGATCTCTGTTGTCTGGAGATCAGTCACAATTTTAGGAAAACTCCAAATCCCACCAGGGGGGTGGCAAGCAATGTTCCCTCTAGGCTGCAGAGTCTTGTGAGCAAAAATTCTACTTTTATTTTACTGGCATTAAAGTTGTGAGCTGCTTCATAAATTATTGTGCTCCGGGACAATTTTTCCTGAGCTAAGACAAAAATGTGTGAGCTGGAGGCTAAAAATCTGTGAGCTAGCTCGCACTAACTCAGCTTAGAGGGAACACTGGTGGCAACCCAGCTAACATAATGCAGCCCTCCCTTGGATGGCTTGGGCTAGCCTGATTCCCTCTGATCTTAGAAGCTAAGCAGGGTCAGATGGGGAACCACCAAGGAAGTCCAAGGTTTCTACACAGACGCAGGCAACAGCAAATCACCTCTGCTCATCTCTTGCCCTGGAAATCCTACAGGGTGGCCAGAATATATATATACAGGACTTGAATTTTTGACCTGCTCAGATCTTCTTTTCAAATAGTGCATTTCTCTCCTCCTGGAGTGGAACTTCACATTCTTGGATCTTGTTGCGCAACTGAAGAAACCCCTGCTCCAAGATCAACCTGAAGGATGAATTTCTCACATTTTACTGCCCTTCCACTGCAACCTGACTCAAGGCCAATTAGACATTCAAAGCCTTCTGCTCACGACCTGAGTTCAATCCCAGCAGAAGCTGGTTCAGGTAGCTGGCTCCAGGTTGACTTAGCCTTCCATCCTTCCGAGGTCGGTGAAATGAGTACCCAGCTTGCTGGGGGGGGGGAGTGTAGATGACTGGGGAAGGCAATGGCAAACCACCCCATAAAAAGTCTGCCATGACAACGTTGTGAAAGCAACGTCACCCCAGAGTCCGAAATGACTGGTGCTTGCACAGGGGACTACCTTGACCTTTATATTGATTTTCTCCTCCTCAGCAGCAACAGGTAAGGCAGTGGGTGTTTCACACAAATGCCTGGAGGCAGCAGACAGTTGAATGAGGGCCAATAAACCAATGATTCATCATCCAGATAAAGAGAGAAAGGCTGCTGACTGATAATGGAGCTAATCAGAATCTAAGGAGCCAGCCCCACCTCTATGGGGTTGCAAAGGAGCAAGTCTGCGGCTTCAGGGCGTGATTAGATCCCTGTCTACAGACTGAGGCCCAGGTCTTCTCTGTGGATCCCAGTGCCTGGAAGCAACTTCCCCTGGCTTTCCGGCTGCAGCCTCCCTTGGAGAAGCAGGATTTTGCCACTCTCTGATTGCATCTAGATGAGATGACTGCAATAGACTTTCCACTGGGCTGCCTCTGAAGACCATTCGGAAGCTTCAGATATAGCAGTGAGGTTGCTGACAGGCAGGCCTGTTTTTTTGTTATATCAAGTAAACTCACCGTGCTAGCAAATTATTATTTGGGAGGAACTGTGGCTCAGTGGTAGAGCATCTGCTTGGGAAGCAGAAGGTCCCAGGTTCAATCCCTGGCATCTCCAAAAAAGGGTCCAGGCAAATAGGTGTGAAAACCTCAGCTTGAGACCCTGGAGAGCTTCTGCCAGTCTGAGAAGACAATACTGACTTTGATGGACCGAGGGTCTGATTCAGTATAAGGCAGCTTCATATGTTCATATGTCTATTAAACAGTATACAATTCTTTACGGTTTTATTTTCTCAGTATTTGTCTCCTGATGGTATTGAATGTCTGCACAGTCCGTTTTGGTCCTTTCTCAAAGGGATGTGGATTCTTTGAGTGTGCTGTGTCTTTATTATCCCATCTTATCTCACTGCACTGACCAGCTCAATTAATCACACTCCGCTTGTCCTTCTTTTAGTACATCATAATTCAAGTGCTGCTCACTTTTCTCTAAGCTAGCAGTAGCTGAATGCTTTCGGGTTGACTTTTTAAAGAACATGCCAGGGTCCCTCTCCCCCAGTAAAAGTCTTTACCTCATAGAATCATAGCATCATAGAGTTGGAAGGGATCTCTAAGGTCATCTAGTCCAACCCCCTTCACCATGCAGGAACTCCACAAATACCTGCTAGAAGGCAACCCCTGGGCAGGATCAGGTGAGAGTCAGCACAAAAGGCAGGGCAGTGTTGCCAACAGTGCAATCCTTAGAATGCTTTACTAGGAGAAAATCCCACAGAATTGCAGGATTCTGAGTAGAACCATTTAGTAAGATTAGACTGTGTCTCTCAGTCTAGTTGGACATTTTGGGTTCAAGTCTTCTCACCATCTCCAGGGAAAGAGAGGTCAGAGGAGGGGCCAGAAGCAATAGAACTTTTGCAATTCACTCCACACCCCCATCTGTGTTCATTAGGTTCCATCCCAAGTCAATAGGAAAACTTGGGGTTTTTTCCCTTTTGACCTGTGAGGTAGAGCCAGTCTGGTATAGTGGCTAGAGTGACAGACTAGGATTTGGGACTGGGAGACCCAAGTCCAAATCCCCCCTCTGCTATGAATGGGTGACCTTGGGCCAAGCTCAGCCTGAGCTACCTCATAGGGTTGTTGTGAGGATAAAATGGAGGAGTGGGAAATGACGTAGGGGAGAAAGGCAGAGCATCAATGAAGTAGAAACAACAGAATCCTCTCTGACTAGGTGACACTCAATTCCTCCTCCCCATTCCCCATAGACAGTGGTTAGAGTGCCAGGTTCAAATCTCCACTTTGCCATGGAAGCTTGCTGGGTGACCTTCGGCCAGTCACACTCTCTCAGCCTAAACTGCTTTAGAGGGTTGTTGTGAGGATAAAACAGAGGAGACAAGAATTATGGAAGTAAGGCACCTTGGGTTCTCGTTCCACCAAACCCTGCTCCCTGAGTTGGCTCCTCCCATTAGTGGCCAAGCCCCACCCCCTGCAACTTTGAGACTCTGGCAACTTGTCTAACAATTATATTAGTTGGCCATCAAGATTGTTCACTCCAAGTGAAAACTGTTTTATTCACCCAGTAAAAAGCAATGGCAAACCACCCCGTAAAAAGTCTGCTGTGAAAACATTGTGAAAACAACGTCACCCCAGAGTCGGAAACAACTGGTGCTTGCACAGGGGACTACCTTTACGTTTTTATGGATACACTGCTTTTGCTTTTGGTGCTCCCTAGCAAGTTTTTTTTTAATCTGCTGCTATTCTTAACTGCTACATTTTGGTTCTTATATTTTATTCTTTTTATTTTTTATTTATTTTACTGCTTTATTCCTTCTGCTTGGAAACACTTCAGTTAAAAGGTGGAGTACAAGATGGACTCTGGAAAATAAAGGGATGTACCAGAGCTGTATCAGGTTGGTGGGTACTGATAGGCTAAGAGATATCTTAATCTGTGCTTTATTGGCTCTTCAGACTCTTCAGAATTGGTTGACCTTTAACTGAGAACTGGGATAGTTTGCACATCAATCACTGATAATGCTGGAGCATTTTGTATTCTGTGTTAAAATGAAATGTGTTGTGTTTTATAATTAAATATTTGTATGATGCTTTTGCCTGGTTTTCTATGGCATGCCTCTTTGATGACTCCTGGTGGTAAAACAGGTGCTTACACATTTGCACCTTTTATTTCTTTGCATGATAGAATACGGCTAGACCATGCAGAGTGGTAAAGCTCTGCTCAGGGCCTGAGTATGATCCCAGCAGAAGCTAGGTTTAGGTAGCTGGCTCAAGGCTGACTCAGCCTTCTATCCTTCCAAGGTCAGTAAAATGAATATCCAACCTGCTGGGCGTAAAGTGTAGATGATTGGGGAAGGCCCTGTAAAAACTCTTCCAAGAAAACGTCATGATGTGACGTCACCCCATGGGTCAGTAACGACAGTGCTTGCACAGGGGACGACTTCCTTTACCTTTTTACAAACACTTTCATCAAGTTCTAGCAACTGAAGAGGAAGACTCTTCTGTCCTCTGGACACATGCCTGGTGCAGAATCTACATGTCATCACAACCATGTCCATGGTGACCATATTTTGTGTTCCCTGAGCTAGGGTTGCCAGCTCAAACTTGAGAAATTCCTGGAGATTTGGGGGTGGAGGGAAGCGTTTAGGGAGGGAACGGATCTCAGCAGGGTATAATACTATTTTTCTCCAGGAGATGGGGCAGTGGAGGCTTCAAGAGCCATACAATACATGTGAAAGAGCCTCATGTGGTTCCCAAGCCAGAGTCTGGCCACCACTGCCATAGAATCTACCTTCCAAAGCAACCATTTCCTTTAGTGGAACCGAGGTCTGTAGCCTGGAGATCAGCTGTAGTTCTGGGAAGAATTGTATTTGCACCCCACCCTTCACTTAGGGTCTCAGAGTGGCTTACAATCTCCTTTCCTTCCCCTCCCCACATCAAACACCTTGTGAGGTGGGTGGGGCTGAGAGAGCTCTGAGAGAACTGGGACTGGTCCAAGGTCACCCAGCTAGCTGCATGCGTGGAGACATGGGGACTCAAACCCAGTTCTCCCAGATTCGGGTCTGCGCTCCCAACCACTACACCAAACTGGCTCTCAGGTCTCCAAGCCCCAACTGGAGGTTGGCAATTCACAATCCCCCTTCCCCCAGAAAGCAGGAACTTGGCTGTGCCTCAGAGGCAGGTTGGGGAGATGCTGCTTCATCTCATTCGAGGCATGCCTTCTCTCATCTCTTCAACCTTGGCTCCATCATAACATGGAATGCCCCACCTCCTACTTCTCATTTGCTGTTCTCTCAGTTCCTTGGGATCATTTTCTTTCTCCCGTTGCAGCTTCACCTTTGCTCTGGAGCCTGCCTTCGCACTGCCTTTTCCTTCTTCCTCTAGTGAGGTTTTCTGAGACGCTGACAGTTCAGTTGCCAACCTCCACAGGAAGCCTAGAGATCTCCCCGAATTACAACATCTCCAGACGACAGAGATCAGTTCCCTTGGAGCAAAGGGGTGCTTTGGAGAGGGGCCTCTGTGGCATTGTGTCCTGCTGAGGTCCCCAAATCTCCAGGAATTTTCCAACCTGAAATTGGCAACCCTAGTTGACACTCATAGCTCTAGCCACAGTCATTCGCTCAGTGCGTTTGACAGAATTTCTATGGCCAGGTTAGATCCTGAGGACGCTTGCTTCCAGACTAGATTTGTGGGCTTTCTGGAGGTCTCTCGCTATGCGTGAAGGTAATTTGTAACACGTTCAAGGGAAGAAATGAGAACAACATTATGGAAGTGAGAAAATATGTTACATTTCAATATAAAATGAGAGAGCGGCAGACACTGAAAAGTATCACTTACCTACTGCATTCATGATCAGGAAGACGGTCCCGGGAAGAAGAGTCTGAAGACTCAAAACAATATAGGACCGGTTTTTCTATGTGTGGTCGGACTATCATTTCAGTTACAACGTGTTTGGACATTGTTCTACGCAACAGTGGGAACAGCGCGTGCTTTGTTTATTGGAAGGATTTTCAGCTGTATTTATTTTGCTTAATTTTGGACATTGTCTGTCACTTTAAAAATTTGTTTGTTAGCAAACACTTGAATTTGTCTACATTGTTAATACTTTGTATTTGTATCGCACGGAGAGGGGTTTTGTGTTGGTCTGTTTCTGCAGCTAAGCTTCTTGCTCTGTCCTTAAGGGCAGAGGAGCAGGGCTGCTGCAAAATGTTGACAGCTTTGACACTACCATCTAGAGTCGCCAGTCTCCAGGTGGTGGCTGGAAAGCTCCCAGAATTACAGCTGGTCTCCAGACGACAGACATCAAATCCACTAAAGGAAACGGCTGCTTTGGAAGGTAGGTAGGTAGGTAATTTTATTTATATCCCGCCCTCCCCGCCAGAGCAGGCTCAGGGCGGCTAACAACATCATTCAGTAGACTCTATGGCAGGGGTAGCCAAACTACTTCTGCCATAGGCACATGTGGCTCTTTCACACATGTTGTGTGGCTCTTGAAGCCCCCACTGCCCCATCAGCCAACTTGAAGATGGCATCCATCTCTTTAAATTGCTTCTCCAACCCAAGCCAGCCAGCAGCTTGGAAAATGCATTTAAAGTTGCTTTCCTTCCACCTCTCCCTCTCTCCCTCCTTTCCTTCCTTTGCTTTTCTTTGCTTTCATTTGCTTTCCTTCCTTCCTGCCTGCCTGCCTGCTCTCAAACATCTGACATTCATGCCTTGCAGCCCTCAAACATCTGATGTTTATTCTATGTGGCTCTTACGTTAAGAAGAAGACGACGGCAGATTTATATCCCGCCCTTCTCTCTGAATCAGAGACTCAGAGCGGTTTACAATCTCCTATATCTTCTCCCCTCACAACAGACACCCTGTGAGGTGGGTGGGGCTGAGAGAGCTCTCCCAGAAGCTGCCCTTTCAAGGACAACTCCTGCTATAGCTATGCCATTCCGGCAGCTGCAAGTGGAGGAGTGGGAAAATCAAACCCGGCTCTCCCAGATAAGAGTCTGCAAACTTAATCACTACACCAAAGTGGCTCTCTTAAGCAAGTTTGGCCACCCCTGCTCTGTGGCCTTATATCCCACTGAGGTCCCTCCCCTCCACAAACCCTGCCCTCCCCAGGCTCCACCCCCCCCCCCAAATCTCCAAGAACTTCCCAACCCAGAGCTGGCAGCCCTGGCCATCCCTCCCCCCCCCACTCCTGATTGTGCCATCATCCCATCCAGTGAAGAGACCTGGATTGCCCACAGTACAGGCCTCCCATCCCCTGCCGCTCCTGGAGTCAGCAGGAGGACAATGTGGGAACAAATCTGGGTAGAGTTTTGCTCTCCTGCTTCTGCCTCCCTCCCTCCCTCCCTCCTTGTTAATTACTTGGGAATTAGTGAATTCTTGGCAGAGGGGCAGCCTAATCCCAGCCCTGCTGCAGACAAGAAGGTGGGGTCTGTGACCACCTGCAGCTTATCACTTCTTAGTGTGGGGCAGCGTTCCCCTTCCGGACAAGGTCTGAAGCTACAGAGCCCAGTGTAAGAGACCCCTGGAACCCAACCGCCTCGGTCATGCCAGAAGGAGCATCTTTACAGAAATCGCACAGCCAAGGAGCTTGCCTTTGGAACCAGCCTCCTTCCCAAGGTTACCAGCTACTTCCTTGCAGGGACTGAAGAAGAGAATCAGACTTGCCAGAGAGCTCCCTGATGCATAGACATTAAGAGCTCTGGACTCTTGGGCGCGTTGGTGGCCAGCTGAGTCAAACAGCCAGTTTTTCAGCTGGCCCCTGCGGTTCTGACTTCCAAAACAGCTCAGGAAGAAGACAGCAATAGGAGATCTTCAATGGCACAGAAGCAAAAACCTCCTGTTGGCTTCTTCATAACAGGAAAGGAAAGGTCCCCTGTGCAAGCACCAGTCGTTTCTGACTCTGGGGTGACGTTGCTTTCACAACGTTTTCACGGCAGACTTTTTATGGGGTGGTTTGCCATTGCCTTCCCCAGTCTTTTACACTTCCTCTCCAGCAAGCTGGGGACTCATTTTACCAACCTCGGAAGGATGGAAAGCTGAGTCAACCTTGGGCAGGCTACCTGAACCAGCTTTCGCTGGGATAGAACTCAGATCGTGAGCAGAGAGTTCAGATCACCGTACTGCAGTGCTGCTGCTTTACCACTCTGTGCCATGGGGCTTCATAACAAGGCGCTGTTAAATGCACAAGAGCCGGCCAAGTTGGCTTTTACAGGTCTGTTGGCAATCACACTGCCAAGCTGGAGCCTCTGAGAGGTAGAAATGGACAAGAAAGGGTCCTGTGGACTAGAATGGAAGGAGAGGGGACTCCCTGGTTGCCATCTGGCCTGGAGAAGATGTCCTGCCTCTTTAACAGAGGCTTTAACTGTGTACAAATAGGTGGCTGAAGCTTTTCCATTGGCATTGAGGTAAATCACATCACCTGGCAAAGAACAGCTCTTTTTGCCGACTCACGACCAACTCACAGCAACTCTATAGGGAGTTTTCTTTGTTGTGTCCTGAGCTTGAGGCACAACACAATAGACTGAGAGGATCCAAAGATCTGCATCCCGATTGGCTGCCTAATTCAAACTGGCCAATCGGGGGGGGGGGGCAGTATCAGGATCCAATGAGAATGCATATTCTAATGAAGGATCCCAAAAGAGTGCAATCACAGTGTGATCTCTGCTTCATGGGGGCAGGGTTTCTCTTGCCCCCAACGGTATATATTGCTGCACGTTCTGCATGTTGGGCTGTATTTTTGTAGTCAATAAAGATGCTGACGAAGGTGGGATATTAGCCAGCTGAAGAACTACACTGCCAGGGAACTGTCGCCCTGGCTGATGAAGAGGCCACCCAGTCCGGAGGAGCAGAGACCCTTCCGGCCACCATGGCTACACAGGGCCACATGGCAGGCTGCATGGCAGAGTTCAACCCTGCATTTCCCGAGAAAGTGGGAGACCTACGCAGAGTGCATTGACCGCTACCTGTGGGCAAACGCCATCACAGACAACAGCTGGAAATGAGACGTGCTCCTCAGCTTCCGCGGCAACGCCACATTCAAGATTGCCAAGGGTCTCGCAGCACCTGAGAAGGTCACCACAAAGACCTACCAGGAGGTCGTCTCACTCCTGACTGGACACTTCTCACCCCAGCTGTCCGTCACTGCCTGCCGCCTCCTTTTCCACAGGATAAATCAGGGAGCCGTTTACCCGGCTGCACTCTGCCAGATTGCCGGCAACGGCGAGTTAGACAAATTGGAGGAAGCACTGCGGGACCCCTTCGTCTGGGGCCTCTGGGACAAGAAACTGCAACAGAACCTCCTTGTGAGGGAAGTGCTGATCCTCCAGATCACCTTCCGAAGACAAGGCCTTGCACATCCACCGAGCACCTCTCCAAAGCATCTTTATGCCGACAGTTTTTAAAGCTTTAATTTTTAAACAAAACTCGTCTTTTGTGTCTTAGTATACTGCAGTGTTCAAACAAGTCAAACCATAAGCACTTTGCAAAGCTGCCGTTATCTTAGATTGTTGGGGGGGGTTGTTCCCCTTTCTTTTAATAATAATAATAATAATAATAATAATAATAATAATAAGTTTTTATTTATACCCCGCCCTCCCCGCCGAAGCAGGCTCAGGGCGGTTTATAAGGCATGATATAAAATATCATGGTATAACAATAAAACAAAGTAATACAATCAATAAACAGAGCAATATAAATTATACAATATATAAGTTAACATTAAAATCATTAATCTAAAAACAGTATAATAGTGCTACAGTCGCAGTATATGCAAGATGGCTTGATGTTAATTCCAGGTTCATCTTAAAAGGCTAGTTGGAAGAGGGCAGTTTTGCAAGCAAAATGCACACAATATTTTCTCCCCTTCTCTGGTGCTGAAGTGCATAGGAGCAGGGCAGGGCAGGGAGGAAGGAGGTGGCAATCATCCACCCTTGACCAGTTTCTCGGGATCATGAGTCTGGTTGCCAGCTGATATCCTGATCCATTCTCAGCATCTTGTGGATGATCTACATCATGATCGCCTCCCCGTTTCAACCTGCTGCAAATGGTACAGTCACAACAGCTGGTTGAGAAGTTGGCAATACTGACCCCCCCCCCATCAAACTGCCCCATTACCTTTGTCTTGTGGGATTCTCAGCCTCATTATCCCTCATTAGCAAAGTGCCAGTCTCCTGTCTGTTGGCAAGTGGGGCAGGTTGGCTTCAGAACAGGAGAGGTTGTCATGGCCCATTAGGTACCCGACTTCTGTAGCTCAGCCGCAGCCCCTGAGAAGGAGACCTTGTGTCGTGGATTCAGTGCCAACCTCCACTGGGGCAGAATAATTTAATAGAGACTAAGGGGGGACTGGGGAATGCTGTGTCCTCAGATGCCCAACTCTTAGATTGTTGGCTCAGGGGAACCATATGGTACTTACCTTCTGTTTCCTGGGGAAACCATATCCAGGAGCACTGAGTGGTTTCCGCAGTGACCATTTACTCTCCTTACTGCCATGCCCAAACTCATCTGCTACTGTTGCCCTCTCTCTACCTTCCACTAGCTTGTTTGGGGCCATTCAGGGGTAACTCCAGGTCCACTTAGGTCAGCATCCTGTCTTGAATCTGGATGCACGTTTTCACAAGTGGAAGGATTTCTGCTTCTGGGGTTACCAACTTCTAGGGCCTGGAGATTTCTGGGAATTACAGCTGATCTCCAGAGTCCAGACTTCAGAGGGCAGCTAAGCAGGGTTGGCCCCAGTCAGTATTTGGATGGGAGACTGTCAAGGAACACCAGGGTCACTATGCAGAGGCAGGCAATGACAAGCCACCTCTGAGTGTCTCTACAGGGTTGCCAAAAGTCATCTGTGACTTGACAGCAAAAATGGTAATAATAATAATAATATAACAGGCTAACCCAAGAGGGAAAGCAGCATGGTATAGCCCAGGGTGGCCACACTGTGACTCAAGAGCCACATGTGGCTCTTCCACATGTGTGGCTCTCAAAGCACCCACCACCCCATTGGCCACCTTAGAGAAGGCATTTATTTCTTTAAATCATTTCTCTAAGCCAAGCTGGCCAGTGACTTGAAGAATGCAGTTAAAGTTGCTTTTTTTCCACCTCTCCCTCCCCATCTATTTTCTTTCCTTCTCTCCCTCCCTTCCTCCCGGATCTCAAACATCTGATGTTTATTCTGTGTGGTTCTTACATTAAGCAAGTTTGACCGCCCTGGTATAGCCCAATGTCATCTGATCTCGGAAGCTAAGCAGGCTCAGCCTGGGTTATTACTTGGCGGGGAGACCTCCAAAGAAGGCTCTGCGAAGGAAGGTAATGGCCAGCCCCCTCAGCTTCTCACTTGCATTGAAAGCCCCCTTGCTGGGGTTGCCACAAGTCAACTGCAGCTTGACACATTCCCAGGTTGACACAGCTACCCATTTGCAATCTTTCCTAAATGCTGGTTGTCACTTGACATGACAGTCATTGTAGTGCCAATGTGATCGTGATGGTTAATGTTGGATTGCATTTGTAGTAAGGATTAATGGGGGTGGGTGGAGAACACACTGTGAATGCTGTCCTGAGCTTGATGGAAATGTTGTTGCTACACCATCCCACTCTCCATGAACTCATTGCTAAAAGACCCAAAATTGCTCAGAATCTCCCCAAATGGCTAACCAGGAACAAGAAAAACGGTGACTATCCTTGTTAGGTTAGGACAGTCAGCTTCTTAACATTCATGGGAGAAGAGCCAAGCAATAAATATTGATCAGCAGCTGTTTGAGGGGAATGGCTCTTTGTTAAGAAACTTCCAATTAACGTTAATGAATGGTGGGAGGAAGCTCCGTCTCTAAATGAGCAGTTACGGGTGAGGAGATCTGAGGGAGGGAGTGTCAAGAGTCACCCCATCTTGTTCCTCTTGTCATGTGTATTCAATTGTACAATGCTATGCTGTGCTTCAATGCTATGCTGCGCTTGCTATGACTTTGATCTAACTTTGATCTAACTGTCACCCCCATCTTTAAAAAAGGTTCCAGAGGAGATCCGGGAAACTACAGGCCAGTCAGTCTGACTTCAATACCGGGAAAGTTGGTAGAAACCATTATCAAGGACAGAATGAGTAGGCACATTGATGAACACGGGTTATTGAGGAAGACTCAGCATGGGTTCTGCAAGGGAAGATCTTGCCTCACTAACCTGTTGCATTTCTTTGAGGGGGTGAACAAACATGTGGACAAAGGAGACCCGATAGATGTTGTTTACCTTGACTTCCAGAAAGCTTTTGATAAAGTTCCTCATCAAAGGCTCCTTAGAAAGCTTGAGAATCATGGAGTAAAAGGACAGGTCCTCTTGTGGATCAAAAACTGGCTGAGTAATAGGAAGCAGAGAGTGAGTATAAATGGGCAGTCTTCGCAGTGGAGGACGGTAAGCAGTGGGGTGCCGCAGGGCTCGGTACTGGGTCCCATGCTTTTTAACTTGTTCATAAATGATTTAGAGTTCGGAGTGAGCAGTGAAGTGGCCAAGTTTGCGGATGACACTAAATTGTTCAGGGTGGTGAGAACCAGAGAGGATTGTGAGGAACTCCAAAGGGATCTGTTGAGGCTGGGTGAGTGGGCGTCAACGTGGCAGATGCGGTTCAATGTGGCCAAGTGCAAAGTAATGCACATTGGGGCTAAGAATCCCAGCTACAAATACAAGTTGATGGGGTGTGAACTGGCAGAGACTGATCAAGAGAGAGATCTTGGGGTCATGATAGATAACTCACTGAAAGTGTCAAGACAGTGTGCGTTTGCAATAAAAAAGGCCAATGCCATGCTGGGAATTATTAGGAAGGGAATTGAAAACAAATCAGCCAGTATCATAATGCCCCTGTATAAATCGATGGTGCGGTCTCATTTGGAGTACTGTGTGCAGTTCTGGTCGCCGCACCTCAAAAAGGATATTATAGCTTTAGAGAAGGTGCAGAGAAGGGCAACTAGAATGATTAAAGGGCTGGAGCACTTTCCCTATGAAGAAAGGTTGAAACGCTTGGGACTCTTTAGCTTGGAGAAACGTCGACTGCGGGGTGACATGATAGAGGTTTACAAGATAATGCATGGAATGGAGAAAGTAGAGAAAGAAGTACTTTTCTCCCTTTCTCACAATACAAGAACTCGTGGGCATTCGATGAAATTGCTGAGCAGACAGGTTAAGACGGATAAAAGGAAGTACTTCTTCACCCAAAGGGTGATTAACATGTGGAATTCACTGCCACAGGAGGTGGTGGCGGCCACAAGTATAGCCACCTTCAAGAGGGGTTTAGATAAAAATATGGAGCACAGGTCCATCAGTGGCTATTAGCCACAGTGTATGGAGCACAGGTCCACCAGTGGCTATTAGCCACAGTGTATGTGTGTATATAACATTTTTTGCCACTGTGTGACACAGAGTGTTGGACTTGATGGGCCGTTGGCCTGATCCAACATGGCTTCTCTTATGTTCTTATGTTCTTATGTAACTTCTTGCTTATCTGGAGGGAGGTGTCACGGCTGGGGCCGGGTCAGGCAAAGTCCAGAGGCAGTCCGAGGTCTGTAGCCAGTAAGCAGAAGGGTCCGAGGCGCCAAATCCGAATCAGTGTGCCAGTATCGCGGGTCCGAGGTCCAGAAGCTGAGGTCAGGGAGTCCAGAAGTCAAAAGCCAAAGTCAGGGAGTCAGGAACCAAAGTCAAGCCGGAGTGGATGCTAGGATGTCAGAGAGATGACTAGTTGCTTCCACAAAGCCTCCTCCCAAAGCCCACAGCTATATAGCCCTCTGCTGCCTGTTGCTCATTTGGGCTAATTGCTGTCTCAGAGCAGCAGCCAGGATCCTGCCGAAACTTAAGCATCCTCACACTTAGAAGGGCCAGAATCCTTTCACCACTCAGGGCTCAGGGAGCGTCTTGCTTGTGAGCGTGCCGCCCTCCTCCGATCCCTGAGGTCCTGACGAAGGCGGTCACGCACACGAACCACCCGAGAGGGCGAGGCAGGGGGGCTTGGACCTTCTTCAGCAGGAGGCAGGGGCACTGGTGCAGGTGGCAGGGGCACAGTTCCTTCTGCAGGCTCTGCAGGCTCGGTTTCTTCTGCAGGGTCCCCAGCACCCATGACAGGAGGATAGCATGTCTGGGAATTGGCTAGTTGCTAGGTAACCAAGGGCAAGAGCTGGAGGAGATGTGAACCATGAACTGATAATGGGCACCTGTGGTGATGAGAGCTTAGCAAAAACCCCGCGCAAAACCCCTGCTTTTGCTTGGCTTCTTTGGCTTGAATTATAACTGTCAGGGCAAAGGTTTACAAGTTGTTGGAACTGACAGAGAGGTCAGTTCCACAACGCGTGTGTATGTCCATGAAGCTGGAATAAAGATCTTGAACGTCAACTGTCTTTTCCTTGACTCTGGGTCTGACATTTTTGTCGGAATGGCAGGCGAGGGCACCCCCCACCAAGTCCAAGCTTTGAAAAGCTGTCTCATGAATACTGATGACTCGTCCCATGAATATGAACAAAGTGGTTTGATGTTGGTGCTATAAACCCCCACCACACCTAATTGGCCGCTGTGGGATTCCACCTTGCCCTTTGTTCTGCCCTTCTTCTGCTGCGGCGTGCAAAGGTGAGGCATGGATCAGAGGATCCTTGTCACTGGGGAGCTAACTTACCTAAATTTTTCTAACCTAAACACACACAGGTCATTTGAGGTCACGCTTAGATCACTGGGGACTCCAGCGAATGGCAGCGATTCTAATCACAGCTGTGAGAATGGTTGCAGCACCATGGAGATGCAGCTCTGATGTTTACTGCGGTGTCCAGAAGTGAGTGGTGGAGATGTCCTCATGTGGGCCATGGAGCATGCAGGCCACCCAAAATGTCTGTGGAGCGAAAGTCCCCAAATGGCTTTTATTTAAAGCAATGGCATTCTTAATGAGGAATGTATGTGTGCGTAAAGTGTGTGTGTGAAATGATGTTGAATCAATTGTAGCTGACTTATAGTCGGGGTGTTCTAGCAGGAGCTCCTTTGCATATTAGGCCACACACCCCTGATGTAGCCAAGTCTCCTGGAGCTTACAAAAAGAGCCTGGTAAGCTCTTGGAGGATTGGCTGCATCAGGGGTGTGTGGCCTGATATGCAAAGGAGCTCCTGCTAGAATTCCACTCCTGCTTATAGCGATTCTATAAGGTTTTCAAGGCAAGTGATGAAGGGGCTGTGACTCAGTGGTAGAGCATCTGCTTGGCATGCAGAAGGTCCCAGGTTCAATTCCTGGCATTTCCAGTATAAAAAAGGATCAGGTGATGTTAACAGCCTTGGACATCTGCTGCCAGTCTGATTAGACAATACTGACTTTGATGGACCAAAGATGATGATAATAATAATAATAATAATAATAATAATAATAATAATAATAATAATAATAATAATAATAATAATAATAATAAATTTTATTTGTATCCCGCCCTCCCCACCTAGGCAGGCTCAGGGCGGCTAACAGCATTTAACAGAAAGATCTGATTCTGTATAAGGCAGCTTCATCTGTTCAGAGGTGGTTTGCTGTTGCCCTTCTCTGAAAGTCTTCCTTGATAGTTACCCATCCAGGTACTGTATTGCTTAGCTTCAGAGATTTGACAAGATTGGGCTAGCCCAGGGGTGGCCAAAATGTAAGAGCCACGTGGAATAAATGTCAGATGTTTGAGAGCTGCAAGACATGGACATCAGATGTTTAAGAGCTGGAAGGAAGGAAGGAAGGAAGGAAGGAAGGAAGGAAGGAAGGAAGGAAGGAAGGAAGGAAGGAAGGAAGGAAGGAAGGAAGGAAGGAAGGAAGGAAGGAAGGAAGGAAGGAAGGAAGGAAAATAGATGGGGAGGGGGTGGTTGAGAGAAAGCAACTAACTTTAAATGCATTCTCTAAGCTCCGAGCTGACTTGGCTTGGAGAAGTGCTTTAAAGAGAGGAATGCCTTCTCCAAGCCAGTCAATGGGGCGGTGGGGGCTTTGAGAGCCACACAATCAATGTTCCCTCTAGGCTGAGTTTGGGTGAGCTACCTCACAGTGTTTTAGCCTTCAGCTCACACATTTTTGTCTTAGCTCAGGAAGGATGGCCCCAGAGCAAACTAACGTATGCAGTAAATTTATGCAGTAATTTATGCTCACTCACAACTTTCATGCCAGTAGCTCACAAAGTAGAATTTTTCCTTACAGGACTTGACACCTTAGAGGGAGTATTGCACAGACTAATATGTGTGAAAGAGCCACATACGGCTCCTGAGCTGCAGTCTGGCCACCCGTGTGGGCTGTGCTATACCCTTTCACATCCCTCCCTTTATCTAGAGACGGACAACCCGAAAGAACTGTATCATACTTCCACTCCTGGATCTCCTCTAAGATGGTCTTTAGATATGAAACTTCTCTGAGCCTCTTGGTGCTGGGCAGGAAGGGCTGCCAGCCAGGTTGGGCAAATTCACTTTTAATTGGGAATTGGGTAGAGAACCACGTGTGCTGCCCGAGTTCCTTGGAGGAAAGGTAGGATGATTACCTAATAAATAAATGTGTGACACGTTTGCTTTTTCTGTGGCCGTAAATAGAATGTGGGTCAGCCCTGGTCAGTATTTGGGTGCGAGACTGTCAAGGACGCCCAGGGTTGCTACGCAGGGGCAGGAAGTGGCAAACCTCCTCTGAACCTCTCTTGCCTTGAAAACCCCTATGGGGTCCCCCAAAAGTCAGCTGTGACTTGACAGCAAAAAAAGAAAGAATATGAACTCTATATGGCACAGAATGTGATTGGGAAATGACTCCTTTTTAACCCCATAGGTCCATTGTAGAGTACAGTGTGTTTTCTGCAGCCCTCCGTTCTGTTTCCACTTGCAGCTTCTCCTAATTAGGGGGTCTCCTGGGTATTCTGCCCTAACTACCTGGGAACAGCCAACCCCTGGGTGAGTGCTGCTGATGCCAATTCCGAGGGGACGGTCTGTTCCTGGCCTGCAGGGTTCTGTTCTCTGTTTCCTTCCTTGGGGACTTTTATATAGAAATACTTGGAAGGTTATTATTAAATGTTAATCCGGTTTGGAACGGTTTGGGCTCTCTGACGGAATGAACATAGCCGTTCCTAGCAGCTTTGATTCTCTGAGCGTCTACAGGTTCCCACAATCCAACTTTCTGTATAATGCACATTGATCACTGGATGACTGGGAGCAGGAATGAGCCCATTACAGATTGTATCTAGCTGTCTTATACTGAATCAGACCCTTGGTCCATCAAGCTCAGTGTCTGCTTTGACTGACGGGAACTCTCCAGGTTGGAGTCTCAAGTTGGGGTCTTTCACTTTACCTTTTACCTGGGGTTTTCTTTTGGCTGGGGATGCCTGGGATTGAACCTGGGACCTTCTGCATGCCAAAGCAGATGATCTGCCACTGAGCCATAGCCCCAGTCTAAACCAATATAATCACCATGACTGCAGCAGCTGCTATGTCTCAAGTCCTTTGAAAACCTTCTAATGGAAGATGAATGAATCTGGAAATTTTCTCCATCTTATCTAGGGATGAATCTGGAAACTTCTCCCAGGTCTCTAGGGTTAGATCCTATGACATCCTACTAAGTCTTTCTTTCAAAAAGAAAGGCATTACTTTATCAGAAGTTAGAGAAAGAAGTACGTACTTTTCTTTCTCTCTCACAATACCAGAACTCTAATACAAGAATTTGTGGGCACACAATGAAATTGCTGAGCAGTCAGGTTAGAACGAATAAAAGGAAGTACTTCTTCACCCAAGGGGTGATTAACACGTGGAATTCACTGCCACAGGAGGTGGCAGCGGCTACAAGCATAGCCAGCTTCAAGAGGGGATTGGATAAACATATGGAGCAGAGGTCCATCAGTGGCTATTAGCCACAGCATATTTTTGGAACCCTGTATTCTTGGTGCTTGGGAGGAGCAATGGTGTGAGGACTTCTAGTGTCCTGGCCCCACTGATGGACCTCATGATGGCACCTGGGGTTTTTGGCCACTGGATTTCTGTATTCTGAGGATGAGCTGTAATTCCAGGAGATCCCTAGGTCCCACCTGGAGGCTGGCATCCCCACAAAGGAGGGCTGAAGAGTCAGCCAGCAACAAAGGAGGCTCTGAAGCTGTCGTCCTGCTGTATCTGGGGCAGCAGAGTCAGGTTGCCAGCTCTGGTTTGGAAAATTCCTGGAAATTTAGGAAATGTGAAGGACAGGGTTTGCAGAAGGGGAGGGGCCTCAGTGGAGAATGTACTGCTATAGAGCCCACCCTCCAAAGCAATCATTTTCTCCAGGGAAATTGATCTCTGTAGTTTGGAAATCAGTCATAATGCCAGGAGATCTCCAGGTCCCATCCCTAGTTGAATCTGGGTTCTGCTGTGTTCTTTTCCACCAGGACTACTAATCTGCCCCTGACAGAAATCCATACAGAGAATGCATGCATAGGAGGCCAAAGAATCAGAGATGGGAGAGAGAAGGACACACACGTTGGAGTCATGCTGAGAGAGAGGCTAACACAGTGAAGGCAAAAGAGGCTGAGGGACAGAACAGAAGCAACACTTCGAGGGCCCAGTCTGCCAAAAACACTTCAAATGCCTCCCAGAAACTCCTTTCTCTTGCACGATAACTCAGGCAGAGGTCCGGAAGAACAAATCTGCCAGGACCAGCCACAGGAACAAAGGAGTAAATTTACTTTCTCCTCCCTCCCAGTCCTCCTGGGTCTGTTCCATTTGTCTCCCCCTTCTGCTCTTCAGTTATCAGTATTTCTGGGGGCTGGTCTGGAGACAGCGTTGCCAAGTCCAGTTCAAGAAATGGTTGGGGACTTCGGGGGGTGAAGCCAGGAGATGTTGGGGTGGAGCCAGGAGGAAGGTTGTGACAAGCATCATTGAACTCCAAAGGGAGTTCTGGTCATCACATTTAAAGGGACCGCACACCATTTAAATGCTTTCCCTCCATTGGAAATGATGAAGGATAGGGGCACCTTCTTTTGGGGCTCATAAAGTTGGACCCCCTGGTGCAATCTTTTTGAAACTTGGGGGGTATTTTGGGGACAGGCACTGGATACTATGCTGTAAGTTTGTTGCCTCTAACCCACAAAACGGCCCCTCCAGAGCCCCAGATACGTGTGGATCAGTTCTCCATTATACTGTATGGGAATCAGTCTCCATAGGGAATACTGGAGTGCCCAGCAGACATTTCCCTCCCCCTCCCCCACTTTGTGATGATCCTGAAGCGGGAGGAGGGCCTCCAAACGAGGGGATCCCCTGCCCCCTGAGTCAGACCTGGCAACCCTAACTTTCCACCATCAAAAGCCTGGCACCAGGGTGGGAGAACGAGCCCCCCATTTTCCTTCAATGTTGGTAAGTTGAAAGAACACCCTATGCCTTATCCCAATGGAGGCCACATTTATGCCAAGTCCCTGATCTCTTGCTGTCTTCAGATAGCAATTCTTTTGGCTCTTGTGAGTTGTCATCCCCCTGACAGCAAGCGTTAGAGGCTCAGGGAACTGTTTGTCTCTTGCAAGTGATGCATCTTGGGAGTTTGCTAACATGGTCTGCAGTGTTCTCCAGATGTTGGGCTTTCAAATCCTGCTGGCCAGATGTGCACCAAGTCTTCTTCTGTAAAGATGGCCCCAGAAGCAGGACCACCAAAGGCAGCTTTCATGTGCTGGGAGGAACCACAGATGTTTAAAGAATATGCTGTCCAAAGGGTTCTGGTGCCATCTGCTGGTAAAATCTAGCAGCATTTTCGCCACCTGCACACACAAGCTCATACAAAACTTTGTTGGCCTTAAAGGTGCCACTGGTGCTAACTTTGTTCTGCCGCTTCAGAACAACAGGGTTGCCCACCTGGATCTACCAAGGAAGTTTGATAGGGGGCTGTTTTACAAGGCAGCTTTTTAACCTGTGAGATTATGGATTGTGCAGCCATTCTTTAAACAACAGGGGGTGCTGGGGAGCAGAAAGCAAAATGTCAGGCGGTTTATTCACAGATTTGCTTTATTACGTATAGCTGGAAAACTAATAATTATGGCCCTTTTATTTTGCTATCAGTTTTGGTTTTCATTCGGCATGGCAGAGTTATTTCTGCAAAGGGATGTTTCTTAATTAGGTTTAGAAAGTAGGAGTTAACTGGCATTTTAAAAAAAAATTCTTTTCCTCTGTTGAACATCTTCTCCTTTTCTGGTTGCCTTCATTTGTAGAATTCACATCTGAGAACCAGCATGGCGTGGCAGTTAGAAGGTTGAATTAGGATCTGGGAGGCCTGCCAGAGAAGTCTGCTGGCTGACCTGGGTCCAGTGACGGGTCGCCAATCCCCAGGTGGGGGCAGGGGGATCCCCCGGTTTGGAGGCTCTCCCCCCGCTTCAGGGTCGTCAGAAAGCGGGGGGAGGGGAGGGAAATGTCTGCTGGGAACTCTGTTATTCCCTATGGAGATTTATTCCCATAGAAAATCATGTAGAATTGATCCGTGGGTATCTGGGGCTCTGGGGGCCCTGTTTTTTGAGGTAGAGGCCCCAAATTTTCCGTATAGCATCTAGTGCCTCCCCCCAAAATACCCCCCAAATTTTAAAAAGATTTGGACCAGGGGGTCCAATTCTATGAGCCCCAAAAGAAGGTGCCCCTATCCTTCATTATTTCCTATGGAAGGAAGGAATTGAAAAGGTGTGCCGTCCCTTTAAATGTGATGGTCAGAACTCCCTTTGGAGTTCAATTATACTTGTCACAGCCTTGATCTTGGCTCCACCCCTAATGTCTCCTGGCTCTACCCCCAAAGTCTCCTGGCTCCTCCCCCAAAGTCCCCAGATATTTCTTGAATTGGACTTGGCAACCCTAGTCCAGTCACACATTTTGAGGCCTCACCAAGTTCAGAGGTTTGTAGTGAGAGGGCAAAATGGAGGGAAGGAGAATGATGATAGCCACTTTGCGTCCCTGCTGGGGAGAAAGGAAGCATATAAACTAAGGAAACATAAAGAGAGATCCCCAGTGTGAGCCTGAGATGACAGGAGAAAGATATATTTTATAAAGTTATAGCTTGTCTTTGCATTCTAGTTCCAAAGAGTGTATTGGTGTATTGGTTAAGAGCAATGGACTATAATCTGGGAGAACTGAGTTTGATTCCTCACTTCTCCACTGCAGCCAGCTGGATGACCTTGGGTCAGTCACAGTTCTCTCAGAGCTGTTCTCTCAAAAGTAATTATCTCTGAGCTCTCTCAGCCCCACCAACCTCAAATGATGTCTGTTGTGAGGAGAGGAAGGGAAGGAGATTGTAAGCTGTTCTGAGACTCCTTCAGATAGTGAAGAGTGAAGTATGAAAACCAACTCTTCTTTTAAAAATATATAAAGGATATATGATTGGTTTTGAATTGTAGTATTTTCTTGCCTGCAAAATGAGAAACAGCACTTAATTGCTTTTCTCCAGCAAGACAACCAGTGTGGTATAGGAGTTAAAGTGTTGGACCAAGATCTGGGAGAATCAGGTTCAAATTCCCACTCTGCCATGATATCTGGCTGGGTGATTTTGGCCAGTCACTACCTTACAGGTTTCTTATGAGGATAAAGAGGAAGGTAGAACATTCTAAACCATTTTGGGTGCCTAGTAGAGTTGAAAAGCTGGGTATAAATAAATAAAAGAACTAGCTATTAACTGGTGAATAATATACACCATGGGTGACCAAGGAAGAGAACAGGAATTAATTAAGCTGAAACAGAAGAAGGAAAATGTAAAGAAACCCAAATAGACATTTGGCATTGCAATAGCACTTTTGTGTTGTTAGTTTAAATCACCACACACTTGGTCTGAAAAAGTGGGAAGGACAACAGGGGGAACACTGGAAAGCAATAGGTTGCTAATCACATCAGCTGGATTCACCATGAGTCCTGACCGAACCAATCATTGCAATTTCACTCTGAACAGCTAATGTGGAGACATCCTCTGTGGACAAAATTGGGAGTTGCATTGAGTGCTTAATTCTCTGTTTCCACAAGAGGGCTGTGTGAGTCTTGAAGGAGCTTTTACTCTATTGTGCTTTTAAGGAAATCAACTGCTATATGTTACAGATGACAACAGGGTAAATTTATTTGCAGGATAAGCCATATGAGACATTTAGAATTGACTATAAACATAGCAGGTGCTGCAGAAATTGAAACTGCCTAGAATTAGAAACATCTGGTTTCTTGCACTTCGTACTTCTTTTGCAGTGCTAGAAAAACCCATCCATTTCTTCTCAAATTTCAGCCCTAAAGTTTTTGTTCCTGGTCTGGATCAAGGTGGGCCAAGACATTGTGGTGCTTGAGGCAGACAATTGGGGAAAAGTCCCAATGAGCTTTCTTTAGCTGCTGCTTCCAACATTATCATGTAGATCGGATGTCACATACAAAATCCTTCATGGCCTTGGGACTTTGGATAGAGTCCAGGCTAGAGTGATCTGACCAGACCTCTGAAGCTAAGCAAGGTCAGCCCTGGCTAGTATTTGGATGGGATGCAGGGCTTTTTTGTAGCAGGAACTCCTTTGCATATTAGGCCACACACCCCTGATGTAGGCTACATCATGTAGCCGATCCTCCAAGAGTTTACAGGGCTCTCATTACAGGGCCTACTGTAAGCTCTTGGAGGATTGGCTACATCAGGGGTGTGTGGCCCAATATGCAAAGGAGTTCCCGCTACAAAAAGAGCCCTTGGATGGGAGACAACCAAGGAACACCAGGATTGTGATGTGAAAGCAGGCAAGGGCAAACCACCTCTGAACATCTCTTGCCTTGAATAAAACTATGAGGTTACCATAAGTCACCTCTGACTTGATGGTGCGTGCACACACACACACACACACACACAGAGTAGGTGATGTGAAAGACCACTGCCTGAGACTCTGGGAATCTGCTGCCAGTCTGAGCAGACAATACTGACTTTGTTGGACCTAAAGGTCTGATTCAGTATAAGGCAGCTTCATGTGGGTTCATGTGAGTCCCAGGGTTGCCAAGTCCAATTCAAGAAATATCTGAGGACTTTGGGGGTGGAGCCAGGAGCAATGGTGTGACAAGCATAACTGAACTCTGAAGGGAGTTCTGGCCATCACAATTACAGGGACTGCACACCTTTTAAATGCCTTCCCTCCATTGAAAATAATGATGGGGCACCTTCTTTTGGGGCTCATAGAATTGGACCCCTTGGTCCAATCATTTTGAAACTTAGGGGGTGTTTTGAGGATAGGCATCAGATGCTATGCTGAAAATTTGGTGCCTCTACCTCAAAGAAACAGCTCCCCCAGAGCCCAAGATAACTGCGGATGAATTTTCCATTACACCCTATGGGAATTGGTCTGCATAGGGAATAATGGAGTGCCCAGCAGACATTTCCCTCCCTCACCCCTGCTGTTGACCCTGAAGCGGGAGGAGGGCCTCCAAACTGGGGGATCCCCTGCCCCCACCTGGGGATTGGCAAACCTAGTGAGTCCTCTTATGTAGGACTGTCTTCCCAGGCTCTGCCTTGGCAACTTTGTTTATGCCAGGAGGGGCCAGCCTGTAAATGGGCAAAATCAAGAACTGCCCATACAGTGCCTTCTCTGTTGTGACCTCCACCTTGTGGAATGGAGGTCAGGAAAATCTCCTACACTTTTGGCCTTCCACAAACTATGCAGAATCAAATTCTTCAAGAGGGCTTTTTTGTGTAGGTTATACCGTCATTCTGTACAATGGTTTACAAGCTTGTTTGGATAAATTATTAGGAACTATGGTCTACATTGCTATGTATAGCTTCTTGTATGTAAGATCCTTTTATAGTAAAGTAAGTACATTTTATTTTTGTATCCCGCCCTCCCCCGCCAAAGGCAGGCTCAGGGTGGCTCACAGACATGGGACAACCATGATTTGAATAAAATACAATCAAGACAAAACAGATTAAGATACAATTAGGTTACATAGGTTAGTTAAAATAGATAAAACAGCTATTATAAATTAAAATTAAGTTAAGGTGCTACAGTTCACAGTCGTATATAAGATGGTTAGGTGGCTACAGGTCAGTTTAGCCGGGTTCTATCTTAAAAGCAAGCTGAAAGAGGGCGGTTTTGCAAGCCCTGCGGAACTGATTCAGGTCCCGCAGGGCTCCCACCACCTCTGGAAGTTGATTCCACCATCGGGGGGCCATTGCTGAAAAGGCTTGCTCCCTGGTTGTCTTCAGTCTAGCTTCTCTTGGCCCAGGGATTTTTAAAAGATTTTGAGAGCTAGATCTCAGTGCTCTCTGGGGAACATATGGGGAGAGGCGGTCCCTAAGGTAGGCAGGTCCTCGGCCATATAGGGCTTTAAAGGTAATAACCAGCACCTTATAGCGAACACGGTACACAACCGGCAGCCAGTGCAGGTCCCGCAGCCCAGGCTGCACATGTTCCCACCGAGGTAGTCCCACCAACAGCCTGGCCGCCGCGTTCTGCACTACCTGAAGTTTCCGTGTTCGGTATAAGGGCAGCCCCATGTAGAGGGCCTTACAGTAGTCTAGTCTCGAGGTGACCGTTGCGTGGATCACAGTTGCTAGGTCGCTGCACTCCAAGAAGGGGGCCAACTGCCTCGCCCTCCTAAGATGGAAAAAGGCAGATCTAGCAGTGGCAGCTATCTGGGCCTCCATTGATAAGGAGGATTCCAGTAGCACTCCCAGGCTCTTGACCCTGCGCACTGGTATCAGCGGCGCACCGTCAAAAGCCGGTAGGGTGATCTCCCCTCCTGGCCCGCCGCGGCCCACGCAAAGGACCTCAGTCTTCACCGGATTCAACTTCAGCCCACTCAGCTTGAGACAGCCAGCCACGGCTTGTAACGCCCGGTCCAGATTTATGGAGACATCGCCAGTCCGGCCGTCCATCAATAGATAGAGCAGGGTATCATCAGCGTACTGATGACAACCGAGCCCATACCTCCGTGCAATCTGGGCAAGGGGGCGCATATAGATGTTGAACAACATCGGGGAGAGAACTGCCCCCTGAGGCACCCCACAGTGAAGTGGGTGTCTCTGGGACAGCTCCCCCCCAATTGCCACCCTTTGTCCCCGACCTTCAAGGAAGGAGGAGAGCCACTGCAAGGCTAGCCCCCGAATTCCTGCGTCGGCGAGGCGGCGGGTCAGCAGCCGATGATCGACCATATCGAACGCAGCCGATAGGTCTAGCAGCAGCAATACTGCCGAGCCGCCTCGATCCAGTTGCCGCCGGAGGTCATCCATGAGGGTGACCAAGACTGTCTCTGTCCCATGGCCCAGGCGGAAGCCGGACTGGCATGGGTCCAGGGTGGAAGCGTCATCCAAAAAATCCTGTAACTGCAACGCCACAGCCCTCTCAATAATTTTATGTAGTCTCTGTACTGCTTAATGTATCACACGATGCTTCTTATGTGATGGTTCTGTCTCTTCTAGTGATTCCAGACTTCTAAAACCCAAATACATTTGTTATCGAATGTCTCATATTGTTGATTGCACTGACTCATCACTATGAATAACCTTTCTTGAGTCTCAATGAAAAAAGCAGACTCTAAATAATGCAATTTAAAAAAACAACTCACAGAAACAATTATCACTCTCTCCAGTTGATATCAGAAGGAAATAATTCTTTCTGGGATCTATAGCAAAAATGTATCATCTTGTACTGACTGCTGCACTTTTAAGCAATCACATACAGTTTGGGGAGGATTTATGTTCCATGGCCATGTGGCATCTTTTAAAACAGTGGTCCCCAACCTTTTTGGCACCAGGGACTGGTTTTGTGAAAGACTGGGTATATGTGTGATGGTTTTGGGAAGATACAATTGTGCACTTTGTTTTGGTGTGGTGGTGAAGTATGCAGACTCTTATCTGGGAGAACTGGGTTTGATTCCACACTCATTCACTTGCAGCTGCTGGAATGCCCTTGGGTCAGCCATAACTCTCATAGTTGTCCTTGAAAGGGCAGCTTCTGTCAGAGCTCTCTCAGCCCCACCCACTTCACAGGGTGTCTGTTGTGGGGGAGGAAGATAAAGAAGATTGTGAGAGCCACTCTGAGATTCAGAGTGGAGGGCAGGATATAAATCCAATGTAGTCTTCTTCTTCTTATTACATTGTAATATATAATGAAATAATTATACAACACGGTCTGGTTGCTAACACGCCATGGACCGGTACTGGTCCACAGCCTGAGGACTAGGGATCCCTGTTAAAGGGTTGCCAACAGGTCTGGGGTCTCTCTTTCATAGAGCTTTAATGGATGGAAATGGGCAGTTGCAGTTTTTCATGGCATGAAGGTAAATAACCTCCCATTTAAGTGTCTGTTAAAGGAACAGGAAATGTGGGGCTTCTGGGCCATCTCCGCTGCAAGAAACAACCCAGGCTTGAATTTTTCCCCTCAAGGAAGCCCTGTAAAGATAGGTAAATGTGGCAAACAAAAGAGGGAGAGTGGACACTACATAGCTAGATCCAACAAACAAAAGGGGAATTCTTGCTATGGTGTGGAGGAAATGGATCCTTACTTTAAAATAGGTAGTTTGGAGAAAGGGAGAGAAAGAATCCTGGGAAAAGGTACTTCTGGAATATTGTTATGGAGATGATTCTTTAATCTTTACTAAAATGGAAGGACAAGGTGAACTTTAAAAAGTCACATTCCTAAACAGATTTGGAGGGTTTTTTTAGATTAGCTTTGCAAGGTTATCAAAGAAAGACATTTAGGCTACAGGCCTAAGGACACATTCTTGGGAGCAAGCCCCGCTGAAAAAAATGGGATTTCTTTCTGTACCCCTGGCTCCTAAAGGTGGGTTCTGAAAGGGTTGATTCATGATACCTGCATACCTGTCTCTACCACCAAGAAATGTCTTCCTCATCACAGGGCAATAAGGATATCAAGAGGGAATTAATTAGGCTAAGAATGCTAGTCCCTGACCCCCAACAGGTGCTTTGGGGGCAGAGGGAGACAGAGTCCCTTCTTTCCTTTCTAAAGGCAACCTTCTGTTCATTCTTTTCTTCATCTGCTCTTGCTGATTTGCTTTCCATAAAAAAGGTCTTCCATTATGAACTTAGTGAGAGTTTGGTCCTGCTGATCCACTTGAGTTATCGGCAGCATTTTCCCTCGGGGTGGGGGGAGTCTGCTCTGTTTCTTCCTGGTGGGAAACAATTCCCCACACACTAGGGTTGCCAAGTCCAATTTAAGAAATATCTGGGGACTTTGGGGGTGGAGCCAGGAGACTTTGGGGGTGGAGCCAGGAGACATTGGGGGAGGAGCCAAGAGCAAGGGTGTGACAAGCATAATTGAACTTCAAGGCAGTTCTGGCCATCACATTTAAGGGGACTGCACAAATTTTTAAATGCCTTCCTTCCATAGGAAATAATGAAGGATAGGGGCACCTTCTTTTGGAACTCATAGAATTGGACCCCCTGGTCCAATCTTTTTGAAACTTGGGAGGTATTTTGGGGAGAGGCACTAGATGCTATACTGAAAATTTGGTGCCTCTATCTAAAAAAACAGCCCCCACAGAGCCCCCGATACCCGCGGATCAATTCCCCATCATTCCCTATGGGAATCGTTCATGGAGGTGCATGATGGCTCTGGGGGCAGGGCTTCCCCCGCCGGCCAGCTGGCTGGGGGAGGGGGGAAGCCTGTAAAACCGGGGGATCCCCCTCTGGGACCTGGGGATTGGGAAGCCTACCACAGTAAAGGTAGTCCCCTGTGTGGGGTGACGTAACATCACAACAGTTTTCTTGGCAGATGGTGTGGTTTAAATCGATGTGCTGTATAAATCGATGGTGCGGTCTCATTTGGAGTACTGTGTGCAGTTCTGGTCGCGGCACCTCAAAAAGGATATTACAGCATTGGAGAAAGTCCAGAAAAGGGCAACTAGAATGATTAAAGGGCTGGAACGCTTTCCCTATGAAGAAAGGTTGAAATGCTTGGGACTCTTTAGCTTGGAGAAACGTCAACTGCAGGGTGACATGATAGAGGTTTACAAGATAATGCATGGGATGGAGAAAGTAGAGAAAGAAGTACTTTTCTCCCTTTCTCACAATACAAGAACTCATGGGCATTCGATGAAATTGCTGAGCAGACAGGTTAAAACAGATAAAAGGAAGTATTTCTTCACCCAAAGGGTGATTAACATGTGGAATTCACTGCCACAGGAGGTGGTGGCGGCCACAAGCATAGCCACCTTCAAGAGGGGTTTAAATAAAAATATGGAGCAGAGGTCCATCAGTGGCTATTAGCCACAGTGTGTGTGTGTGTGTGTGTGTGTGTATATATATATATATAATTTTTTTTTTTGCCACTGTGTGATACAGAGTGTTGGACTGGATGGGCCATTGGCCTGATCTAACATGGCTTCTCTTATGTTCTTATGCCATTGCCTTCCCCAGTCATCTACACCAGGGGCGGCCAACGGTAGCTCTCCAGATGTTTTTTGCCTACAATTCCCATCAGCCCCAGCAAGCATGGCCAATGGCTGGGGCTGATGGGAGTTGTAGGCAAAAAGATCTGACGAGCTACCATTGGCCACCCCTGATCTACACTTTCTCCCAAGCAAGCTGGGAACTCATTTTACCAACCTTGGAAGGATGGAAGGCTGAGTCAACCTTGAGCTGGCTACCTGAGCCCAGCTTCTGCCAGGATCGAACTCAGGTCGTGAGCAGAGCTTGGACTGCAGTACTGCAGCTTACTACTCTGCGCCACGGGGCTCCTTTTTAAAACCTAGTTGGTGTCTATTCTTAGTGGATGTATCAGCAACGCCCAACTGTCCTGCAGTTCCTTGGCATCATTTCACAATGGACCTCAAGGTGTGCCACAGCAGCAGGTTATGCATTGCAGTGCCTTGGTTATCATGCGCATGCTATGTACATGCTGGTGCACTACAAAAAAGATGATCATCAGACACACAGAGAGAGAAGTTTAATTTCTACAAATTGGGGGACTGGGCTGAGCTGGGGATGCCAGACCAGAGTTGCAGCTCATCTCCAGCCTACAGAGATCAATTCTCCCTGGAGAAAATGGATGCTTTGGAGGGTGGACTCTATGGCATTGTGTCCCACTGAAGTTCCTGCCCTCTCCAGGCTCCCTCATCCCCAAACCTCCAGGAGTTTCCCAACCCAGATCTGGCAACCCTATTCCCCCCCTCCCCCATTAATCGACAAGGGGAACCTGGCAACTCTAGACTGAGCTAAGGCCTCAAGGATGACAATTTCCAGACACTTAGACCAATTTCGCACTAGACCTTTAATCCTGGTTTAGCCCTGTCTCCAAACTGACATTCTACGCTAGAATCAGAGAAACCAACTTTTATGACCCTAGGATTTTAGTGTAGAATGTCAGCTTGGGGACAGAGCTAAACCAAGATTGAAGCTCTGGTGCGAAATTGGTCTTACACTATTTTAATAATGTGTTGTTCTCCCCAAGCAAATCCAGAGAAGCAAACAGGGATTCGAAACCAAAAGCCTGTTATACCAGCGTGGCATAGGGGTTAAGAGCGGTGGACTCTAATCTGGAGAACTGGGTTTGATTCCCCACTCCTCCATACCAAGCCTGCTGGATGATCTTGGGCTAGTCGCAGTTCTCTCTGAACTCTCTCAGCCCCACCTGCCTCACAAGGTGCCTTTTGTGGGGAGAAAAAGGGAAGACAATTGTAAGCTGCTCTGAGACTCCCTAAGGCAGAGAAAAGCGGGCATAAAAACCTACTCCTCTTCTTCTTCTTTAAACACAAACCCATGTCAAAATGACGCAGAACAGGAACCTCTGTCTATGGTAGGAACTATAATTTATCAGAGACAGGGATCAGAAATCCCCAGTTATGTTGTCCATTGAAGTTCATGTACATTAGGAGACCAATAGTTGTGCTCTCAGCTAGCTTGGGGGGTAAAGTGTAGACGACTGGGGAAGGCAATGGCAAACCACCCTGTAAAAAGTCTGCCGTGAAAACGTTGTGAAAGCAACGTCACCCCAGAGTTGGAAACGACTGGTGCTTGCACAGGGGACTACCTTTACCTTTTTACCTGGGGAGAATGAAGTTTGGGGAAGGGAGGGAGCTCAGCAGGGATATGATGCTGTAGAGTCCGCCATCTGATGCTGCCATTTTCTCCATCAAAGGAACTGATCTCTGTGGCCTGAAGATCAGTCATAATTCCAGGCAGGGCTTTTTTTTGGTAGCAGGAACTCCTTTGCATATTAGGCCACACACCCCTGATGCAGCCAATCCTCCAGGAGTTTACAGGGCTCTTAGTACAGGGCCAGTGTGAGAGCCAGTCTGGTGTAGTGGTGAAGTGCGCGGACTCTTATCTGGGAGAACTGGATTTGATTCCCCATTCCTCCACTTGCAGCTGCTGGAATGGCCTTGGGTCACCCATAGCTTTCACAGGAGTTGCCCTTAAAGGGCAGCTGCTGTAAAAAGCTCTCTCAGTCCCACCTACCTCACAGGGTGTCTGTTGTAAGTGTGTGTGTGGGGGGGGAGGTAAAAGAGATTGTGACTGCTCTGAGACTCTGAGATTCAGAGTATAGGACGGGATATAAATCCAATATCATCATCTTCTTCTACTGTAAGCTCCAGGAGGACTGTCTACATCAGGGGTGTGTGGCTTAATATGCAAAGGCGTTCCTGTCACAAAAAAAGCCCTGATTCCAGGAGAACTCTGGGCCACCTGGAGGTTGGAAACCCTACATTTCTGCATAACAGTGTTAAATACTGGGTTCGATGCATTGATGTTCAAAAGAGGAACATGCTTTATTAATAACTGAAGGACAAGACAAAATGGCGGGGCTGCGACCCCGCTTATATGCATGCAAAAGAACCACCTCCCAGATCCCCATACCAAATCACGACAGTTAAGCTTCGCACCATAACCGCTCATTGGGTCCCATTTAAAGTCCAAGTCTCAAAGGTATAGCAAAGAGTCTCACTGCAACTGGGCGTGCGAAAGCAACCTGCCAAACATAGAGTCCAGTCCATAACAACCGGAACATGATCTGTGCAGTTTCCTTCTCATGTGAATCGAGTGATGTGTGACTTTTCATGTGGGTGCAGCTTCCATTCATGCAGCTGTTGTTTTCTAGGGTACATTTGCGTGTAGTTTACAGTGCTCCCCACACTGCCCGCAGCTCTGTTTTCGCCACTGCTGCTCTCCCCAGGCTCTTCCCTGCCTCCCCCGCTCTCCCCACACTGCCCACAGCTCCGTTTTCGCCACTGTCGCTCTCCCCGGACTCTTCCCTGCCTCCCAAGCTTTCCCCACAGCCCCGTTTTTGCTGCTGCCACTCTCCTCAGGCTCTTCCCACTCCCAAGAGTGTGTGTGAGAGAGAGCTGGGGCCCGGAGGCTGGCTGTTGGAAGAAGCAGCCAAGCCTCCACGGCCCCCCCACCCAAAAATTTCTGGCTACGGGGCTGGCAGGCTTCACCTTCTTGTGAATGGAAACATAATGTCACACCTATGGAAGGGCTGAGCATTGGGCTTAGAGGAGCTTAGTCTACCCATCTCTCCGGTGCTGAAAAAAGTCCGCAACTACCCTAAAACTCCACTTTTCCACTTGACTTTCCTTCCACCCTGTGGGATAACAAAACTTCTGGAGAACACCTGCCTGCCTAAAAAGCAGAAACCAAGGCAGGGATCCCCACAGCCGGCTGATCACCTCTGCCTGGACACGCCCTCTGCCTTCTCGTCTGCAGAAGCTGCCACCGCAGGGACCAGTACGTTTGCCCTCAGAATTATTTATGACCACCAGCAAAGGAAAATGTCATATGCACCCCCTCTTACTAGCAGCACCCTGCTGAGCGTCTAGTGTCTGACATCAGGGGGTCCCTGTACTAGAAAGTCTTTGGCAAAAGCATCAAGGAGATGATCTGGACAAGAACTGACACACTCCCCCCTCCCCCCCATGTCAGCCTTGTGTTAACGTAGTTATCTCCTTAGTTTCCTCTCCTGCTACTATCTCCCTTCTTTACATTCCAAGTTCCAGAGATTAAAGCCTGCTTTTGTTCCAAGAGATTGTCCCGCAGGTCTTGGCATATTTAGATCCCACTGACCACGTTACCCTTCTGGACTGCTTGGCAGGGATGTGAGTTCAAGGAATTGTGTCCCAGGAGTTCTACTGCTACCCATCACTCATTTCCAGAAGATGGGGAGAGGTTTGAGGGGGTATTTTTGTTTTTGTTTTGTGTGTGTGTGTGTGTATCTGCACCTGGAAGTCATGGTGACATCTGGTGACTGACCCCTACTAGGGGCCTGGAGGATATTCAGGGAGGTGGCTGAATAAAGCCTGCCTCTGCCTCCTGCTCCTGGTATTCCAAGGTCTCCCATCCCAGTACTTGCCAGAGTTGACCCTGCTTAGCTTCTGAGATCCGATGAGATTGGGCTTGCCTGAGCGATCCAGGTCAGGGCCCAGAAGATGTTTTTGAGGGGAGCTTCACAGCATATTCTCCTGCATAAGCCTCTTTGAAATGAACACCCTCTTTCTCTCTCATGCAATTTTATCCCACCCTTCCTCCAAAGGGCCCAGGGTGGTGCACACACTATACATTGTTCTACCTCCCCCATTTAAAGCCCAGCAACAGCCCTGTGGGGTAGGCTTAGGCTGAGAATGACAGGCCTGCAATCACCCAGATCACTCTTCATTGTAGTGCAGGGATTGAACACAAGCCTCTGCCATCCTAGTCTTACTTACACCCGAGCCTGCTGCACAACACACTCCGTCTCTTGCGTGGCTCTTGTTCATTTTGCTGCAAAGGAGGAAGGAGAGCTTGCAGGTTATGGAGAGGGAAGTGGGAGAGCCTTGTGTGCTTCGGCTTTGATGTGCCCAGGCAGTTCCCATTTACAACCCAGTTGCATCCATTCCAATGCTTGCCGGCCAGAGGCGGTGGGTTTGGGGTCCTGATCATACACATTTAACAGCGGCATGTATTGCAATCATTCCCATTTGCTTTGCGCAACTGAATTGTGGCTGGGGTTTTGTGACTTCACAAAAAGATCCCAGCTGTTGCTAAAACTGGGCCACTCACTTTATTTTGCATTTAACCTCACCGGTAATTAAAAAAAAAAAAACTCTTGACAGCTGTTACAAGGAGAATTTTGCTGCATCGAGGATGCATTATGATGCTGTTATTTGAAAGGGATTAGGCAAGTTCACAGCAGATAAGTGACATCTATTAATTAGAATGGCTACATGGAACCTCTATGTTTAGAGGCAGTGCAGAAAAAAACAGAAGACTGGATTTATACTCCACCCTTAGAGTCTTAGAGCAGCTTACAATCGCTTTCCCTTCCTCTCCCCACAACAGACACCCTGTTGTGGCAGGTAGAGCTGAGAGAGAACTGCTCTTGAGAGAACAGCTCCGAGATAACCGTAAGTGACCTAAGGTCACCCAGCTAGCTTCATGTGGAGGAATGGGGAATCAAACCTGGTTCTCCAGATCAGAGTCTGCCTGTCATATGGAGGATGGTGTGGAATTGTTTTCTGTGGCCCCAAAAGGTAGGATCAGAACCAATGGGTTGAAATTAAATCAAAAGAGCTTCCGGCTCAACATTAGGAAGAACTTCCAGACCATTAGAGCAGTTCTGCAGTGGAACAGGCTTCCTCGGGAGGTGGTGGGCTTTCCTTCCTCAGAGGTTTTTAAACAGAGGCTGGATGGCCATCTGACAGCAATGAAGATCCTGTGACTTTAGAAGGAGATATTTATGAGTTTCCTGCATCGTACAAGGGGTTGGACTAGATGACCCTGGAGGTCCCTTCCAACTCTATGATTCTTAACCGCTTTGCCAAACTGGCTCTCAGTTGTACCTCACCTGTGTCTCCAAATACCAGTTTCTGGAGATGTGCAAGAGGGGAAAGGTGCCTGCCGTCATGCCATTTGTGCGTCACCAGGGACATCTGGATGGCGGTTGTCTGCAGGAAGCAGAGTGCTTGGTCAGACGGACTCTTGGGGGGGAGGCGGTGAATTCATATGAACCGCTTAAAGTGAAAACCATAAATGACCCTGTCTTCCCCATGGTGCATTTGTGAAAACTATAAATGCAGCTCGAAATGCGCTCGTATTGATTGATGGCCAGGCAGAAAGGTTGATTTACAGTGGTGGGTCACCTTTCTGCAGTGGCTTACAAGTCACATTCAATTGCAGTTTTGGTTTCATACAGTGGGATTCTGCAGATGCACGTCCTTTGGGGGACAGCTGAGATCCTGGCTCAGTAGCAGAGCACAGGCTTTGCATGAAGATCAGAGCATCTCCCAAGGTTGGTTACCAGCTCTAGGTTAGGAAATTTCTGGAGATTCTAGGGGTGGAGCCTAGTGAGGGACCTCAGCAGGGTATAATGCCATAAGGCCCACCCTCCAAAGCGGTCACTTTCTTCAGGGGAACTGATCTCTAAAGGTTGGAGACCAGTTATAATTCAGGGTCTCCAGCCACCATCTGGAGGGTAAAAGAGAAATACAACGGGGAGAATCACGGATAGACGGATTAACAAAACAAAAAAACGTGATACAAATAACGAAACTAATAACAACTCATTTGAAAAATTATTATAAATGTAAACCTTCATACAAAGTGACTTTTCACACATAAGAACAAGATAATTAATATAGGGTGATGTCATTCGATACCATAACAATAGAAACGCATCTTAAGCACCATAACAATATCATTTGACAGCGACAAGCATCCTGCCGGCTCCGTGCTCCGTCAGAGGGACGTTTCCTCAAGAAAGAGACTTTTTGTGAAATGCTGCACTGATATTTATTCTACAAGCACTTCTTGCACGAAGCACTTTATTGCTGTCAAATGATATTGTTATGGTGCTTAAGATGCGTTTCTATTGTTATGGAATCGAATGACATCACCCTATATTAATTATCTTGTTCTTATGTGTGATAAGTCACTTTGTATGAAGGTTTACATTTATAATAATTTTCAAATGAGTTGTTATTCGTTTCGTTATTTGTATCACCATCTGGAGGGTGGCAACTGGCAATCCTATTTCAACTAAACGGTCTTCAGGTACTGGAGCTTGGGAAGACTCTTCTCAGTCTAAGAGCCAGAAAAATCAGGATCACCTAGAGAAGGGATGGCCAAACTTGCTTACTATTAGAGCCACACAGAAAAAACATCAGCTGTTTGAGAGCCGCAAGACAGGAAGGAAGGAAATAGATGGGAGGGAGGAAGGAGAGTGAAGTAGAAAGAAAGCAACTTTAACTTAAAGCCTTCTCCAAGCTAGCCAATGGGATGGTGGGGGCTTCGAGAGACACACAATATGTGTGAAAGAGCCACAGTTTGTCCTGACCTAGAGAAAAGTACCCTTTTTTTGGAGGTTTAATTGGATGGTATTGCACTTTGGTCACATTATGAAAAGACAAGAGTCATTGGAAAAGACAATAATGCTAGGAAAAATTGAAAGCAGCAGGAAAAATGGACGAGCCAACAAGAGATGGACTGGCACAATGGAGGAAGCCAGGGCTCCTCAGTTTGCAGAAACCCAAACAAGGCTGTTAAGGGGTTTTTCGTAATTCATAAGGCCAAGTTTGAGTCTGGTTCAGATATTTGATGAAGTGTACATACAAACGAAAGCTTATACTCAGAATTAAGCTTCGTTGGTCTTAAAGGTGCATGCCATTGGACTCAAACGTGGTGCTGCTGCATCAAATCAAAACAGCGACCCACCTGAATCATTATTTCATAGGGTTACCATAAATTGGAGGCGTCTTGATGGTTCCTAAGACACACACACACAGAAATCTTCATCTGCCCAGTGTGCATGCATATATACCGTTAAGAAAGGGATATGATATTTTCTGCTGGATCAGTTCGCAACCCTACGAGATGGGGCAAGAATGGCCTTCTGAGTAGACCTGCTAAGATTCTCCCCCTCCCCGGTCACTGTGGAATGGCTTCCTAAAAGCTCAATGAATTCAATGGGGCTTACTCTCGAGTAAGCAAGCACATATAAAAACAAGAAAAAAATTATTTTAGCATCGCTCAACCTCAGTTGGAGAGTATTTTTATTTGCACTACATTTTTTATTTATTACTAAATTCATTTATTTAAAAATCATGTTATAACAACACGCGGCAGAAAAAAAAGAACCTGATCTTGCAACTGGAAAAGGCACCCGCACGCAAGCGGAAAACACACACATGCCAAATAAGCTTGCTCACCTGCAAACTTGACTCCCCTCCTCCTCCCATGATTCCCCTTGGAAGGGGGGGAAAAACCCTCACTCTGGAGGCTGGGCCTTTAAATTTTGCATCTATTTAAAATAGATTTACATATGCAGATAAGGAAGACCCCCCCCCCATCTGGGACCACACAAAAGTGAGTCCTTAGGGTGGGGCTTCCCCGCCCCTGCCCAGTTGCTATGGCAACTGTCTGGGACAGGATACCCCCCCCTTCCCCACCCGCGCGCCCTGCTTTGCTGTGGGCGGGCGGGATTTAACAGAGCGGCCGTCCTGCCACGCCATTGGCGGCGGGGCGCACGTGACGCACGCTGGAATGCTAATGAATTATGGCATTTCTTTCCCTTCGCTCCTCCCGCGCGCGCTGTCTGGCTGGCTTTTGCGGCTCGCTCTCGGGGCTGAGTGGCCGGCTGGGGGAGAGGCGGCTGCGCATGCACGTGGAGGCCAGGTAGAGGCTGGGGGGTGGACTGTCATGGGTGGGGGCGGCAGTGGGTGGAGAGCGCCTGCCTGCCTCTTTGCCCGGGCCTGTGTGTTGCAGGGGCTGGGTTTGGGGGTGGGGGGGAGGGGGTGTTCCTTGCAATAGAGGCAGACAGCAGAGCAAGGTAGCATGTGTGTGGGGGGTTGAATCTGTACTCCTGGGCTCTTTGGTGAGTTGGGGGCAGTGATATAGCCCGAGGGTTCTGCGTTGGTGGGATTGTTTAAATAAATCTGGACTGTTTAGAAGCGACACTGACATGGCGTGATGGGTTTTTGTGGTGGTGATAGCCTAGAAGGAATAAATATTGCAGCTCAATGCATGTAAAGCAGTGTGCAGCCATCCTTGCAACAGACCTGTGAGGCAGGCTGGTGTCATTCAGGGCTTCTGTAATAGCATGAGAGGAAAAAAGTCCCTGTTGTGATGATGTGATTTGAACTCAGGTTCGGTGTGTGCACTAAGTTTGGTATCACCTGCTTCCTGGGCTGTTGTTCCAGCTGCTGCTTGGGGAGGGGGGTGGAACTATCACCGGATTTTTTTTTCCCTTTGGAAATGATGGTTGACTGAAAGAGTAGCTGCTGTGTTTACCTGTCACTGGCAAAATGCCTTGTGACACCTGAAAGTGATGGTGGCAGGAGCTTTTGTGAGCCCCTTTCCCTAGGAAATTTGCTGCCCTCTCTGTTGTTTGGGCTGTATGGCACTTGATCTGCTCCTCTTTGGGAGTCTGTGCAGAAGTCTCTTAGCCCTCCCCCCTACAGAGTGGGTCTTCCCGTATGCAGGACTTTGTATCAAAGTAAATTGCAGTTGCATTCCGAATTTTGTGACAAAATCAAATTGTGTGTCTCATGCAAACATACATTGTTGGGGCAAATGTGGCTTGTTCTCATTGTATCAATTATTCTGCAGACTTACCAGTGAACATAAAACTTGACTTTTCCTAGTTGTGGGGACTATAGATTGCTATGTAGGACTTCAAAGTTCCCACCTTAGCCTCTGGAAACACTGTTCATCTCCCAGTCTGATTTCACCAGACATTCTTTACATGCTTTAAGTCTGTCTTCAAGGGGCAAGAAAGTTGGTGTTCTTGTTTGAATGAAAACCGAGATTCTCAGAAAGGCGAATCTTACACTGGCGCTGCATTCTCCTGTGTTATGTGCACGTGACTTTGGAGGCTGAGAGAGCCTGAGGCCCACCTGGTAAATTGGCAGCCCAATCTCTGCTTTCATCTCTGTGAATCTTTTTCTGGGATGTCCAAGTCATTTGTAATACAAATTTGCAGGATTGACAGAGAAGCGAAAAAGTCACGCGTACCTTTCTGAGAATCTCTGGATAGGAAGTCTGGAATGAGCAGATGTTTCCCTCTTCTTCTTTCTTTTTAATGTTGATTTAAAGGCCCAGACCTGGGTGGCCCAGGCTAGCCTGAAATCTCCTCAGACCTTGGAAGCTAAGTAGGGTTGGTCCCAATGGTCCCAGTAATTTTTCCTCTTCCTAAGCAGAGCAGCTCACATCCTGAGCAGAATAGAACTGCTGTGTCTTTAAAATGGGTAAAGTCCAGCAGTGGCTGCACAGTTAGAGAATGAGACAAAAATCAACTGTGTCAGAAAGAACAAAAACCAAGTCTTAGGAAATTTACAAATTTATCAAAAGTTCTCAATTCATGCGATAAAAATACATTACACAGGAAATCCCAAACACATACAGTCCACAAAAATCCATTCTGATATGTCGACTCCTGAAGAAATTCGCAACTCCCAGTGGGTCAAAAAACCTCCTTCTTCCTTACAACACACAAGGAGTCCAACCAAGGACGTCGGCTTCTAAGGTAAAAGTCACCTCACCTGATCGCTAGCTTGAACCACGTTCCACTATAGATAGCTTTTTCGAAAGCCAAATGATAAACCTTAACACATCATTCTGCCCATTCTTAACTTCTTAAAGACGGCTTGTATCGGTGTGAGATTTCCTGAGTAATGGATTTTTATCGCATGAATTGAGAACTTGATAAATTTGTAAATTTCCTAAGACTTGGTTTTTGTTCTTTCTGGCACAGTTGACTTTTGTCTCAGTATCTTTAAAATGGGCAAGACTCTGCATGGCTCCAGATTGCTGCTGAGCAGGGCTTCCTGTGAGAATGAGTGGCGCTCATTAGCAAAGTTTAGAGGGGACACTGGGGCCTGGCTAATATTTGGATGGGAGACCAGTAAGGAATAGCAGGGTCATAACAGGGAGGCAGGCACCTCTGAATGCTTCTTGCCTTGAAAACCCAATGGGGTTACCATAAATCAGTTGCAATTCGATGGCACTTTCTGCATTTTTCACCTGAAAATCACACCCTCTCCCTTATACTCTAATTGGCATCAGCTTTCCAGGGCGGAGTGTCTTTCCCCAGAAATGCTGGGTGGCACCCATTCATTGGACATGCTGTTGAAGATTGAACCTTACATGTGAAAAGCAGATGCAGTGTTGTTGAACCATGCATTCTCCCTGCAAACCATGCTTTCACAGCATAAGCTGCATGCTAGAGTGCAAAACTGGCTCCTGGGTCATTTAAGAATTGCTCCTCCAGTAGAATCCCCCCCCCCCAAAAAAAAGCAACTTCAGCAAGACAAGTGAGGTCTGTTTCAAGAGTCAGTTTAGGAGGGGAAGCTCCTGGTCGGCATGGCCTTTTGGGTTGTGGCTCTGCAGTGTTGGAAAGCTTTTTCCTGGGTGGTTTTGTGTGCCTTGCTGATTTTGTAAACAAGTGAAGGTAGCTTGGTTTTGCTTTGCCACTGGTCTTGCTGTGCTTCATTTTGCTGCTGCTTTTGTCTTGTTTTGCTGGAGTTTTTATGGTAATGTTTGCTGTTAAGAAGATTGTTCAGCGTGTGTGTGTACATTTTGAGGGTGGGGTGGGGATAAACCTGCCCTTCACCCCCCCTCCCTCAGGACCATGGTCTTTTCTTTCCTCTTGACTGTGTCCCTGTTTGGTAGGAAGGCAGCATGGTATAGCCGGTTCTTATCAGATCTTGGAAGCTAAGCAGGTTTGGTACTTGGAAGGGAGATTGCCAAGGAAAACTTTGCAGAGGACGGTAATGGTACACCACCTCTGCTTCTCACCTGCCTTGAAAGCCTGTTCCATGGGTCTTAGTAAGTTGGTTGCAACCTGACAGCACTTACACACACACACAAACAAACACACAAGGCACAACCTTGTTTATTTTGGTCCATGGGACTAGAGTGGGTGGGTTAAATTCTCAAGATCTTCTGTCCATTACCTCTTTTGTTAGATTGGAGTCCTTTACCACCTTAGAGACCAGCAAGAGTTTCAGTGGATAAGCTTTTGAGAGTCTAGGCTCTTTGTCAGACTCGAAAAATTGAGATCTCTGCAATATTTCTTCTGCATGCACGGAGAACTGCAGTGTATGCCTCTGGCTTGGATTGATTTTCTTCCAGAAAGAGCCAGTTTGGTGTAGTGGTTAGAAGCACAGACTCTAATCTGGGAGAACCGGGTTTGATTCCCTGCTCCTCCTTCACATGAAGCCTGCTGGGAGACCTTGGGCCAGCCACAGTTCTCTCAGAGCTGTTCCTCTCGAGCAGTTCTCAGTCAGAGCTCTCTCAGCCTACCTCACAGAGTGTCTGTTGTGGGGAGAGGAAGGGAAAGGAGATTGTAAGCCAGTTTGGAGTCTGAGTGAAGGGCAGGTTATAAATCCAGTCTCTTTCTTTTCTTCTTCCCTGGAATCTCCTTCACCTGAACACTAATTTGAGGTACACACAGCACAGGAGAAGGATGCAGACAAGAGCCAGTTGCTCAGGGGCCTGATAGAGCACTCAGGCCGCTTGTTTGACACCCCTGGGTTAGGCTGTCATATGGTTCACCCAGCAAACTTCTATGCCAGAGTAGGTTTTCAGACCTGGGTTACTTCTGTGGCATTCGGAAGAACCCAAAAGTGGTGTTCGAGTGCAGTGATGCAGTTGACAGAGGATTTGACCACAGACTCTGCTTTAGGCATAAAACTAGTTGGTGGGCAGTGAGCAGATCTCTCTGTCCTGCCCTTGCAGGGCTGTTGTGAAGATGAAACTGGCTAGCCTCCAGTTGAGTTGGTTGCGAGCAGAGACCAATTTTCCTCACGGTCTACCCGGATTTTCTATGCCTTCCAAAAGAGTTCCACTAACAAAAGGACTGGGATCTAGGGCCTTCCTGCCCACTTATGTCTTTCCTCCATTTAATGACCTTGTGAGGTAGCGTAGGGCTAAGACTATGTGACTGGCTCAAGATCACCCAGTAAGTTTCCATGACAGAGTAGGGGTTTGAACTTGGGTCTTCCAGTTGCTAGTCCATCATTCTAACCAAAGCATCATTGGCTGGCACCACATGGGAGGTATTAACTCATGTCTGAGAAAGAAAAGAGATACACTCTGAGGTGCTGTTAGGCCAGAGGAGGAGACCAGCAAACTTGCCCCTGGCAGCAACCCTAGGCCTGAACCCTGCTCCCATTTTTGGCACCCCTCCCCCAGTTTTGAATGCTGTTTCTTTATTGTTGTATTTTTAAAATATGTGTGAGTGTGTGGGTGCACCAGGAAGTCATGGTGACTTCTGGTGGCTGACCCTTACTGGAGGCCTGGAGAATATTCAGAGACGTGGCTGAAAAAAGCCTGCCCCTGCCTCCCGGCTCTGGTATTCCAAGGAGGTCTCCCACCCCAGTACTTGCCAGGGTTGGGTCTGCTTAGCTTCTGAGATCTGACAAGATTGGGCTTGCCTGGCCTATCCAGGTCACAGCTTGAATGCTCTTTCTTGGCAGTGCAATCCTGAGTGGAGTTGCACCCTTCTAAGCTGGTTCAGAAGAGCCCCATGGCGCAGTGGTAAAAGCTGCAGTACTGCAGTCAGAGCCCTCTGCTCATGATCTGAGTTCAATCCCAGTGGAAGCTGGTTCAGGTAGCCGGCTCCAGGTTGACTCAGCCTTCCATCCTTCCGAAGTCGATAAAATGAGTACCCAGCTTGCTGGGGGGAAAGTGTAGATGACTGGGGAAGGCAATGGCAAACCACCCCATAAAAAGGCTGCTGTGAAAACGTTGTGAAAGCAACATCACTCCAGAGTCGAAAACGACTGGTGCTTACACAGGGGACTACCTTTACCTTTAAGCTGGTTGATGTCAGGGACTCAGAAGGGTGTACCCTACTCAGGATTGCTTTGTTGGTCACTCAGGACTGTGACAGAATGTTGTGCAGTACATCAGCAGCCAAAGAAGCCTTGGCCAGCCAGGGCCCAATGTCTTATTTGCGAAGGTGAGTCAAGCAGGAAATTTGGGGCACCATTGAAAGCAATGAGCTCTGGTGGTTGGCCTGTGGCTCGGTGGTAGAGTACACCCCCCCCCCCCCAGAAGTCCCAGGTTTGGTCTCTGACAGTTCCAGCTAAAAAGATCATGGGTAGCAGGGGTTTGGAAGGATTTTTTCCTTTCGAAGATCTGGTGTTAGTCGCAGCCAATGATATTGTACAGTCAAATCCATCTAGTTTAAGGCGGCCTCAGCAAAAGCGTGAGCAATCTAGTCATAGGGAAGCAAGCGTATAATGAAAGCAAAGCAATGTGCCCCTGGGTTTCAAATCAGGTACAGAGAATCTGCAGGGGAAATTGTGCTGCCAGACCCCACTTTGGGCATGTTCCATAAGTTGGGGTATTTCCCCTTGATCTTGAAGGTTCATAGGCTTATCGTTAGAATTTCAGTTTTTAAAAAATAGTTTCTGCCTTGCGGAGCGGTCTGCCTGTTGTGGTCATGAATGCTTCCATTCATCTGTCATTGCACAAATTCTGTACGATGGAGTTGTTTAGGACAGCTGTCCTATAAATGTAATGGGGCTATAGTATAACAATAATTCAGGAAGGCTTTTTTTATAAAGGGGAAGGGATGGTGGGTTGACTTTATGGATTATTGGTTTGCTTTACAAATTTACCCCGTTGTCTCATTGTTTTCTCCTGACCTAATGCCATTTTTCTTCATTATATTCACACTCGGTATCATGGCTAATATGTTACTCATGTTCAAATTTTGTTAATTCCTAGTTCTAATACATTGCTCATTTGATTCCTCCTCATATTAACCACATCAACCCACAGTGTGCGTAGAAGGTCCTGATCTCCATCTGCATGTAGACTCATTTGCTATTAGACAGCAACTAAGAAATAATTAGTTATTTTCAATGAACTAATTTTAAAAAAAGAACCTGGATCAACAGATGAGTTTAAGACACTTATTTACAGTTATAACCCGCCTTTCTCATTGAGTCTCGAAGCAGATTTCACAGTACAAATCAAGAACAGCCTATACAAAGAGACTTCTCTGTTCTGCAGAATATGTTCGGAATATGCATTGGTCAGACACTGAGAGCCAGTTTGGTGCAGTGGATAAGTGTGTAGACTCTTATCTGCAAGAGCTGGGTTTGATTCCCCAGTTCTCTGCATGTATCTGCATGTGTGACTTTGGGTCCGTCACAAGTTCTCACAGAGCTGTTCCTCTCAAGAACAGTTTAAGTCAGAGCTCTTTCAGCAGGGTGTCTGTTGAGGGGAGAGAAAGGGAAAGGAGATTGTGAGCCGCTCTGTGGTAAAGAGCAGGGTATAAATCCAGTCTCCTCTTCTTAAACTGCAGTCCTAAATCAAGTTATATGGAAGCCCATTGACTTCAGTGCATACAGAAGGGTTAACACTGCTTAAAATTGCAGTTCTCTGGTTAGAAGGGACTTCCCTTTGGTAGACAGGTTCCTCTGCACATTGTTTGACTGATGGAAGCTTTTACAGCAACAGTTTCACCGCTTTCTTTAATGGAATGTGGTCAGAATGACTGCAAATGGCTCATTTTGTAGTTTTACCCCTTTAAGTACTAAGAAGCACAGTTAACAGTTATTCATATTTTCATTGGATGGAAGCAGCAGTTAGATTTTCTGCCAGGGATGCTAAAATATTTTGGGCAGCCACAATTTTTTTGTGAATATTGGGCTGGGTGGGGGAGAATATGAGATCGAATGAACAGTATGTAGAAAAAATGGAGTGACTGTTTAATACAGTAATAGAGAAGAGAACCCAACACTAGGCAGTGTAAATAAATCAAGTCCCATGCAATTCTCTGGCTCAGCCCAAGTGGTCCATCATACAAAATCCCCAGGTTTTTAATAACTTTGTTTCAATAATTCTTCCACAGCGGTTTGGGCTATAACAGATGCATAATATGTATATTAATATGGCATATTTTTTATGATAAATAATATTAATAATTATTAAAAACCTGGGGTCTTTGTACGGTGGACCGCTCGGGCTGAGACAGAAAACTGCGTGGGATTTGATTTATTTACATTGCCTAGTGTCGGGTTCTCTTCTATTGAATAAACAGTGCCACAGCGTGCCCTGGTTTGGGGCTTGATCCACGGTAGCAGGGAGGTGCTGGCATGCTGGGAAGAATATTTCTATGGCTTCCCTTTTCTTTAGGGAATGTGCCTTTCATCGGAGAGCTCCCTCCTACAAAGCAGGAAGGGGGCAGCTGATGGGGCATGCCAAGTAGTGCAGGAGTCTTCATCATCTCTGGTGGGATCCACACGACATCACAGATATGTGACGGGCAAGCCAGAGTTATGCCGCCGCCAAGGGTAGAAGCTTGGAGAACAGACCAGGAGAGCCAGGCAGTGGGAAGCACAAGCCAAGCTCCAGAGCGATGTTCCACAGCAGGGAAACACCCAGGGTCCAGAGCCGTGGAGCCATTCTCTGCACCCTGGAATAGGCTTGCCATCTTGCCAGTTGTCTCAGCAGGTGTGCAAAGAGAAGCAGGAGGCATGGGGTTCTTGGCTTCTATGCACACGTCCTGGTCGTGGTTCCTTCCAAAGGGGTTTCATGATCCAACTGTGGGTTCCAAACCATGGGCTGAAAACCGCTAGCTTCATGGGCACACGGATGTAGTCAGAGTAAAGGAGCTTTCATGCGCTGACAAGCTACGGCAGAGGCACCACGACTTCAGCAAAAGGAACAACCTGCTTAAAAACCAAAAACAAATCTTTTACTTTCTTTATATTTTGCCTTTCTCCCTAATGAAGACTCAAAATTTTTTTCCTTAGCCTCTTGTCTCTGTTTTGTCTTCACAACAACCCTGTGAGGTCGGTTAGGTGAAAAGTATGTGACTGGCCCAGCAAGCTCCCATGGTAGTGTGTTGACTCAAGCCTGGATTTCCTGGATTATAGTCTTGACACTCGAACCACTGCACCCAACTGACTTTGTGCGTGCAGCTGGGAGGATGGGGTGTAACCCACAGTCCATTCAAACCTAGGCATGCAGAAAGGCAGCAACATCCTACACCAGGGGTGGCCAACGGTAGCTCTCCAGATGTTTTTTGTCTACATCTCCCATCAGCCCCAGCCATTGGCCATGTTAGCTGGGGCTGATGGGAGTTGTAGGCAAAAAACATCTGGAGAGCTATCGTAGGCCACCCCTGCCCTACCCCAAGTAGACTGAAGACCAGGAGAAGATCTTGGGTAGTAGCTGAAGACCTTTCCCTTCCCAGGAAGCTGCTGTGAGTTGGTGGTGACCAGCAGGGCTTTCTTGGTCGAAAAAGTCCAGCAGGAACTCATTTGCATATTAGGCCACACCCCTGATATCACCATTGTTTCACACGGGGCTTTTTATAAAGAGCCCGGCAGGAACTCATTTGCATATTAGGCCACACCCCCTGATGCCAACCCAGCTGGAACTGTGTTCCTGTGCGTTCCTGTTCAAAGAAAAAAGACCTGGGGACCAGGGGTGCTCAGCCTTTTTTGAGACTCCAGGCATATTTGGAATTCTGACACAGCACGGTTGGCATTCTCCTGTAGCTTTCCTTCACCCACAGAGTGAAGGTCCTTATGCTGTGCCGACAGTTGCTTCTGGAGCAACGTCTTAAAAAATCTGCACAGCGGGTCTCTCTCCTGTCAGAATCCTTGCTGGGTGGCCCTGACCTGGATAGCCCATGCAAGCCCGATCTCAGAAGTTAAGCAGGGCAAGGACTTGGATGGGAAACCTCTTTGGAATACCAGCAGTCGGGAGGCAGGGGCAGGCTTTATTCAGCCACTTCCCTAAATATCCTCAAGCCCCCCCCCATAGGGGTCAGTTGCCAGAGGTTGCCATGACTTCCAGGTGCACACACTCACACATGCACACACACACAAACGCACATATAAAATACAAAAAAATAGGTTAAAAAGAATCCTTGCTGGGCTAAAGCCCTCTGTGGCCCCACCTACTTTCTAAGAACCCTTGGTTCCGGGAAAAGTGTTGACGGGTGCAGTGTCATGGAGCCCTAGTTTAGATCGTACTGTGCTAAGTCGACTGGGTTTTTTGGCTTAGCATAAGGCCAATTTTGTGTTCTTATGAGGTGTGTTTCCTAGCAAGAGCACTGGTTTTACCTGCTCATTTGATATTTATTCCTTTAGACAAGCAGCGCAGCAAGAACAGTGGGGGAGGGGAGGGGGAGGGGAAGGCTAGCTGTAACTTAAAAAAAAATAGTAGCGCTCTCTGTCGAAATGCATATTGCTGAAAGCATGTGGCGTCCCTTGTGCGAAGCAAATCCCTTGAAATGGAGATGAAATGGAAGGGAGGGGGCTGTAGAATTTTTAATGTCTGTCCTTCTTGCTTGATGTGTTTCTCTCTTCCCCCTCCCGGCTGTTCCGGTGCTCCCCTTCCACCCCCCTTCTCCCCATATGGCAGGCTGATTAACTTGCGTCAGGAGGGCTTGCGCTGGCTCCTTAATGGCTAATGGTGAGTCGGAGGGAGTCTGTCTGTCTGTCTGGGGTGGCCTGATAGGTCTCTGGTGGACTTTGCAGAGCCCCTTGGAGTACCATTTGGGTGGGCTGGGCCTGCATCTGGATTTCCCACTCCCCAGAACTGTGCACAGGGCTTCTGATTGCTGGCTGCTGCGTTCACTGTCACCTCCGCCTCTGGACCGTACGCAGGTGTGAATGGAAGATGGTGTGTCCTAACAACACATGGTATGGGTTCAGGGCTTTTTTTGTAACAGGAACTCCTTTGCATATTAGGCCACACCTCCCTGGTGTGGCCAATCCTGGAGCTTACAAGGCTCTTACTGCAGGGCCTAATGTAAGCTCCAGGAGGATTGGCTACATCAGGGGTGTGTGGCCTAATATGCAAAGGAGTTCCTGCTGCCTGTTCATGTTCATCTGAAGTTATGAAGATGCGTGGTCCCATCTAGCCTTGGTATTGGCTGCGGGTTGTCTGAAGAGCTTTGGAGAATGGTGGCATTTTGAAGGAGTGAACTCCAGACTGGGTGGTCTGAAAAAAAAGTGTGTGTGTGTGTGTGCGTGGGGAGGGGGAGTTAACCCGATGGTCCAGTAGGTTTACTAAAAATTTCCTGGCCTGGTTTCCTAGGGGCAATTCTTAACTCTCTCCAGGTGACAAGGTTGACAGAGAGAAAATGGCTCTGTACCATTGCTGTGCAGTTTTGGGCACATGCAGTCACAGTCAGAAATGGAGAAGATGGGCGTGGATTGATTTTTTAAGAGTCTTTGGTGTGGCATTGATAGACTAGCCACGGCATTACATTTCAGAACATACATGTGCCTTGGAACTGGCAACAACTTCACAGGGGCCCTGCGATGCACATCGCTATGATGAGGATGTGTACACATTGTAATGGGAGGGCTGGATCTATTGTAGATACGGAACTAATTTCCCTGAAAAGCAAAGACTGATTTTTAAAAAACCCACAAGTTTCTAGCTCCTATGGCTGTGAAGTGAAGAAAGTGCTTGGGCAGAACCTTTTGAAAAACAAAGCTTTGGTGGTACTTGTTTGCCCAAAGAGTAATTAATATGTGGAATTCACTGCTGCAAGAAGTGGTGGCAGCTGCAAGCACAGACAACTTCAAGAGGGGATTGAATAAATAGATGGAGCAGAGGCCCATCAGTGGCTATTAGCCATACTGTATGTTTGGGGCAGTGATGAGGGGCAACAGCGGGGAGGGCTTCTGGAGTTCTGTCCCTGCTGGTGGACCTCCTGAGGGCACTCTCTCCAACTCACCATTAGCCGCTGTGTGAGACAGAGGGCAGGATGGGCCATTGGCTTGATCCATCATGGCTTCTCTTATGTTCTAATGATCCTTGAAGAGTGTAACTCTTCTTAGTATTGCTTTGTTGGTCTGCATAGACTTAAAGACCTAGTAATATATGGCTTGAATCTCATTTCTCAAACCCTGATCCTTAGCCTGAACCAGGTTTTGTTGAAAATGCATTTTCATTGAAGAAGAAGAAGAGATTGGATTTATACCCTGCCCTTCACTTGGAGTCTCAGAGCAGGTTGCAGTCTCCTTTCCTTTCCCTTCCCCTCCCCACAACAGACACCCTGTGAGGTAGATAGGGCTGAAAGAGCTCTCCAAGAACTGCTTTTGAGCAGAACAGCTCTGTGAGAACTTGTGACTGAGCCAAGGTCACTTCAGCAAGTACATGTGGTAGAGTGAGGAATCAAACTCATTTCTCCTTGATAAGACTCCATGCACGTAACCACTATACCAAACTTGGCTCTCTTGCTGTCCTTAAACCCAAAAACATGGTGAGCAAAGGTCTTGTATAAGTACATTTATTATTACTTATTCACTACGAGGGACAGAACATGGAAAGGAACATTGTGCCCTTGCTTTGGTGGTCATCCCAGAAACATCTAGTTGGTCTTTGCTCGAAGTGGAACACGACAGTGGAAAGTGCCGTCAGGCTTCAACTGACTTATGGTGACCCAGTAGGGTTGTCAAGACAAGAGATGAATAGAGGTGTCTTGCCAGTGCCAGGCACTGCACAGCAACCCCGGACTTCTTGTTTGGACTCCTGTCCAAGCACTAATTAGGACTGACGCCGCTTAGCTTCCAACATCTGATGAGATCAGGTTCGCCTGGACCATCCAGAGTCTCGGCATTATGTTTTTATCAGTACATTTTGCTTGCAAACTGGGAGTATAAATATACATTAGTGGCTGCTTCTGTTAATACTGCTTCTAACATCCTGGCCTCAGATGGCACCAGAGCTCCCACCTAAACTCCCACCAGAGCTCCCACCTAGATGTAGGTCGGCTTGCTCTCTGCTGCTGTCCGCGTCCCGTGCTTTGATGGTGAAAATATCCCGCCTTCAGACATGCCCAGTCGTTGAGGTGTCATGGTCTGCAAGCAGTGCCAAAGTTCAACTTTCTGGGTGGTCTAGAAATGATTTAACTATACGAGCACATGTCTGCTTCCCCTAATCGCCAATGGAACGGCAGCTTTGTTTTTAGATTTTCCTGGTAATTTGATGACACGTAACACCGCCTGCAGTTTGCAAGACCTGAGCAAGGTTGTTAACGATAACGATTTGGAGGTCATTAATGGGTAGCGGTTGCTGTGGACGTGACATGATGACATTTAGCACACATGCACCGCAGCAGGACCCTGCAGTACCAGATTCACCCATAAATGTTTTGTGAGTCAGCCCAAACATCTTACCGATATTCAGGGCTTTTTTGTAGCAGGAACTCCTTTGCATCTTAGGCCACACACCCCTGATGCAGCCAATCCTGCAAGAGCTTACAGGGCTCTTAGTACAGGGCCTCCTGTAAGCTCCAAGATGATTGGCTACATCAGGGGGGTATGGCCTAATATGCAAAGGAGTTCCTGCCACAAAAAAGCCCTACCAGTATTTATGCACCCACAATGCTCAAGGGCGGGGTGTGTTGGGGTGAGGTCAAGGTATGGGAGCTGGCCCCTGACCTTTTTAAGTTTAATTTTTTTTTCTTTTATTGTCAAAATTTTAGATATAGTACAGACTGTGTTGCTATACACTGTAAACATTCGTAAAAAATTAAACCGATACCATCGACAAACAGATCGTAAATCAAATAAATACATAAATCAAAGGATCTAAAAAAAAGAAAATTACCAGCTATCAACTAGCTAACATAAAGTAAATTTGTTCTTTTTATTATCTACTTGAACTTCGGGTATAATTATAGAAGATTTTTTTATCAAAAGCATTTTTTGGAGTAATGTCCAAACTTGCCAAGTATTCAGTGACTGAAAGCCATACCTCAGCCAATTTTTCATCCCGTCTATTAGACTGCTGCGTATAAGGATCGTTTGAAATCTTGCCCAATAGAAAGTAGTCCCAAAGACCAATCACCGTATACGCATTGTAGGTGATTTTCTCTTTCCAATTAGAAATAATTTGCTGAGGCATGGCAAGGAGTCCCATCAACTTTGACCTGCCAAGGCTTTTGGATTTGGCATGTTGGTCGCGAATGGGGGTGGGTGGGGGTCTTGTTCCTTGAGAGTCAGCAGACACCGCTTGGCATTTAATTGCATTTTCTTCGGGCTTGGAAGCTGGCGGCTGCAGCTGGCATAGGATGAGTCTGACTGATGGTGGGCATCGTCGGCAGAGGTTGAGAGCAGGGGAAGGTTATGGGCCTGTCCCTGTTTCTCAGTGCCTGGCTCCTGCTTGAAACACAGGCTTTCTCTGCAGCTAGGACATTTTTTAAAAAGCAACATGGTTTATAGCAGGAGTGGCCAAACTGGCTTAACATAAGAGCCACATAGAATAAACGTCAGATGTTTGAGAGCCGCAAAACATGAGCATCAGATGTTTGAGAGCTGCAAGGAAGGAAGGCAAATAGATGGGGGGAGAGGTGGAAAGAAAGCAACTTTAAATGCATTCTCCAAGCCTCTGGCTGGTTTGGCTTAGATAAGTGATTTGAAGAGAGAAATGTCTTCTCCAAAGCAGCTGACGGGGTAGTGGGGGCTTCAAGAGCCACACAATATGTGTGAAAGAGCCACATGTGGCTCTCGAGCCACAGTTTGGCCACCTCTGGTTTATAGGCATCTTCCAGGAGCTTCTTGGTAGAGCTGCGATGGCTGGATGGGTCAGACTGGATAGCCCAGCCACTTTGTGTACATGAGATTATTGGAAGACTTCTGTGTAGATTCTTGCATTTGGCTTTAGGAAGCTGAACGTCATAGGAGGCTGACTTTTTAAAATAAGGTCCTCAAAGTGTAAGTGGGCAGAGGCGTTCTATGTCTTGGGCAGCAGCCCCTTGAGAGTCTTGTACTTCCTGTTGTAATCTTTAATTTACACACTTTTGTCTTCCTGTTTTTTCCTTTTGTACTCTTTTATCAGAGAGGGACCCCCCCCCCTCATTAATACCATATTTGAAATCAAAACTCCCCAACAAATATCAGGTTGAGGCTCCCTGCATGCAAAACCTGTAAAAGATCCACATGCTGCAGAGAACAAGGGAAATGCAGGTGATCGACTGGTGCAAAAAAGGAGTGTGTACCTGAGCAATAGTTTTGAACAAACTCTACAGCAAGATCTCTGCATGATGCAAACGGAAGCACTTGAGATGGCTCTGCAAAAGGTTTAATTTTCTGCATCCCACTGTATCAACGCAGCAAGAATTTTATTTGGAGGAAGATTCATAAAAACATAAGCGTCCTCTCCTATCCCTAGGTCCCTGATTCTGTGCAGGGTCTGGAATGTCTATAAGGGTGCCTTATGGCTTTGCCTTTCTGGCTTAGGAGCTGTTGGGAAGCCATAGAAGCAGCGTTGGAAGCCCTCTATGGGAGGAGGTCCCAGCATGGCTCCCCCCACCGCCAATGCCATAGTTTCCCCAAAGGCTGGGATAGTCCTAGATCCACCATATACCCCTGCAGAAATATATACGTACAGAGAATTTGATTGGTTGTGTGTGTTTCAGGACACTATTGCTTTAAATTTTGGGAACGTTTTCCCTAGAGCTGTCATTTTCCAAAATGACAGCTAAAGTTATTTCAATATTTAAAATTATCTCCTCGAAATTACAGTCATTCTCTGCAAAATGCCAGTATAGAATCTCAGCCTTCTCAGTATTCAGGTGTAGTGCTGCGGTGACAACTTTGTCATCAGTGATGGCCCCAGCGACAATAGCAGGTATGTGTGTGTGCTGCTTTGGATTGCTCAGGAATAATTGGATCGGGCAAGTTTCTGCAGGCTGGTTTTGTTTTGAGAGACGACCAGAACGTGCGCATCTGAACAGGCGTTCAGGACAGATAATTGCTAACTCTGCAGTCCCCGTGTCACATGCTCATCAAAGCCTTTTGCCTTCCTTGATAGAGGTCTGTGCAACTATTGAAGGTTATCACTGCAACACCACTACCACCACTAATATTAATAATAATAATAGTAGTAGTAGCAGTAGTAATGGCTACAGGAAAAATGGCTGTCTCTGCAATACATATAATAGTGTGTTTGGCTTTATCAACCTCAGAAACATCTATTTTGACACTGAGATGAGCAGCCTATGTGAATTTTAAATATTGAAATAACCGTAGTCTCCATCTTGGAAAATGGCAGCTGTAGGAAAAATGGCCCCCAACTGGAATGCCTACCCAAGAAAATTTTAAAGCAATCGTGTCCAAACAATCAAATACCACCCCACCCCACCCCACACACAGGTATATGGTGGATTCCAGGACTAGGAAGATCTCCAAGTTCCAATGTGTTCTACTGCCCCCCTCAGGATGTTTTCTGCTGCTGCATGTACATAGCGCTTCAAATGAGAACACGCCCCCCCCCCCTGTCAAAATGTGGGAGAGCTTGGTTTGGCTTTCTCTGACTATTACATCTGACCCACCCTCTAATTCCCTTTTTTTTAGGTGGCTTCAGGACATTCTGCACGAGCCACACTTACAGCTCTTAACTGAGCAGCATAGACAATAACAACCTTGCGAGACTGGTAGTCTGATTCGGTGTTCAGCAGAGGATGGGCCGTGACTGAGTGTTACAGCATCTGCTTGTGTGCAGAAGGTCCCAGGTTCAATTCCTGACATCTCCAGTCGAGTAATCGGTGATGTGAAAAACCTACGCCTGAAAGTATGGAGAGCTGTAGACAGTACTGATCTTGATGGATCAGAGATCTGACAGTATATGGCAGCTTCATAGTGTTCATTAGGAACTGTATATATAGGGCAGGATTCACACATTTAATAATATAGTCCCAGCATTTGGGTTCCCAGGGAGGCTGAAGGGAGGGAAGGGTTGGAATATCTTCCCTCTTCCAGTCCTGACAATTGACTGTGGTTCTGTAATGGCACATGGATGCTTCCCTCCATCTATGAAATGCCACCGACAGCAGCAAAGAACAAGAAGAGTTGGTTTTGTACTCCACCCTTCACTACCCAAAGAAGTCTCGAAGCGGCTTACAGTCGCCTTGCCTTCCTCTCCCCGCCACAGAAACCCTGAGTGAGAGAACTGTGACTGGCCCAAGGTCACCCAGCTGGCTGCATGTGTGTGTGTGTGTGGGAGAGTGGGGAATCAAACCTGGTTCTCCAGATTGGAGACTACCGCTCTTAACCACGACACTGAACTTGGCTCTCAGTGGTTTGCACCAAATGGACTCTCCATCAGTTTGCAGGTGCTGGCGGTCAGCAAGATTGTGGGGTGTATCACACAGCAATCCCTGCAGCTTCCGTTTGTTATTTAACTGAAATGCCTTATGGCTGCTTACACGATGGTGAGGTGTGCTGAAGCACTTTGTGATATGATTCCGTTAGCTGTCCATAGGTGGCGCCATCGCTCTGGTTTGCTCAAAGAAGCAATAAAAGAACTTTTGCTCTAGCGGACCAAGGTGGGACAGGTATAACTAGGAAGAAGCTGGGCCGTTAGGGAAGTGTCCTGACCTTACACTACCGATTGGCCACACATAGTGCTGATTGCTTCTCACTGGCCACATGAGGTTCCCTGAGCCGATGGAGGAAGTTGGTAGCAGGCTGTAAAAAATTGAAGCCAGATTGGGATCAAGGAACTGCCATAAATTTCTGCGTTTCAATAATCATTAAGCCGCACACACAGCAGCTGGGAAATCCCATGCGGAAGGAAGGCCCCAGCATGTAGTTTGCCTAGCTCAGCCTTAACTGCAATTATCCGGTGCTATTTCCAGGAGATTTACAGCCAAGCAGACGGAGGCCATTCGGGATGGTGAGCGGATGTATTTGCGACTGTCTTTTCTGGACATTTCAAGGTTTTCTCTTGAACTTGTTTCTAGCCCTTATGGTGGAAGAGAGACGTATGGGAAGCTCCTAGTGAAATCTTTTATTGGTTTCACAACCTTTATCCCCCAGTTTTTTGAAACAGCATATCACCTAAGCTGGCTGATAAGGTCAAATTCTGCATGCAGTCCCAGTAAACTTGGAATAAAATTGCTTGCGTAAAAAATTAAGGTAAAGGCAGTCCCCTGTGTAAGCATGTAAGCACCAGTCGTTTCCGACTCTGGGGTGATGTTGCATCACGACGTTTTCACGGCAGACTTTTTACGGGATGGTTTGCCATTGCCTTCCCCAGACATCTATACTTTTCCTCCATCAAGCTGGGTACTCATTTTAACAACCTTGGAAGGATGGAAGGCTGAGTCAACCTTGAGCCGGCTGTCTGAACCCAGCTTCCGCCCCATATAAATCCTTTCAAATGCCTAAAAGCATTCACGCAGCTCAAGAACAAAGTTTTGAAGCACTGGCGGATGAAACCCGTGAAAGGAAAGTGTGCCATCCTGTCACAGCTGGCGTATGGTAACGCATGAAGTCTCATCTCTTGGGATTTTCAAGGCAAGACGTGAGCAGAGGTGGTTTAAAACTGCCTGTGTCCGCATAGTAGTTAGTCCCAGTCTTCCTTGGTGGTCTCCATCCAGGCATTAACCAGGGCTGACCCCGCTTCACTTCAGAGCTCTTGGGAGGAGGTGAAAAGCAAAGGTGGTTCCGGTTGTGATTTTAAGACCTAATCAGGCCAGCATGTGGGGTAAGCTGCAGAGTTTATTTAGGAGACAATGGTGAAGGATGCCTCAGTTAGTTTGTTTCAAAATTGTATTTGGTAAGCCACTGGGAAGAAAAGTGGGGTAGAAGTATTGATATTAATAAATTAAAAAGCTCCTTGAAGATCCAGGTATCAGATGGCTGCTGAAGCACCTCACATAAGAGAAGCCATGTTGGATCAGGCCAATGGCCCATCCAGTCCAACACACTGTGGCTAATAACCACGGATGGTCCTCTGCTCCATATTTTTATCTAACCCCCTCTTGAAGCTGGCTATGCTTATAAGAACATAAGAGAACCCATGTTGGATCAGGCCAATGGCCTGATCCAACATGCATGCATGTTTACACAGTCCAAAGTTTTTAAAGAGTCAAGGCCAGACAAGCTATCCTGTTTCATCTTCTAGGAGCTTAAGAGCCCTGCTGGATCAGACCAGAGGCCATCTAGTCCAGCCTCCTGTTTCACGTAGTGGCTAACCTGAAGCCATGCTGGGCCAACAAGCAAGGCTGCAGGCTTTTCCTCTAATGCTGCTTCCTAGGACTGGCATTTGGTGGATTTACTGCTAGTCTTGTTCTTCTGCATGCTTCTAAGCACCTCCAGTTGAAAGATGCCCAGGTTGCAAACAAATGAGTGGATTGTAGGGATAGGTCAGGAGTAGGGAACAATGGCTCTCCAGATGTTTTTTGCCTACAACTCCCATCAGCCCCAGCCATTGGCCATGCTGGCTGGGGCTGATGTGAGTTGTAGGCAAAAAACATCTGGAGAACCAACGTTCCAATGGGTGAGTGGGCGTCAACGTGGCAGATGCGGTTCAATGTGGCCAAGTGCAAAGTAATGCACATTGGGGCCAAGAATCCCAGCTACAAATACAAGTTGATGGGGTGTGAACTGGCAGAGACTGACCATGAGAAAGATCTTGGGGTCGTGGTAGATAATTCACTGAAAATGTCAAGACAGTGTGCGTTTGCAATAAAAAAGGCCAACGCCATGCTGGGAATTATTAGGAAAGGAATTGAAAACAAATCAGCCAGTATCATAATGCCCCTGCATAAATCGATGGTGTGGTCTCATTTGGAGTACTGTGTGCAGTTCTGGTCGCCGCACCTCAAAAAGGATATTACAGCATTGGAGAAAGTCCAGAGAAGGGCAACTAGAATGATTAAAGGGCTGGAACGCTTAGGGCTCTTTAGCTGGGAGAAACGTCGACTGCAGGGTGACATGATAGAGGTTTACAAGATAATGCATGGGATGGAGAAAGTAGAGAAAGAAATACTTTTCTCCCTTTCTCACAATACAAGAACTCGTGGGCATTCCATGAAATTGCTGAGCAGAAAGGTTAAAACGGATAAAAGGAAGTACTTCTTCACCCAAAGGGTGATTAACATGTGGAATTCACTGCCACAGGAGGTATATATATATGTGTGTGTGTGTGTGTGTTTGTGTATATATATATATATATATCTTTGGCCGCTGTGTGACACAGAATGTTGGACTGGATGGGCCATTGGCCTGATCTAACATGGCTTCTCTTATGTTCTTATGTTCCCTACCGCTGGAGGTGGACACATGGTCTGACTCGTGTGGAAAGCTGTGTTTGAACTGTGGTCACACCGTATCTCTCATGATGGCCAGCAGGGGGCTGTTTGTTTTCCTGCTTCTTACCTTTTTTGTTTGCAAATCAGTTTTGCAAGAGAAAGGCAACGGCACTCAAATTAATTTGTGTCTAATGCTTCCTTTCTTTCCCCCGCCCCCCCTCCACGAAATGGCTAATTTATATGCTAATTAGCTTGATGGAAATCAATGGCGCCTAGCAGATCAATAGGGGATCGTACAGGCACCCTCGACTGGCCAGCTAATGGAATCCCTTCAAGGCGGCGCCAGCGCTGAAAACGAAACAATTAGGTTAGGATAAATGGGCCACTGGGGGGGGGGGAGAAGGGTGAGTGTTTGGTATTCCTCTGCTATTAGTTCATGCTGCCTGCTTCCCCCCCCCCCCCCCAGGAGTGTATCTGCTACTACTAGCATATTCTTTGTGCATGCGTTCTCATTTCCTTAGGTGCTCCAGAGAGAGCAGGGCTGAGTGGCACACCTCACTTAGGCTTTCTTGGCATTAAGGGTGGCACGTGTGTGCCTGTGCGCCACTGTGCAATGGGAAAAGGGCAAAATATCGTAATGGGAACCGGGAATGTGCATTTCCCTTACTGTAAAGAAATAAAGGTTTCGCAAACGCTGTGCCCCTTATGGCTCCCTGAAGACCGAATGGGCGGCAAAGATTGGTGACATCTCAGAAGCCAAAGAGATGGCTGAATAAGGCTTCCAGGAATGGAGTTTGAGCTTCAGTGAACTGCTGAGTTTCTTGTACCTTTTCGTGACTAGTGGGAGGTCCTAGGACCAGTGAAGTCCATTTAGCAGGGTTCATGTTGCCCCCTGAAATACCACATTTATAGCATGGGAGTAATTTTACAGTGCAATCCTAATTCTTCCAAGCCCACTGACTTCAGTGGATTTAGAAGGGTCCTAGGACCAGTGAAGTCCATTTAGCAGGGTTCATGTTTCCCCCTGAAATACCACATTTATAGCATGGGAGTAATTTTACAGTGCAATCCTAATTCTTCCAAGCCCACTGACTTCAGTGGATTTAGAAGGGTCCTAGGACCAGTGAAGTCCATTTAGCAGGGTTCATGTTTCCCCCTGAAATACCACATTTATAGCATGGGAGTAATTTTACAGTGCAATCCTAATTCTTCCAAGCCCACTGACTTCAGTGGATTTAGAAGGGTATAACTCTGTGTGGGATTGCACGGTAAGATGGCTGGGTAAAGGTAGTGGCAAAGAGTGCACTTTAACAGCTGACTTTTGCTGCCTGTGCTCCCTTTTGGATGGGTCACTGTACTACTTGCTTTGTACCCTCTTCATTAGGCTATTGCAATACATTGTGTTTGGGGCTGCCCTTGGAGGCTGTTCTAAGGCTGCAGTTTATCCAGAGGGCAGTAGTTTTTGTGAAGCTGAGTTGTAGGTTGGCATCACTAGTTATCAGAACGTATCCAACCCAATTCAAGGTGCCTGCTGGGTGGTTTCAGGCAGCTCTTGAAGTCCCTGTACAGACATGCAGACCTCTTGTGACTGATCTGAAAAGCTGCGGACTCAGCTGGGGACTCCATTTGATTAAAGCTTGGTGTGATATTGTTCTCTGGCTGGGTTCGCTTGGTTTGACTGAAAACTGAGTCACTGGTTTTCCAATAAAGAGATGGAATTAGTGGGGAAGGGGGGGGGGAGTACATTTTGCAAGAGCAGCCCCTACCATCCCAGAGACAAATTAATTTTGTATAATATAGATCAGGTTCAGAATTTGGATTACCTTGGGTGCCGGAGGTTTTAATTTCTTCTGCTGCTCGGGTTACACTCACGGCTCTGCTGGCAATTAAAAGGAAAAAACCCTTTTGCTCTGCCGGGTGGAAGAAGGGGATTGAACTTCTGGCCCAAGGTATGTAGAAGGGCTGGTGTGTCCCTTCCTTTCCTTGGAAAAGGATAGATTACAGCAGCTGTTTGGCACCCCCACCCCCAGCTCTGCCATCCTCCAGCTGTGTCTTCCTCGAGGCTGGTCCTTCGCCTCCAGCATGGGATATTTTCACTCCGTCTTGGGCACAGGGGACACGCCGTCTTCCTCCTGCCCTCCGAGACTCCATATCAGTCTCCTAACGTGTCCCTCGGGAGGGAAGCTAAGCCGCTTGGTTGACCCTGTGAGATTAAAAAAAAAAAAATCTTCGAAACTATTTGCATGAAATACTGCAGGCAAAAAGCCAGGACCCTGATTGGCTGTTGCTAAGCAACATCATAATCATCAGGAAATTAGGCTCTCTTCTTTTTCTCCCCCCCCCCCTTTCCCCTCCAACCCTGAATATGTGCATGATTGTAGGTCTGTGCATAGGGGGGAGGGAGCGGAACAAAGACAGATCGGGGATGCGCTCCTGCGCACGGAACCCGCTGTTCCTCATGCAGCATCCTTTCAGAGGAGCCGGCGCAGCGCTGCTTTAAGACAGCTGGCTGCTTGGACTTGACAACTCGGGGGCCTGCCCCATGGCAAAGGAAATCCCCCTTTGCAAGCAAGTTTGGGGTTCTGTCTGCAAAGAGGACGCCTTTGTGCATGTCGAGTGGTTAGTTATGGTGGGACAGAAGGCAGAGCCGAGGACGCACCCCTGACGGGCTGGACGGGGCTTCAGCTGGACTGCCGAGGGCCGCATGTGACTTCTGGCTTGGCCTGCCGGTGCGGGTAACCGTGGCCCTTCTTTAAAAAGCGAATGCCTCGGAGGTGGGTGAAGCACAGGTCCAGATGGACTTTGTGAGGAGGACATCGAATGTTGCGAGCGGTTTTGCCATGGGGAGTGGGGGAGGGAGCGCAGTTGTAGAGCGCAAACTCTTGCAAACAAGAGCTGAGTGCGTTGCGTGCATGGAGCGTGTCTGTGTGCTCTCTGCACAAAAACTTGGTTTTTGCTTATGCAAGTTTCTAGGCCTCAAGGTCACCGGCAAGATGGGGCAGGCAAGTGTCTGTTGAAGGCTTGAGGAGATGCTTTGGGGAGAATTTCCGGTTGAGTTTGCAAGCTGGGTTTATATGTATGGGATTCCTGCCACTGGGTCGCTGGGATGCGGCTGTTCTGATTGTTTCGTAGTAGGATTACTTACTGAAGTGAGGTGTATCTGAAGAGGTGAGCAGTGACTCATGGAAGCTCGTCTGCTGCCACAATTTTTGTTAGTCTTTAAATTGGTACTGGACTTGTGGTCTTTTCTACTGAAATGAGATGTGGTTAGCCCTCCATTTCACCTGGTCTCTTCACCTGGCAATCAAGGGCTTGGAGCACCTTTGTTGCAAGGAGAAGCTACACAGTTGGAGCTTTTGAGTTTTTTTTAAAGAGACAACTTAACGCAGAGGAGGGAAGGGGTTTATAATGTGCCAAGCACCACTGTGAAGCGTTTCACTCCCTCTCTTACAAAATAAACCTCGACGTCACCCACTGAAGCTGATGGTCAGTAGATTTAGTAGAGAAGCCGGGTGTCATTTTTCACCCAACCCATAATTTAAATCACTGCTACCGGGTGCTGTGATGACTACTAGATTTAATAGCTTTAAAAAAAGAGAGAGAGAGAGAGTTCCAGTGTCTATTAGCAGGGCTTTTTTTTGTAACAGGAACTCCTTTGCATATTAGGCCACACACCCCTGATGTAGCCAATCCCCCTAGAGCTTAAGATAGGCCCTGTACTAAGAGCCCTGTAAGCTCTTGGAGGATTGGCTACATCAGGGGTGTGTGGCCTAATAGGCAAAGGAGTTCGTGCTACAAAAAAAGCCCTGGATAGGTAAAGGGGAACCTCTATGCTCAGAGGCTATATGCTACACTCCTGAATGTAGTCTGCTGTTTTCATGCTTTGCTTGTAAGGTACCCAGAGGCATTTACTTTGGACAGATCCTTAAAGTCTGTTCTGGTGTTCTTTTTGAGTAAGGTTGTTCTTTTTAAAATGCTCACCAAACTTTTCTTTGAACTCTTTCACCTGTGGGCCTCTCTGGCTTTGTTTCTGACTGAGGACATTAATTTTTTAACTTTCCTGTGACTTGGAAGTTGTGGCTGATTGTAACGTATTGTCCTAATCTGTGTACAAACATGCTGAGTGGCTACAGCATAGCGGATAGAATGTCAGACTAGAAGCTGGGAGACCCTGGTTCGAATCCTCTCTGCCATGGAAGCTTGCTGGATGACCTTAGGCCAGTCACATCCTCACAGCCTCACCTCCCTCACAGGGTGGTTGTGCTGAAAGGGGAGGTAAGTTGTCGGCTCTCTTTTTGGGAGAAAAGCTGCATATGAATAAACGTGCAAATATTTTAAAAGTTTTGTTCTTTCTTCCTTCTTGCATGGAGTGTGGTTTAAAATGAATTCTGTTTAGCTGTGATGTATCTATCCGGGCTGAATTCATGCACATTTTTGTTCAGCCACGGTTTAATTGGAAGTCTGAATTTCTCTTTAAAGTTATATATTAGGCTGGCCAAGTCTGGATTGGGAAATTCCTGGAGATTTAGAGAGGGAAAGAACCTTGCTGTGCTTAGAAATACTCTAGAGACCGCTCTTTGAAGCTGCTGTTTCCTCCGGGGGAACTGATTTCTGTCATCTGGAGGCCAGTTGCAATTCCAGGCCCCACCTGGAGGCTGGCAAACGTATTTTGTTGGGTGATGCTGAGGTACTCAGCCCTTCTCCCTGTTGTGATATTTCACTGCATGGGCATGAAACTACACTTCAAGCAGATTGTGAAAGAACGACTGGAGGATCTCTCTAAATTGAGCGGGTGGGAAACAGTGTGGCAAATGAAGTTAAGCATAGGTAAGCTTAAATTTGAAACAGACAAACAAAATCCCAACTTAGTTGCTTGCTGCAGCTTGAAGCGGTGAAGACTGAGAGGGAAAACAGAATTTGGGGTTCTGGAGAGTTTGAGGGAAACGACATCTCAGTGTGTGTCTGTGGTGAAATACGCAAAGTCCGTGCTTGGGAGTATTCTTGCCAAGGGACTGAAAATAAAACGGCCGATATGGATCTATGATATAGAATCATTCGGAGTGATGTGAGTGGGTTTGGGCAACAGAGGAGCCGGGGCACTTTGCTATGAGAAAAGGTTACAGAGTCTGGGGCTTTTCGGTTTAGGAAAAAAGATGATGCAGAAGGGGCTTGTAGAACAGTTTGGGGTGAAGAACGTGGCTAGAGAGAGCTTTTTCTCCCCTTCCCATAATGCTGGGACACCTGATAAAACTCACAGGCAGTAGATTCAGGATGGTCAAAAGGAAGTAGTATTTCACTCAGTAGGAATAGTGGAATTCACTGCTTGTGGACGTTGTGAAGGCCATGAGTGGAGACGGCTTTGAAGGGATTAGAGAGAATCATGGCAGACAGGTCCATCCAAAGCTTATGGCCATGGTGCCTAAGAAGAAATTCCTAACCCTGAGATAGTAAACCGGATAGGCTTCAGATTCAAGTTTTCAGCATAGTCCCCTTTTAAATAAAATCAAATAGTTCCCTTTCAAATCTAGATCAAATCAAGCCTGAAATCTCCCTAGAAGTTAAAATGACTAAAATAAAGCTATTGTACTTTGGTCACATTATGCAAAGATGAATAATTGGAAAAGACAATAATGCTAGGAAAAGTTGAAGGCAACAGGAAAAGAGGAGGGCCCAACGTGAGATGGATTGTCTCAATCAAGGAAGCCACCGGCCGGCCCTCAGTTTGCAGGACTTGAGCAAAGGCTGTTAAAATGGAATGTTTCAGAGGTCATTAATTCATAGGGTTTCCATAAGTTGACTTGACAGCACTTAACATACACACACACACACACACACAGATAAGGAAGAAAAGCTGCTCTTTCTCTCCCCTTCCCACCCTCCCCATTTCCTTTATACCCTGGGTAGTAGTGTCTTTCTTGTGTTTCACCCTCTCCCAGTTGTCTTTCCTTGACCCAAACTCTTTAGCCCAAGGGTGTCGAACTCATTTGTTATGATGCCCAGATCTGACATAAATGAGACTTTGTCGGGCTGGGCCATGTGTGTACCTATTTAAGATTAGGTAGCAGAGCCCCGTGGCGCAGAGTGGTAAAGCTGCAGTACTGCAATCCTAAGCTCTGCTCACGACCTGAGTTCAATCCTGGCAGAAGCTGGATTCAGGTAGCCGGCTCAAAGTTGACTCAGCCTTCCATCCTTCCGAGGTCGGTAAAATGAGTACCCAGCTTGCTGGGGGGAAAGCGTAGATGACTGGGGAAGGCAATGGCAAACCACCCCATAAAAAGTCTGCTGTGAAAACGTAGTGAAAGCAACGTCACCCCAGAGTTGGAAACGACTGGAACTTGCACAGGGAACTACCTTGACACAGACAAACACAACTAAAGAATTAAAAATAAATAAATAAAACATGCTTAAAACATTACTTGTTGGTCTTAAAGGTGCTTTCTTTTTATTTCTCCCGTGGGATTCAGGGAACTAGGAAGCTCTGGCTGTTTCCCTCCCTCCCCAGAGGACCGGGGGGGGGGGGGGGCGGGGAGGAGCCTCAACCAATGGAGAAAATCAAGGTTTTGCTCTGTAGCTCTTGTGTGATTGAGCAAGCCTTGCAAAGCAAGTTGAGATGCAGAAGGAAGCAAGAGAGAGGAAGAAGGAAGCAAGAGAGAGGGAGAAGGAAGCAGATAAGAGCCAGTTGCTCAGGGGCCTGATAGGAGCCCTCTGGGGGGGCCTGATTCGGCCCCTGGGCTGCATGCTTGACACCCCTGCTTTAGCCTTTCCTCCTGGCAAAGATGCTCTCAACCACTTAATTCATTTAGGTCTCCTCTTTTTACATTCTATGAGGTCTCATGACTAACATCTTTGCTGTGACCGTTTTTGTCTCCTGGCAGCTAAAGCCCACCCACCATTACCCACCTTCCTGGTTCATTCTTGGCTTGTTTGGTGTCCTGGGTGGGTACCATGGATAACGAGCAGCTGCAAGCCCCTCCTCCTTCCAGCGGCGCTGGCGCCATGACAACCACAACCACCACTACCAGCAACGGGCGCCAGACTGGGCCTCAGATCTCCGTGTACAGTGGGATCCCCGATCGCCAAACCGTTCAGGTAAGCGGCAGAGGGTGTGGGAAGGTTCTGGGTTCTGTTTTTCCTGTTGGGCACCCCCAAAGGGGTCATGACCTGGATGGCACAGGTGAGCTTGAACTCATCGGATCTCGGAAGTGAAGCACGGTTGGCCCTGGATAGTGCTTGGATGTCAGACCACCAAGGAAGTCCAGGGTTGCTCTGCAGAGGCAGGCAGTGACGGACCACCTCCAAGCTGACCGACAGGGCGGTGGGGCTTTGTCTTGCCTTGAAAACCCTATGGGGTTGTGCAGCTTGCTGGCACAACAGGTATCCTAGGAAGACAGATGGGGGATATTAGGAATTGCTCTACTGAATGCTGCTTTATTCTGTGAGGAGTTCACTTATGGAACTCCTGGCGGCCGTAAGCGTGGATGGCTTTGAGAGGGATTTAGATAGGTTTGTGGAGGAGCAGCCCGTCTCCAGGTACTTTCTGTGGTCAGCAAAAGGGAAGCTCCGGGTTCAGAAAGTAGTAGCACTCTGAAAACCGGTGTGAGGAGGTAGCACTGTAAAGTAAGTAAAGTAAATACATTTTATTTTTGTATCCCGCCCTCCCCCGCCAAAGGCAGGCTCAGGGTGGCTCACAGTCATGGGACAACCATGATTTGAATAAAATACAATCAAGACAAAACAGATTAAGATACAATTAGGTTACATAGGTTAGTTAAAGTAGATAAAACAGCTATTATAAATTAAAATTAAGTTAAGGTGCTACAGTTCACAGTCGTATATAAGATGGGGGAGGGTCATAGCCTTTGCCTTGTTTTGTGAGACAGGATGCTGGACTAGTTGGGTCAACCACTGATCTCATCCAACAGGATTTATGTTGATCCTTGGATGCGTCTGAAAATGATAGGTTATGCTTTCAATTACAGTGGCCGATATGGTTGGTGGAGCCGTTCTCCCTGGCAATCCTGCATGGATTTACTTAATCTTTAAAATAATATATTTATTTGGGCTGCTACTGGAGCAATCAGTAACAGCAAATTCCATAAATTGGCTGTGAATTGACTTTCTTAAACCTTAGCGCATACATCTTCCTTGGCTTAGTCCTCTCTTTTCTTTTTTTCTTTTTAAATGGTGAACAGGAATGTCTTTGAATTATATGTATTTGTTTTATTAGATTAGATTTCATTATGGGAAACTGGCATATTCCTACCAATATTAAATAGAGATTGTGGCAGTTCTGTCATGTGGCGTGCAGCCTCTTCCCCCATTCTGAAAGATGGATTTAATGTTAATGTGGTATCCTAGTTGCTAGCAGAATAAGCTGTGATCTGGGAGGTTCCCAATATCATCTCTGCCGCAAACTCACCATGTGGCCTTAGGCAAATTATTTCCTTTTGTCTTCAATTTCCCATCTTCAGTATTGGGGGAGGGGCTGACCATACTGTGACCTACTTTGCAGGGCTGTTGTGAAATGCTCCGAACCTTTAAAGCAGTGTAGAAAAGCTGCTTTACTACTATAATGTCAGTCACTGATCTGTTTAGTGGTTTGACTGTGCTGGTTTTTAAAATGATTTTGTTGGCTGTTTGTTAGCAACCTTGAGAGACCTGTAACTGAAAGACTATAGAGAAATACTGGTGCTGAACTTGTAGACTGGCACTAGGGTAAATGTAGCATTGGCGGGAAAGCACTTTGAATGCAGAATCTAAGAAGCAATCCCCACCCCACCCCGGGATTCTACCTCTTTTGTTTGTACATGCATTTAAGGTCCCTAAACTCATTGCAGAACTTCACTTTGCATGTAGAAGGTGCAGGGTTCGGTCCATGACATCTCTTGCTGAAAGGAACTGAAGCAGCAGATATGGGGAAGGTTGTCAATCTAGAGCAGTGGTGGCCAGACTTGCTTAATGTAAGAGCCAGATAGAATAAATGTTTGAGAGACGGAAGGAAGGAAACCGATGACGGAGGGAGAAGTGGAAAGAAAGCAACTTTAACTTAAATGCATTTTCTTGGTTGCCAGTTGGCTTGACTTGGAGTAGTGATCTAAAAAGAGGCGCATGCATTCTCCAAGCTGGCCGACAGGGCAATGGGGCTTTGAGAGCCACACGATGGGTATGAAAGAGCCACTTGTGGCTCCCAAGCTGCAGTTTGACCACCCCTGATCTGGAGAATCTGACTCGCTATGAGGCAGCTTTACTTAATTAAATTTAATTAAAGCAGTCTTAAATTGTGATTTTCTTCCTTTTTTTAAAAAAATGTTACTTATTTTATTATTGTAAGCTGCCTTGAGCTCCATTGGGAAGAAACACAGCTAATAAGTATTTCAAATAAATAATATGCAAGACAAGCCTGAATACGTAGCTACTGAGCCTTCCCACTGGCACCAAGGAAGGCAGGAGTAACCGAGGATGTATTTGAGTGGCTGAAAGAGAAGGATGTGGCCGGGTTCCTCTAGTCTAAACCAACTGAGAGTTACCAGGGAACTTGAGGCTATAGTTCAGGCTGGTGAGCTATTCAGCATTAAATATTCAAGAAACATGCCGCATTGGCACCTGTGACTGGCAAGTAGCCTCAGGGCAGGCTAGGCTGGTGGAAATGGTCAGAGCATGGATTCACCTCCTCACCTGGTCAAGTGTTCTGACTTTTCCAATTCCAATTTTGTTCCCTCCAGGTTTGGGTATTGGCCCTTGTGATCTCAGGCTTGGGGAGGGGAGGGGGGATTAAGGAAGCCACACTGCTTAATGAATAGGTGATTAAAGAAGTCAATTGTGTTGAAGTTTAGGCATTTAATTGATTAAATCTGCCTACAGGAAAAGAGAAAAGGTGTATGTAAATGGTGCAAATATTTTAGAAGCATCTTGGCTACTGGTTGCTGACAAAAGACCTCATATGTGGACTGAATGGCAAGTAAAATTGTTTGGAACCTAATTCTAGTACATGGCCCAGCATTCATGGCACATACACTTATTCAGAAGAGGCATTCTCTCCCACTTGTGAGTTAAATGGGATACCTCTTCTAGAGAGTTGTTCTCTCTGTCCTTTTGAGAGCATAGAGGAGGATTTGCCTTCACCACAATGTAACCATGACCAACACTGCTTTGACCATTTTTTCTCTCACAAATCTCTGGTAACTTTTAAAGAAACGAACCTTCAAGAATAGCATACCTGGAGATGCCAAGCATTTCCTGACATGGCAGCAATTATGTTGTTCGTCTGTTGTTGTTTTTTTAAAAAAATATTGTGTGGATCAATTTACGTTCTGGCAAGTGTTCATTATATTGTTGGAGTGGGTTAGATCAGAAGAACCCAACATTGTCATCAAAGGCCCCTCTAAGCTAGAAGTTAAAATGTAAAATCAGCACTTCAGACAAGGCAGCTCTGTTTATGTGGATGTATTTATGATACAGAAATACAGGCCACAGATTCAGTGGGAGCTCACAGGAGCGCAGCTTCTGAACCTTTCTGAGAGTTCCACCTCCTCCTTCCGAGAGTTCCACCTCCTTGTCCATTGGATAGTATGTGCAGCTGCATAACAATCCCTGGATGAGCTCCACCACCTATTCTACAAAATGACCCCTGCATAAATATGATAACACTGCTTTTTGGCATACATGATGTACCTGATGGCTGTTAGCCAACTCCTTAGGGTTTGATTCAGGTAGGCAGCCATATTGTTCTGAAGCAACAGATCAAAGTTTGAGCTCAGTGGCACCTTTAAGACAAACAAAATTTAATTCTGCGTATAAGCTTTCCTGTGCATGTTTATTTATTTATTTATTTATTCTATGACTTATATCCCGCCCTTCCCATAAAATGGCTCAGGGCGGCTCATGTTGAAGTATGCATTAAGGTTATCAGCCGCCAGGTGGGGCCTGGGGATCTCCCATTTTTACAACTGATCTCCATCTGGTGGAGATCAGTTCAATATAACCTGCATTAAGAATTTTTGGATGAAGTGCAAGCTTGGGTTTCCTTATGCCTTTGCCTTTTTTTGTAGCCATTCTGTCTGCACTTTTACACATTTCTCTTCTGTCTCTCTTCATTTCTGAGAGAAACTTTTTTCTCAAGGACTTTCCCATTAACTTTACTTTTTTGGGGGTAGTCATTGTGTCCAAACTTTTACCTTAGAATGTCTCTTTTCACTTCTGAGATAATTTTTTTCCCCCTCAAAGACTTTCCCACTACCAATGAACTCCCAATAACCAATGAACTCCCAATAAAATAAAGTTCTTAATGTTTTTTTTTAAAAAAACCTTAATTCTGTCAAGATTTTCTCCTGTCTGCATTGTGTTTATATTACCAAGTTCACCCCTTGTTCTGTCAGTCAAGGCGGAATCATGCCACTACCCTCCACTTTTATTGTGGCAGCTATGGGGTGAGAGACAGAAGGAGAACTCTGAGGTGGGTCAAGAAAGTGGTACACAAATTTGGATCAGTTTGCTGGTTCTTTTAGGATAACCTTGGATTCCAATATGGACTCAAGAATAGGCAAGGATGCAGCACCCTCTAGTGGTTTTCAGAGAGCCATTCTTTCAGAACAGTGCCTTGGCTGTGATTTGAGACAGGTGGGAAATGAGCCACTGGAAGTTTGGGAAAGAGACAGCTTCTCTGCAACAGTGGTTATGTAGGGTTAGAGATCTCCCAGCATTATGAATAATCCCCAAACGACAGAGACCAGTTACCCTAGGAAAAATAGCAGCTTTGGAAGGTGGCAGTATATACCAGTGAGGTCCCTCCCTTCCCCAAACCCTGCCTTCCCCACAAAATAACCCACAAAATCTCCAGGTATTCCACAACTGGTTATGTTGGAGTTAGATTAGGATCTGGGATCCCAGGTTTGAATTCCCACGCTGCCATGGAAGCTTGCTAGATGACCCTGGGCCAGTCATTCTTTCTGCCTAACCTATAAAATAGGTTAGGATAAAATAGATGTAAATAAAATTGAATAAATAAACAATTATTAAAATAAAGAATGAAATAAATGAGATAAAATAAAAAAGGAGCATGCTGTAAGCTTCTTTTGGTCCCCACTGGGAAGAAAAGTGAAATATAAGCGAAAGAAAAAAAATAAATAAAATTTCCTCCTTTAGAGGAATTTTTCTCTTATGTTTCTGTGGGAATTACTGTTCTGAGTGGGTCTTCTGGTTGGAAGGGGCAGTGTTTCACACAGAGCTGTAACAAGCAGCCTTCTCAGACAGTAAGTCTTCCTGTTGTGTTTTGGTGTCGGGTGTGATGGGATCATCTGATGACCGCTGAATAAGAAAATTATGAAAATTATCTATACTTGGTAGAAGGCCCATATGCTGCATCTTCATATGTCACTGTGTGTATTTAGAAGATAATGTCCCTTAACTGTCAGAAGTTCAGGAAACGCTCAGTCAAAGCAAAGCCAATAGCTACGCTTCCTGAAAGACATCTCAGTCTCAGTTTTTGGACCAAGGGCAGCTTTCTGTTCCAGTGTTTCAAGTAAAGGGCTCCTTTTCAAATGACCACAAACCATTGTAGATATGATTCACAAAGTTATGAGGAGAAACTGTGCATGATCTTGGGGGAGAGTAGTGATGTGGAAAGATGCAGAATGTGTTATAAAGATTTCTCTCTGCTTCTAGGTAGGAACAGGAAGTCATACCCATTTCTTTTTTTAAAAAAATTATGCTTCTCTTGGTGGTAAACATCCAGAAACAGACAATTACAAATTGGAAAACTGCATTGCAAAAATACTCTGATAAACAATAATGGAATCTACAGTAAATCTGTTTTTTTGTGTATGTGTAGTGTTACAGCAGTTGTCAACAAAATGGGGAATGTTTTTGCTTAAACAGTTTTCTATCGTTAACAGATGTGTAAATTCCCGTGTAAATTTCCTTTGGAAAATTAAAACACAAAGAGCAACATGGATGTCTATTCCGAAATACTTCTGCTATGTGTTCCACTTCTGCTTTTTAAAGAAATCTCTTCACTTTTTTGTACTCGGGTCTTCACACATGCTTTACACGCAGGGGTCAAAGATTTCTTTGAAACAAGAAAAGCTGTGTGATTGTACGCACAAGCAACTGTGAGAGTTCATTTTTTAATTACTTCATTTGTACCCTGCCTTTCTCCCAGTGGAGACCTGATGTGGGTTACACCCTTTTACTCTTTTCCATTTTATCCTCACAACAACCCTGTGAGGTAGGTTAGGCTGAGAGAGTGTGACTGCCCCATGGTCACCCAGTGAGCTTCCTTGGCACAAGCGAGGATTCAAGCCTGGGTCTCCCAGCTTCTAGTCCTACACTTTTAACCACGTTGGAATTATTTTCGCATTGGCATCGGCTGCTGTGCAGCGACACACGGACACTTCATTGCACACACTTGCTGATGTACATGCTTCAGTAGATTTTTTTAAAAGTGCTGCTGGATGTGTTGAGCCACATCTAATGTGCCACCAAGGTAGAAGCTGCAGGAGAAAAGTGAGCAAAATCAACTCAATAAGATTGTAAGCAGGGGGTTTTTTGAGCAGAAATGCAGTTCCGGCTGACTCGGCATCATGAGGTGTGGCCTGACACACAAATGAGTTCCTGCTCGGTGTGTGAAACAATGGTGACATCGGGGCGTGGCCTAATATGCAAATGAATCCCCACTGGACTTTCTCTACAAAGAAAGCCCTGGGTAAGAGTATAACACTCCAAGCTATTGTGTGGTTTTGGAGGGCCCAGTCTTAAAGTAAGCACTGCCATTACTATGGTTTTGCCTGTGTGGCCTTCATCTGCCTGCCGAACTTGGAAGCAGCCAGCCACAGAAGACGGATGCTAATGCCAAAGAAGTAGCCATGTTAGTCTGTGGCTGCGAAGTGCAACAGAAATCAAGAGGTACCTTTTAAAAGTCTAGCAAAGTTGATTTCGGAATAAACTTTTGTGAGTTAGGCTTCACCATATTAGTTGATCAGTGTGTTTTAACACCATCTAGATGCTTGTAACCTTGTAAAAAAGGGGCTGCTGAATTAACTTTTATTTTGATTTTAAAAGGGGGGGGGGCTGCCTAGAAGGGAAGGGGCTGCAGGAAGTTCCATATTCTCCTGATGGAATGTAGTAGCCAACTGCCAAACTGAAAGGCGGCTAAAAGGAAGCCTCCATCTAGGAACCTCCTCTCTCTCCCCCCACCCTTTCTCTTGCCGGTGTCAGAGACAGGAGGTCAGAGGTCATTCCTTTGTCCTGCTGGCTCTGCATGCAGCTTTGGGAGAGGCGGAGAGTGCCTGGAGACCACCTCTGGCAAGTGGGGGATTGGAGAGTTGGGAGGAGGCGGTTGGGGCTGGACTTTTTTTGTGCATAAACAGATCGGGAGTGGGTGGGTCAGTGGGGAAGGGGATCAGTTGTCCTTACAGCACCCTGATAAAGGGACTTTGCAAGTGTTGTACACAGAGAAAGGTTTTCTTCTCTGTGGGCAGACAGGGTCGCAAGCAGCGGCGGCCCGAATCTCTCATTTAACTGCTCTGTGGGTTTGAGTTTTCACAAAGGCTTGGACGTCCTGCATCTCAGCCACCTGGTGTAAGTACGCCTATTTTTCTCTGTGAACTGCGGCGAGCTGGAGAGGGGCCCATGCCTTTGGGGGAGAGTTGGGGGATTGGGATCCCCAGCAAATTGGGGGAGCTGTCGGAGTCTTGCCTCTGTCTGGGTTGGGATTGATACGTTTTGGAACGTGTGTGCAAGTTCCCTGGGTTCGCGTCCTCAGATGTTCTCTGCCTTCCTGATTTATTACTGCATGTTACTAGGAGTGTGTGTGTGTGAAACCTAGCTGATTAGTCTTTCTTTGTTGAGGAGATCACGCTGCCAAAGGGTCCCCCCTTTGCTTTGATCACACTTGGGAAACGGCAATGAATCCTGGGCTTGAGGAACACGGAGCGCAGTTTTAGTGCTGAAGATCCAGGTTGTTTCTGCTTCCATGTTTTCTGTCTCTCCCCAGGCTGGGAGGGCCATTCCTGAGAGGGAAGTAGGAGATAAGAAATTTGTCACCGACTGCCTTGTGGTTATCTAGGCTGAAAAACAATGTCCCATTTGTGCTTGGGTTTGGGGTTTTTTTACATTTAATATTTTGGTATGCAGTGCTGCGAGATGATCGCATGTGTATTTTATAATGCACTGTAAATGTGGGGCTCAACATTCAGCATCCCGGGGATCTCTGCTTTTGTTTGTCTGCTATGCCTTCTTCCAGTTCGCCAGGGGTGATCCTTGAAAAACTTAGTTTTTAGGGGGAAATTCCAGTGCCTCTTGGAGGCATCCTCTTACCTGGCCATGATTGGGTGCAGGTGATTTGATTGCTGACTGATTCTTGAGGCAAGAGCGCAGGAGGACATCCTGCTTTTGGAGGAGGGTGCTTGTTGCATCTCTGCATGTGTTACTGACCAGCCTTGCCACTTTCCACATGCTCAGAACAGTCAAATGTCAGTCAGGAACATATGTTGTGCAGGTAAAGCAAATCTCCTTTGGATGAGGTCTGGGGCCAGAATTCAGAGAGAGCTCTAGAGAAGACACCATGACAGGGTGCTGAGGCAGGATCCGGGGAACTGGCTGGCATAAATGTTGCACAGGAAGCTTAAGTGGTCATAGAATAGTGATGTGGGGAAGCCAGCAAGACAAACATAAGCTGTCATTTATCTACACTAGACTTCAGTAAGATTTCCAGTCAGTTACAGATAGGGCTGCCAGGTCTCTGTCGGCAAATACCTGGAGATCTTGGGGGTGGAGCCAAGAGAGGGCAGGGTTTGAGGAGGGGAGGGGCAATGCCATAGAGTCCTCCCTTCAAAGCAGCCATTTTCTTCAGGGGAGCTGCCAGCTGAAGATCAGTTGTAAAAGCAGGAGATCTCCAGGCCCCACCAGGAGACTGTCAACCCTAGCATATGGAAGATAATCCCCTCTCCAGACTACAGTTTCTAAAATGCTTTTGGAAAAGTCATGACAACTTGACACAAAACTTACAATCCTCTGCTTGTGGCCCTCAAATGAGCTGAGTTGACATGGAAAATTCACAAACATTCCAGCAGTTGGGGCAAAAAGTTCTAAGTGTGCTTGGATTTAGCTTCTGCAAGGGAAAGGACGGTTATCAGTTTTCCTGGGATGAAAACCTGACTTGTATAGGGTTAAAGAGGTAGGTTAAGGGGGGGCCCAGAAACAAAGGGGGAAATGTAGAGTAAGGAACGGACTGAGAAACAGGGAACCTCAGATGTGCAAAGGAGTCTTGAAGAAGGCGGAGGGGGCTGGAACTGAGTCAAGGCTGAGTCGAAGGGAGGTGGAATTTCACATGTTGACTTGACTAGGCAGCCAGTTATCACAGCATCCTTCAAGAAAGTCTGTATAGTCGGTATTCCCATAGACGCTATCCCTGAGGCAGCCCATTGCTGGATTTTCTCTGACTTGTGGAGGAGAGCCATGTTTCTCAATCCAATCTTATACCTATAGCAAAGGAGGTAAATCTATTTTTAAGAGCAAAGGGGCCAGGACTGTAGAATCCTTTCCCCATAGCTTCCTTCCCTTCTTCCATAGCTTCCACTAGGACCGGATCTACATGTTTTTTGAGGGGGGCAAAATTAAAAAATGACGCCCGTGTTGCAGTGTGTTAAAGCTGCAGTACTGCGGTCTGAACTCTCTGCTCACGACCTGAGTTCGATAACGGCGGAAGCTGGATTTAGGTAGCCGGCTCCAGGTTGACTCAGCCTTCCATCCTTCCGAAGTCGGTAAAATGAGTCCCCAGCTTGCTGGGGGGAAAGTGTAGATGACTGGGGAAGGCAGTGGCAAACCACCCTGTAAAAAGTCTGCTGTGAAAGCGTCGTGATGCGACGTCACCCCAGAGTCGGAAACGACTGGTGCTTGCACAGGGGACCTTTCCTTTGGGCCATTCTAGCTTATGGACTTTATACCCAATTTGCCCCCCCCCATCGGTTCCAGGGCCAAGCACCCCCCCCTGCCCCCTCCTAGATCCGGCCCTGGCTTCCACAGTCTCCTTTCCCCCTCCACTCCTGTACCCTCTTTTGGTCATGAAATCAGACCTCCCACCAATTGGGACGGCCCTCAGTTTGAGGACATGCATCTGCTGAGCCGTGATTTTCTGGGGATGGCCAAAGGTGCTTCGCTGTCTCGCTGGCTGGCTGGTGCAATCTGAGTGGCGCATTCTCTTGGTATGCCTTGTGGGTCATGCACCTCAAATTCATGTGTACATTTGAGGAAATATTTCCAAGGGCCACCAGGCTGTTGATCTTGCTTTCTCCCCCACCCCCCAGGGTCTTCCCTGAAGGGCTGCTGGGTCCCCTGGGCATGAGAGAATGCTGGCGATACAAGAGTGATGGGTGGAGAATGATGGATGGTCAGTTGAATGTCTCCAAAGCAGCTGGAAAAGTCTTGCCGGAGTCAGAGGGCCCTGACCTTGCTGCTGCCGGTTAACCTCTCGGCCTGCCCTCCCTTTGGGGAGAGGGTGATGCTAGGGGATGTGTTACACAGGCAGTTTCTCTGCTGGGCTCTTCCTTTGCCATTTGTTTCCCAGTATATTTTAAAGTGTTTCTCAGCGTGTTTGGACTCATTGAATGGATCCATCTCTCTGTGGGGAGGGGGGAGGATCCTGGTTTTGATTTTACACAGTGCGTATTGTGTTTCTTTGAAAACAACGGTTCCTTTTGGAGTCCAAGAGTCCATTTTTGGTCCTCCTCAGTCTGCTATTTTAAGCTCAGACCCCTAGCCGGTTAAAAAGCTGGACCATATTTTGTTTAGGAAAACATGGCTTTTTGGAAAGAAAACACATAGAGCACATAGAGCAGCAAGAGTGTAGCCAAAACATTTGTCATACTTACCCAGTGCTAAAGCATGACTGTCTTAGACCCATCTTTCTGTGTGATGGACATCTCAGCAAAGACCTGAAGTCTAATTTTAAAGACCTTCTCTTGACCTGGCCTTCGTGCTAAGCCTGCGGAGTCCCACCTGCAGCAGATGCCCTGACTATTGGTATTGGAGTTCCCCCTTGCTCCTTGAGCCCTGAATTCATGCTTTCCCCTGTAACAATGCTTGCAGTTAAAGCATGTGGCCAGTGAGAAATCTGCGGCCGGGAGCTTTGAAAATCAGGAAGGAAAGGGGGCAGAGACTTTAGGAAGAGAGAATAGGCTCCACCCCCCAAATCTCCAGGTATTTCCTGACTCCGATCTGGCAACCCTAGCGCAAGAGTGTCTGACCACTGCCACCTAAGAGTCAATTGGCCACCATCTCAAACCTTAGTAAAATAGTATCTTGAAAGGCAGGCTGTTAAATGTTTCAATAAATACATAAGTTTATTAGGGCTGACCAATGTCAGTCAATCAGCTCTGTGATGGAGAAAGCCTTCTGTGTACCACAAAGGCTTGCATATTGCTCCGTAAATGCTGGTTGGTACAAGAAAAGCTGTTTGCGGTGGGCCCAAATGTGTATGTGGCAACCACGTGGGCTTTTATATTGTGGGGAATGCCCGGTTCAATCATACCCGGTTCAAGCGTAGAGCTGTGATTCCCAAATGGTGTACTGTGAGGAGTGTTCCCTCTAAGCTGATTTAGTGTGAGCTAGCTCACCGTTTTTTCGCCTCCGGCTCACACATTTTTGTCTCAGTTCGGGAAAAATGGCCTCAGAGCAAACTGATTTGCACAGTCTCTCTCTCTCTCTCTCGGCTTGGCTTCGCGAACGAAGATTTAAGAAGGGTGCAATAGTCCACGTTTGCTGCAGGCTCGCTGGTGGCTGACAGTAGCTCACAACTTTAATACTAGTGGGTCACAAAGTAGAATTTTTGCTCATAAGACCCCACAGTTTAGAGCGAGCATTGACTGTGAGGCATTTTTAGTATGTCGTAAAGGGGCGGGGATCAAAAATCTTGCTTCCTGTGGCTCCAAAGCACCCATTCACAAAGGAGGGTGCTCACTGCCTCTCTGCGTGACTCAGGCTATGGCTTCTTCAAGTGCAATGAGCTGCCCTCAGAGGCAGCTGCCTGTTACTTTATTGTGAGAGTTACTGCTCTTGCTTAGTGATGACTCCTATGGAGTGTGGGCTTCTCTAGGAAAAAAAGGTAATTCTTCTACATTCTTTAAATGAGAATGTTTTAGAAGAGAAGAATAGCTCTGATTTTAATTCAGAAAAAAATGCTCCTCCTCCCTAAAGATTGGGGGGAGGGAGATATTAGAAATTCTGCCCCCCCCCCCCTGCTTTTCACCACATGGTAGACGGCTTTGAATGCAGATTATATGGTGCTTTCATGCATGGTATGGTAACTCTTTCCTGGGGCTGAATCCAGTTTTCCAAAGGGACAAAATGGTTTGCCTCATAACTGCATTTGCATTCAACTCTTTCCCTAATCTTACCCCTGCCTTTAGTTCAGACAAAGATAGGGCTTCTCCACTATAAGTTAAAAAGAAAAGAAGAAGAAAATTTATTTTAAAAGGATTTTTTAAAAAATCTGAATCGATTTTGATTCTCTCCTCCCCAAGCTGTTTTTTTTTTTAATTTAAAAATAGCCTGGTTTAAAAAAAATGAAATCTGAGCAGGCTACAAACAAAACAGAGTAGAATGTAATCAAGTCTTGCTTTCCTTTGTTTTAAAAAAAAAGAATTGCATGGGAAACCTCTCCATCAGTTGTCGTACAGCCCAAGAGTTCATGCATTTATATTATGGCTTGATACTGGGGTGGTGGTGGTAGTCTGGGACTGTTAAGTTGCCCCCTGATCTGACTGGGTGACCTTTTACTGCTAGTTCATGCTTAATGATTCCTGGCTCTCCGCAGTTAGCTCAATACTCTAACGATAAGTATCAATCAAAGAGCCCTAGACAGTTAGCTTCTATCATGTAGAGAGGAATGATCTGACTTGTAGTTTATGCCAGCTTATGCCTTCTTGCTTCTGGTTGAGAATAGTGACAATATTTTGGGTAGGACAGTTCGTTAATAAAGAGAATGGGCAGACTAAAACAGAAAGATGTAGGAAAGCAGAATCATCTTCTAGTGTTTTCAGTTTGTCTTCGTAAAACTCATAGAAAGGACCCTGGCTTGGATCGCACAATTCTCCAGACCAAATAGTCAGCCGGTTTGGTCTGAAGTAGTAGAACGAACGAAATAGGAATCAAGTTGCACCTTTAAGACCAACTTAGTTTTATTCAGAACGTAAGCTTTCGTGGGCTCTCTAAGCACACTTCATCAGACGAGGAATCCGGTACAGTGAGCAAAGCCACACATAGCTGGTAGTCAGTGGCTCAGAATGCAAACCAAATAGTTTGCATCAGCACAGAGTACAGTTTTCTTACTCCTCCCCCTCTTGAAGCCTGAAATGATGCTACGGGGACAGGAGACCCCCCCCCCCCTTATTATTGGATCATTGGGATCCAATCCTTTGTTATGCAAAGCCACTCTTTATTACGCCACTCCTTTATTATGCAAAGTCACTTTTAAAATTGAAACAGGGTGTTTGTAGCCCCACGACTTTAAAGAAGAATCTTAAAAACAGAATCCGCATAGTGCCTTTTAATCAACTAAGACAAGTAGGGAGAATATTCAAACTTTTGAGCTCTGCAGGACTCTTAATCGGGCAGGGTTTCTTTCTTTTCTTTTCTTTTTTTAAGTATAAGACAGGGATTCCCAACCCTTCTGAGCCTGCAGGTGGTTTTGGAATTCTGGCACAGTGTGGTAAGCATAGCCAGAAAATGGCTGCCAAAAATGGCCGCTTCAGTAGGTAGAGCCAGCCACAAAATGGCTGCTGCAGTTTACCATCAGTCACACAGTGAAGATCCTTGTGCTGTAGTGGCAGCTACCGCCAAAGCAACATTTTAAAAAATCTGCACAGCCAATTAAATCTCTAGAGGCCAAAAGCCTCACTTTCTACAAACATCTGGTGAGCACCGCGAAAGATGTCAACAGGCACCATGTTGGAGACCCCTGGTCTAAGGCCCTGTCTTGTAAGCACCCTGTGTGAAAAGCTGAGCAGATATGCAGATTTCAGGTGGTGTCGTGTCAGTTGCACCCTTGGTCTTTCTAAGAGGAAGAAACCACCAACTGAAGGCTCCGATTGAACATGCGCAGGGAGGCATGTGATCCAGTACTGGCCTTTGTTTTCGGTTTTCAGTTGATGCTTCCGTTTGTGGCTTCTTCCCCCTGGAAATTCCCTGGGATTACACAAATGTGCAGGGCCAGATGCTGTTTCCTTGGGTGGCCCCCATTTGGATTGTTGATGGGCATGAGGGCCACTGTTTGATATGACATATGATACTAAACTTAAATATGTAAGCAACTTAACTGTGTCTGCTCTCCAGTTGAGTTAAACCTCTATTCACTTTTAAATTTCTGTATTTTACATTTACAGCAACTAATTACTCTGTTCTTCTGGCAGTATCTGTATAATAATGGAAAGTTCTTGGATTTAAAAGCAGCAACTTTAAATAGCCTGCCCCCCACCATGCATTAAATCCCACCTTCTGTGAATATGCATTCTTCCTTATGCTTGTGAGGGGAGAAAGATCCTGGAGGGAGGGGTGGGGAGGGGTGTTAAAGATACAAAACAGGGGTGTTAAAACCCATTTTGGTATATAAAGGTGGAGGAGGGCTGCAGATTCTAGAATGGCAATTTTCAGAACCCCTTAATTGCCAGCCTCCAAGTGTGCTAAACAATACAGAAGAATCACAGACAGGAGAAAAACAATATTACACAATACTTCAATTAAACAAAACTGCCACTCTCGTACAAATTATTATATACTGTTTATAAAGCTCGAATCTGCTTCAAAACTACACAATTCATAGCGATATAAAGTGCCGCAATTATTAAATGTTCATTGTCCCAAAAAATTCTCTTAAAGTCCAAACTCATACTTGAAAGACAAAAGGTGCTTGTACAAAAGTGCTTGTAACATTCAAACTTACAGGTTTTTTACTGGGTAGAAAGACTCCTTGTGCCTCCTCCAACGGAGACGCCAGCTTCAGTAGAACTCCGTTTCAAAGATCTTTATCAAGGGGGGGTGGGTCTAGAAGAAACTCATAATAATTGTATGTTTTTAGCTTTTACAACTGATCTCCAGCCGGCAGAGATCAACTCACCTGGAGAAAATGACTGCTTTGAAGAGTGGACTCTATGCCACTTTACTATGTTGAGGCCCCTCCCTCTCCCAGATCCACTCCCAAAGACTCCAGGTATTTTCCAGCACAGGCCTGGCAACCCCACTGGAGGTGCTGGCAGGAGAGCCGCTCTGAAGGACTCTTCCTGTCAAGACCACAGTTTTATTTTCCTCTTCCATGGGAGGGAGGCCTTGCCAACATCCTGTGTGAATTTGTTCCTTTAAAAACATTTGTAAGCTGCCTGAAGGTTCACAGGCTGAAGGCCTCTTGCTCAGATGCCATTCAAGAAATATAACAGGGATATGAGGGACATAACAAAGGCTCCCTAGACCCCCTAACCTCCAGTTAGAAGCTGTGTTGGTCCTTTTTCTCTGGACATTTCAAAGAGGAGAACTTAAGAAAAAATCTTTCCTTCTCTCTGCCCTGTCACGACCCTGGGGGTGGGGTAAAGTAATAGAGATGGGGCTGGCAACTCCCTTGTTGGGCCTAGAGTTGTCTTGAAATTGCAGCTGATTTCTGGACTAGAGTTCAGTTCCCCTGAAGAAAATGGCGCAGCTTCAGGGTAGACTTTTATGGTGTCACATGTCCACTGAGGTCTGTCACCTCTCCATACAGCACCATTCCTAGGTCCACCCCCAAATCTCCAAGAATTTTGAAACACAAAGCTAGTAACCCCAAGTAGAGGCTTGAAGCCAAGGGAACTATTGTCTTCCAGTTTTATTGCTCTGTTGGCTGTATATGTTATACTGTTGTTTAGGGTTTTTTATTGTCCTCCTTGAACTTCTACAAGAAACGCAGACTATAAATGGAGGAAAGAGACATCCATGAAATAAACATACCCCGCAGTGTTCCTCTTGGAGTTGAAGTTAATTAGTTGTTAACTAGGTCAAGCTGACCTGCTGATTTTCCAGGCTCACCATATTTATTTTATATTGTTATTTATTTCTTTTCTCATTGGGACTCAAGTCTGATTATGGGTATGATACAACAGTCAGCCCATAAGCAAAAGAACAAGCCTTGCTAATGGTTGGATGATATCAATATTTTTGCGTAAAACAATTTTTATTATTCAGCAACATTAATCAATAATCATCTAAAAATAAACATCAAATATATTGCATCACATTTCTCATCTCCCTCCCCCCTTTTTATGACTTCCCCGGTGCATTCAACTTAAAATACAAAAAGAATAAAAGGTAATATATTAAGAAGATAGAAGATATTGGATTTATATCCCGCCCTCCACTCCAAAGAGTCTCAGAGCAGCTCACAATCTCCTTTATCTTTCTCCCCCACAACAGACACCCTGTGAGGTGGGTGGGGCTGAGAGGACTCTCACAGCAGCTGCCCTTTCAAGGACAACCTCTGCCAGAGCTATGGCTGACCCAAGGCCATGCTAGCAGGTGCAAGTGGAGGAGTGGGGAATCAAACCCGGTTCTCCCAGATAAGAGTCCGCACACTTAACCACTTCACCAAACTGGCTCTCCTTTTAACCTTTTAAGAACCTTCTAAAAACTTATAACTATAATAAAATACAAATAAGAACAAAATTACTTATTACTATTATTTTCTATCTTAATTAATAGTCTTATAATATTACTATACTTAATTTTTGTGTTATCTATCTTAATTATTATCTATTAAGGCCAATCCTTATATGCAAAAAAACACTGTATATTTCCATAATTTTACTTTATCTATAGTTAACATTTTACCCTAAAAAGAGAAAGAAAAAAGTTAACCATTATTAAAAATCACAAAATGTCCTTTCACCTTCCACTGTTTTTCAACATACTTTTGAAATTTCTCCCATTCCCTGTTATACTTATCTATATCAAGTTCTTTTAAAGTGCTAGTAAGTTTGTCCCTTTAGCTCCAATGCATAACAGTGTTCCTCTTGAAATTTAAGTTAATTAGTTGTTAACTAGGTC